>NC_071621.1:20701667-21031108 GCF_014839835.1 Dryobates pubescens
AAGCACCAGTGTCTGAAAATGCTGGCTGCAGTTCCTGTATCTCAGCATCCTGCTGGGGTACCTAAGCATGGAAGAGCAGTCTGGAGAGCAGCCATAGTGCTGGAACCAATCCCACCATTACAGAGCCCACTAATGTGTTGCAGTCATGTCACTTTTCATTACAAATGTCCATTTCCAGCACATTAGTCTGGCTTTTTAGCTAATATTGGGGGTTATATTTCAGCTTCTTTTTCTTTTTCTTTTTTTTTGGCTCTGTTACTCAAGTAACTCTTTGTCTGTAATCATTGTTATTGGGACCTGTACTAAAAGGAAGAAGTGTGGAACATTTCTGTTTCAAGGGAAAAGTCAGTATAGCAAATAACTCATTAAGTCACTGTAATAGGAATGGAGAACATTGTTGCTTATGTGGTTTGGAAAGTGGTTTGGTAATTCCCTGATCTCATTCATTTGTTCTAGGTGCTAGAAAGAACAGCTCAAAACTGAGTATCTTATTAAAGCCAAAATGAAATAATCTTGCTCTCTCAGTTGGTGCAAAGGGTGTCCAACTGTACCTTTAAAATGACAAAAAAAACCCATAAAATAAAGTGACTGAAAGGTTCACAGATACAGCTGGAAGGGAGCCACAGCTGAGTGAAATTGGTCATGCTAGATTTCAGTGAGCAAGCACACGTAAAGCAATTTAGATGAAGATAATGTATTTTCATTTGAATAGAAAGCAGTGATTTTAGTATTGTGTCTCCTTTTATAGACTCCCAGTTCCCCATTGACATTGCTGCAGTGAAGAAAGATCATGATTTTCTTGACAAGGACCTTGTAGAACCTCTTTGCAGGTAAATAACAACTGACATTTCTTTTCTGATAATTTGAGAACATGAACTGATTTGTTATTGTTAGCATATCGGTGGAAACAGCAGCAGAGATGTTTGCTTACCCAGGCAATGATACCTATAATGCTGCCATTCTGAATGAATTCCTCTAATGGAAAATGCTGGAGCAGGACCCCCACTACACTCATAGAAAACATCACATTATTTGAGAAGACCCAAATCCAATGAATTTGAAATGCCTGCCCTTTAAGAATGAGCTAGCAGTAGTACAAACAATCCTTGAATAAATGAGTCATATTTGAGTTGCAGATGAATAACTTTTATGTCCAAGCACAGCAGAAAAGACCAAACTTCATTACGTGGAATTCAGCAAATACTTTCTCTGGCAACAGACGTGGTTTTCATGCTGCTGGGATTCCCTTGGTACTCTCCTTTGGCACCAGTAACAGAAGTGGGACTAGAACCCTACAGTACTACAGCTGCTACAACTAATCACTGATTTGTCCCTCCCAGAGAGCTTGGATTTGCTGTTTATCTAGCTTTTTATATGCTGCCTGTGATGAATATACCATAACTGCATTGCTGAGTACTGTCTCCCAGGACTCAAAAAGCAGCAATTCTGTGGTAGCCCTGCAAAAACATGTTGCAGAGGCATTGTTTCTCTCCTTTTTCTCCTGTGCTCCTCTCCTCTTCAGCAAGGACAAAGAAACATCTGGCCTTTAACCAAGCAGGCTTTATTACATGTAATGGAAACTTTCACAACACCAACATCAAGATGATTGGACAGAACTCTATTTCCCTTTTTTCAGCTGTGGCCGAAGTCATTAGAGAGTATACACTGTTCCACTGCACATTGTTGCTGTGCATTGCAGGGATTAATGAGTTTGTGACAGGGGACTGCAGAGAGCATTTCTGAGGACCACAGAAAATAGGCCTGGAAGAGAGGTCATCTAGTCCATCTCTTCCTGCCAGGAAATACTCTTTTTCCTGGAGGATCCAGGTAATTCCTGGATGTAGCTGTCAGAATGCTATCCCAAAATTCCCTTGCTGCAGGTGAGACCTATTGCTTCTTATTGCATACAGATATAGGAAATAGAACATTCTCTCTCTCTCTCTCTCTATGGCAGCCTTTGTGCCTGAAGACAACTCAGTAGGAAAGACCAGGATCTTACAGCAATTGCTCAAGATGCCACTGAGCAGAATAATTGCAGATTTGATCTATTGCTGTTCACTATGGCCTGCTGGGAGGGATTTCTATGCCCATTCCAAGAGATACTGTCTTTCCACATATGCATGCCCCTGCTTCAGTCTGGTATAGTGGAAAACATACTTCACTGTGGTCTGGGCACTGGGAAGGGTCCAGAAAAGGGCAACAAGGCTGGTGAAGAGTCTAGAGAACAAGTCTTATGAGGAGGGCCTAAGAGGACTGGAGTTGTTTAGTCTGGAGAAGAGGAGGCTGAGGAGAGACCTCTTTGCTTTCTACAGCTACCTGAAATGAGGCTGTAGTAAGGTGGGGTTAATTTTCTTCTCCCTACTGTCTGGTGACAGGATGAGAGGAAATGACCTCAAGTTGTGTCAGGGGAGATTTAGACTGGATATTATGAAATAGTTCTGTCCTGCAAGAGTGGGCAGGCATTGGAATAGGTTGCCCAGGGAGGTGTTCAAGAAACATGTGGATGTGGTATTTTGGGATGTGGTCTAATGGCCATGCTGGTCTTCGGCTGACAGTTGGACTCAATGATCTTAGAGGTCTCTTCCAACAAAAAAATTCTATGATTTTAAGTGGTAGGAGGTTGAGAAGATCTCTTCACCTTTGCCTTTTCCCAAAAGGCTGAAGGATCATCCAAAACTGCAAGTATGATGTCTGTCCTTGTCTCTTTCTTGTGAGAGCAAGTCGTGAGGTGCACTCATTGCATAGCTCTCTGATCCTCTCCAGTCTTTCTTCTCTGGAATAATTGACAAAGGTACTCCTTAAGTCATGGTCACCAGGAGTCCAGCACCTACACAGCTAAATGGGAATAGGTCTTCTGTTGCTCCTGTGGCCTCTCTTTATATTCACAGACACACCTACAGCAATGACATTAGGTTTATGTATTTATGAAGGTTTCTTTGTTAGCTGAATGGATAAAGACTGGGGTGTTTTTTTCTCTTTTACTGAAAGATGAGGGTTTGGAAAATAAACTAGCAGCTGGAGAGATGCACTTGTGACAAAATACTATTAGCTTAAATCAAATGGTACTGCTGATACTTGTAGTACATAAGAACAGACACCGATCTTTCCAGATTATTTTATATGATGATAAAGGCTTTATGACTTGCAAGTAACTTTTTCTGTAATTATTTTATTCAGAGGACATCACCTGTGCCTGTGGGCTTAAATTATAAACACTTTAAGAGTTTTTAAGCAGCTTTGATCTAAAACAGGAATAGCACCTCATATAGTACACAGGTAAAATACAAGTATTATGTACAAGTTATGTTCTCAAATTGCATACATTTAATTTGCTGTAACTCTGCAGCTCCAAACCTTTAGCTGAGAATGAGTTGTAAAAAGCAGTTGTGCTAAATGGTAAGAGTCTCAGGTTCATCAGACATATTAAACAGTGTCAGGTGCTCCCCCGCAGTAGCAGCTTTGTCACTGTATTAGTTATCAAAGCAACAGCTTCCAAGTTTTCCAGTGTACAGGAAATCCTCACAGCTTGGCTGACCACTGTGGCCAGTTTTCTACCCTTGCTCTCCTCTGTGGTGGTGTTACTACAGGGTGCATGACAGTTTATCATACAAGAGCTGCAGGCCATGATGCACTTTCCTGAAACAAGGGTGAAAAAAAAGGCTGGTTATTATTTCTGTGTGCACCATTTCCCAGGTTGGGAGCCAAACTTTCATTCTTCAGTCACCCCAAACTGCCCTCAACGCTTTGCATGACCAAGCCTTCACAGTGACTAATAGTGCTTACAGCCTGTAGTACTGAACAAAATGGGTTTCTCATTTTTATTTGGAGGATAATTTTAAAGCTGGAGTGCTTGAGTGAATAATCAGTTTGAGCAGAGTTTTAGCTCTGAATGGTAATGGTTCCAGCATAAACACTGAATTTCTCTGCTGTTGTGGGTTCAAATCAGACTCTCAATCTCATTTTATAATCATTGTGGCATTGTAGTACACAAGACAATGTGAGGCAGAAATGCAAAGGAACCTTTTAGTTTTTTAAGGTAGTGGGTAGTATGTTAGTCTGTTGTAAAAGATTTCTGTGATCTCTTTCAGATAGTCTAACACGCCTGCTGTTTGCAATACCATTTGAAAATTTGGCAGAGTAAAGACCAAATTTGAGGCCTTTGGGTTAGAGGCATATCTATCAAGAGATTCCACTCAGATTTTATTGAGTAACAAACAATACAAAATTGCCATGCAATCTGCAGCAAATGCTGTCAGTCTGCCAAAATAGTAATTGGGCATGAAAATTTTATAGCTGGATCTTTGTGTTGTTTCCAAAATAGCAGCAACTAGCTCTGCTCTGGGAACCTTTGTGGCTGCTGTGATAAAAGGGTGAGAAGGAAGACTGAAGCCATCTTGTACTTTTTGTGTTCACATAAATATAGTGACTACAAATATCAATAACAACTACGTAGCAGCCTGGTGTATAGGACCCTAAACCTAGCTGTTAAAATTTGAACCATGGTGCCAAGCAGCTAGCAGCCTTTTTTTCTGTAACTGTTGTTGCTTAGATATCTCATAAATGACCCAAAGGTCACTGTATATGGGACATCCTACCATCAGAGCTTTGAAATTATGACTGCATAGTCAGTACTGTCTGGTGAGTTGTATTGCTCTAGGTGCTGTTAGGAGATAAGCCCAGTTCCATACAGTATGGAAAGCGAAAGCCCTGCTCTGAAATCATTAGAATGGCTCCCACTGACCTCAAGGAGAGTGATTCAGATGTGGCAGCTATCACTCAGGTGGCACGTGGTGGCATGCCTCTGTGAAAATGTGGCTACCAACTTGTCCCTTCAGCACTGGCCAGCTAATGCAGAGGAATTCTGATCTGAGCCACCAGTTCACCTCTTGGAGGAGGCTGTCTCCAAATGGACACTCAGAATTCTATCTAGGCTATGCTTTTCCCAAGAAAGGTTGGACTAGATGTCTTCTTTTAAAGAGTGGACAGATACAGTTTTACTCCTAAAGGAAGTAAAATAATGATGCTCTTGTAGAATTGGAGAGAAATACAGAATTATATTCGAAGAGAGACAGGAAAATACAGAACACATGAATCCTTAACACCTAATACATATACAGGGTACATGAAAAAAACCCCAAATCTTTCCCCAACCAGACTAAATCACAAGCCCCAGTGTTCCTTTTGTCCCACCCCCCCCACCATTGCCTCCCTTGCCTAAACAGGCCAAAATTGCACAGGAAGAATTAGTCAGGCCTCTGAAGGCCATAAACAGGCCTGCGTCCCAATGATACCACATAAGGACTCCCTCCGGAGAGCCCAAAGGAGGGAGAAAAGAGACCACATTGGCCTTGCTGCCAGATTATGAAGAGATAGCAGAATTATGGGATTGAATAACAAAATTACAGTTTCCTGGGTCCACCTCCTGGACTGTCTAGCCCCTAGAGGACTTTCTGTCTCTATGGTTAAATCTTCCAGTGCTTAACCCCACGACATTAGATGATCCTTGAGGTCCCTTCCAACTTGGTATTCTATGATTCTATTATTAAATTTGGGCTGGAGTCCTTTGAAAATGTGTCTGTGCCTGTGATGTCTGACATTTCTGTTGATAAATAAATTCAAATATTTTGCACTCAAAAGAAATGCTGAGTATTATTCAGCAGGGTGCCAATAAAATGCATCTTTGGGTTGAGAAATTCCATGTTTGGGCTAAAGATCAGCTTTGCAATAATAGCTGTAATCCCAGAGGAGGATTTGTGGGCAGAAGGCTGAAGATAGAGCTGGAAAGCCACAAAGCCTGAAATTTATTTCAAGAACATTACAATCATGCATGTGGGGCGTGCTTGTGCATGCATTATCCTCACATTAATATGAGGAGCACAGGACTTTTCCGATATGGCATAGCAGGTTTATTGGCTGGAGTATTGTATCTAAAAATGAGCTAGTGATATTTTATGAGGGAAATTTTTTTAAGGAAGATCCACATTTGGTGGGCTGGTTTTTCATTAGTGGTGGCAATTTGAAAGGATTTCTAATGTTAGAATTCCCAGGGAGGAATATGTTAATGCCATAATGTTCTTACGCTATGCAAGATATATATATATATATATATATTATTTGGGTCATCCTTTTTTTTGTTGTGTCCTTGTAAATTACCACATACATGTTACCAGACAGTTTGCAGCCTGTTCCCCAGACTCAGAAGTAACAGGGGCAGCTCTTGTTGCGAAGACATGGGAGATGCAGGCAGCCTGCAGAAGTGTTATGGGCACACGGCTTTCTCACTCTGCCTCTCTTTGGTTTGAAATTTAGAAAATTAAAATGTGGGGTTTTGAAAATGTTCAAAGCTTAACATGCTTAACTCTGAGCCTCTGCTTTCAGAAGATGGGTTGTTCCATGAATCAGGATCTTTAAGTACAAATAAAACCTGATCAATTATGATTAGCATAGTAGGTTCTCTATTGAAAGAGCGTGTTTCCTTGTCCTCTAACTGTCTCTCCACAGGGATACACACACACATTCACATTCCATCTTTATCAGATTGTTATGTCAACCTACTATCTTCTTGAGATAGCCTTGCATTTAAGGAAGAGAAACCTTAGAGTCCCTGGGGACATCACTACAAACAAGGTCAAAAATAACTAAAAATATGTCAGATTTGTTACACGCTGGGTATGCTAACATGTCTGTAAGATCTACAGGTATGGGAAAGGAGCTATGGGCTGTGGAGAAATATGTAACTAACTGCTAGAAGTTCTTCTTTATGTCAACTTTTTAAAGGAGTGGCTAACTTCCTAAAGTAAGGAACTGCATTTTTTTTCTTTTGCCTATGAATTAAAAAGCAATGTATAAAACCTTGCTATCAAGTAATGTGAAGCTAAGATTCCCTTCTAATGCAGTGGTCTTATAGCCTGGAATACTACAAGCAGTACTGTTTTTGTATCCTGTTGTATGCAGTTGGCAGCCTACAGGCAGATAAGAGAAAAGCTGTTGAACTTCAGAGAAGTCATGCCCTTTAATCAGAGCCTGCTAATCTTTTGAATTTGCTTTGCCCTGTAGACGACTGAACACACTGAACAAGTGCGCCTCAATGAAACTCGATGTGAACTTCCAAAGAAAAAAGGTAAGGAAACTTCATGAAATGTGTTGGCTTGGTCCTGGCTTTTGTGATAAGATCTTCCCAATGTAGCCTTTTAAGTCAGTAATGCTCTTAAAAGTACGTTAGGTGTATTTGACTTTGAACATGTGTGTCAGCATTATCTGATAATGCTGAATGTTGAAACTATAAATAAATGAGGAAAAAACGTTGGCCGATAGAGCAGGAACAGTACTGGGTGTATGGAAAGGACACAGGCAGTGCTTAAAGCTTCACGTATATGCAATTCAAGTTAGTGGGTGAGAAAACAGAGCAGTTTCACTAGGCTGGTTTGTTTGCCAGTGCCATGTGAGTATGCAACGCAAAGTCCTGCATGGAGAAAATGGAAACTACTCAGGCCAAAACAATCACTTTTCTTAATTTCTTGTGCTGACTTATTCCCAGTTAAGAATATGCAACTGTCATCCTTGCAGGCTCCTGTCTAACACGGGAATTATTTGAGCTTAAAGGGGTTTGGTGAGGACTGCAGAAACTGCTTATTGATTTTGAGAGTTTTGTAACATGTCCAGGGTTAACTGTTGAACAGTTGGTTTTCTGGTCACAGATTCCCCTGAAGCCCTTCAGTAGTGAACACTGGTTGTTGTCAACTCTGAGAAATCTTGGTGTCTGTTTTTCCTTTCTTTGAGGGTTTGTCTAATATGTTTTAAAAACTGCCTCTGAGAGTTGCATTTTTGGTGTCTTTGCAGATTCAGTCTATTCATATTCTATTCACTGTCTGAGGGAAACTTGAATAAATAATGGTTTTAATGTCCAGATAATGTCCTTTGGCACATGCCCATTTGCTCCTCTGCACACAGCCTTTTCAGATTCCATTTTGTCCACTCACTGGAGCCACAGGAACCTCTTCATTGCTTCAGACCTGATGTTTTTTTCTTGTCTTTGACAAGTGCTAACACTTTCCACATCAAACACCCATATCATACTTGACAGAAGGGACAGTAACTTTATGATTTGGGCAGGTAGGTGCTATAGAAACAGGCTGTAAGGAGAGGCTCAATTGACTGTGTCATAGACCTGCTTGGAGCAGTGTCTGGTTTGTGTCCATGAGCTCCTGTACTTGTGTTCAAGCAGAGATACTGGAACTTCATGAGACAGAATTACCAAAAGCAACATATAGGTGAACACTGATCATCCTCTGAAATTCTATTTTTTAGTTCCTGCCCTCTTCAGCGAGTATTTTGGGTTTAGTGTGAGGTTTGTATGCTTAATTGCTCAGGTTTTCAAGTGTCTGATGAACATCAGGTTAAAAGAAAGGAGGGGTTTCTTGTTATCTCTGAGTTTTGCTAATTTCTGCTGCCACTCCTCCCTATTCTGAATGGATCGAAGCCCTCATCTGCTCCCCTTGCATACCACCATTACTTTTCTATGAAAGTGAGTCTGCCGTAACTGATACTCTTTCAGCGGGACAGAACCTAATTGGGTCCATACCTGCACGAGGCCAGGGAGAAGCAGAAGACAGAAAAGTGCAGAGAAAGAGGGAACAAAGGAATTTTGAGAAAACAGATACAGAGCAACCAAAAGTAGAAGACAGTGTGGGGGAGAGAAGGACTGCTGACAGGAGGAAGTGTAAATGCAAGTGTAAAGGCTAGAAATTTGGTCTGGATTTGAACACTGAACCAAGTAAACTTTTTTTGCTGTAGATACTGCCTTTCCTGATAGTCTGTATAGTGATCTGAACAACGAAACGCAAAATCAGCTTGCTTTGGAGGTTTGGCATAACAGGTTTACACAGAATTAGTGCAGCTGCTTGAGTGATTCATAAAAATACGGCCAAGCGAGCTGCCAGGCAAAGTTTCTGTGAAAGCCAGCACAATATGAGCCTTCCCCACTGCCTGCTCTCCCACCCAAAGCATTCACACTGTGGGCTGCTGTCCTTCCCTTGGCTTTATCAAGATGCATACAGAAATCCTCATGTGTGTGCTGCAAATATGTCCGTAAGCGATTTGGACAGACAGAGATTAGCCTTTGGATTAACTGCCTTCTGCAGCTGTCGATTTATGAGAATTCCTGCCCCCAGCTGGAAAAATGTGGCAGAATTCCACTGCAAATAAACCCTCTTTTTGCCCTTTGTTAGCATCCCTCTGTATCTCAGGAAAGTACACCCTCTGTCAAAAAGCTGTACTATTTTAAATCAACTGTGACAAATCTGTGAATCAAAACCTCTTTCTCTTTGGCAAATGTTATCAGTCACTCCTCAAGAAACTTGCCCCTTCTCGTCTTCCCAAACATAATGGTATTAAATGGACTTTTGAATATGCTCCAAAGCCATGCACTTGATTTCACCCTAGGTCAGTAGAAGTCTTCTCCGAGATGTCTGCTCTGCCTGCGTAAGATGAATCGATGCTTTCAGACCTACTCTCGATCCAGTGTCCCCATAGCTGGCGACACGTCACTTGGCAAAGCGCTCTCTGCGGTTTTTTTTAGGACAGTCTCTTTTGTCAGGGCACTCTGATATCTAACAAGAACAGTAGGTCATTCAGGATGTTCGTGGCTTCCAGAATTCGTACTGATTCTATCAAAAGAAAAGCACATTATGTCACAGGACTCACAGTGCAGTCGCATTTGGAGTGAATCACCATGGCAGCATTTCAGTATCAGGATACTTCATTTGTCTGATTTCACTTCTGATGAAACATAAGTGTGCCTCATTACCAATTTAAAAAACCCCAAAGCTAAAACTTTTTCTTTTTTATTGAGCTGCAAATTTTGACACTGAAAACCTTCTGTATTTTCTGATGGTTTGAGGGCAAAATGCAGTCCTATCTTTATTGTGGTTAGAGGCAAAACTTGTTTTCTACCGCTATCCATTTCTGCTCATCTCTTACTTCCAAAAAGAAAAAGAATCTCAGATTTTATTTTCCTCTAAAAAGTATTTGAAGTGTATTTACCACTGGATTTATGTTTATTTGTGTCCCCTACTCTCTGCTCTCATCTTGGTGTTTTTCAGATTGTCTTTACTTTGGTTAGTTTAATCGATTCCAGCTTGTAGAAAATACAGGCTAAATCCTGTCTAGTTCATAGAGGAATGTCAATGAAGCTACAGGGATTTGCGTCAGCCAAGAATCTTCTTTAAGGTCCCTTTGGCATACTGGGATGTACAACAAATTAAAAAATACATATTTTTATTCTGTTGGCTGGTGCCATCGGCACTTCAGCAGCGGTATGCTTTGTAGATACAATTAGCACTACTAAATACTTGAAAGTACATACCCTTGCGGTTTTTAAAGTATCCACTTTGTGGCACAACTAAGACCACAATAGATGGATTTTTAAGTGCCTGGGTCTGTGCAGTCCTTTACTTCATATATGCATACAATAAAATGTGGAGCTAAAATGAAGGCAGAGCTGTCTGATGTGTCATTTCTTTGCTGGAGACAAAATGGCCAAAGCAGTGTAAGCCTTTTCTAGCTCCTTTTCCTGATGCTTCACCAGCTACTTAATTTTTCTCTCTAGCTAGCCACAGCTAGCTAAGATCTAAGATCTTTACTCTTGTGAACTAACATCAGCTGCAGGAGCACTGCACACCTCAACAGATAAAAGAGGAATGACTAAATGCAGAATTTCATAGCTATATTTTATTTTATGGTTTGAACATGATCTAAAAAATCTGGCCAGCTCGAAGTGATAAATTGGCAAAGCATTAGTGAGACCTGGCATGCTACTGATCCCAATCTCCATCTTTGGAGGTTTTGCGTTATTTAAGGTTTTGGGCATTCTTGTAAAACTTGGTTTACATTTTTCAATTAATCATGCCAGCAGAGATCTAGTCAGAGATGGGAGATAACTTTACCATCAAAACTTCATAGAAAAGCACTTCTAATAATAGACCTTCAAAATGAGAATTTTTCCAGTCCCAAAATAGTCTTTTTGGTTTAGCACCTCATTTTAGTCTGACAGCCTGTCATATTTTACTGCCTTCATACTGCTTCCAAGAATGTGAAGAGCTGTTTGGATGTCATGTAGGTGAAGTTAGTTTGTTCTGCTCTAAAACAAATGTACAAGAATAAGGCAGTATAAACCCAGTTCAAAGTCAGGGGAAGGATACTCATTAGCAACTGTGGGCTTCACATCTTTAGAGAGCAGCAATTTCAACAGTGATTGTGCAACTCATGCTGAAGATGTATCTTTTTTGGTTTAACAAACAGATGAGTAAAATGTCATAGGGAGAGCTTTTTTATCCTTTTTTTTCCCCCAAGGCACATGTCTGCACTGCAGAGTAGCTCCTGGAGCTGCCTAAACATAAGCATTCCTCAAACTGAGGAACAAGACCAGGGCGGGTTGCAGGGCTGCTACTTCCTCAGGAGGGACTGGGGAAAGGCAGAGACAGTGGGACAAGCTGGAGGTTACTGAGTTTGGCGTGCCTGTGATGGCAAAGGCAATGAAGATAGTGTTACTGTAGGAGACTCACCTCAACTGTAGATGCTACCCCATTCAGGGCTGAGTCTGGCCGTTCCTCCTCCCTGTGCTTCCATAGCTGCCTTGGCTGCTTTCCTTTGCACTCAGACCCACTCTAAGGATATCTCTAAATATTATTTTTTTACTGTTATTTTAAACATGGTGGCTATTAATCCACAGTTATGTCCTGAAACATAAATCTTGTTAGATGTACCTGGTCTGTGGAGTTTATAGATGTTTACCTAGTTCTCACTGCAAAACTTCAGTGTATCACCGGATATTTGCTGTCTTGGTTTCTTAAATAGCTCACATTGCTGTAGTAGCCAGTACTTGCTAGACTTTACCATTTCTGTCTTAACATCATCCTTGCAAGAAAGAATCCCTCTACTCAAACCTTTCAACACTTTTTTTTTGGTATCAGTCACTATTGGCATCAGTCCTATGTAATTTAGTACACAGGCAGTCTGGCCCACAGAAGCCAAGAGGCACCGGTGGAACTCATGAGCTCCTTACCATAGAGCAGACATTCATTCCCTACTTGTTAAGATGCTTTACTGTCATCTTTACTGTTAAATGAAGGAGGCTGTTAGGAAAGAACTGATGACCAATCTTTCATAAACTAGATCCAGGGAAACTTTACCACCTGTTGCTCACAATCACACTAATTCAGATAATAAGTAAAAGCACCTGCTTTTAACATGTGCCACTTGCTGTTTTCCAGAGTGAAGATTCAGATGAAGAGGACCTTTGTGCTATCAGTAACAAATGGACTTTCCAAAGAACCAGCAAACGGTGGTCTCGGGTGGACGACATTGATGCTTTGCTTCACCGATCAGACAGACATGGATCTTCTGGGGACATTAAAATGAAAAATACAACAAGCAGTGAGAGTGTCCTTACAGATCTGAGTGAACCTGAGGTCTCATCTCTTCACAGTGAGAGCAGTGGGGGAAGTGACAACAGGAGTCAGTCAGGCATCAGCAGCTCTGTCAGGGACACCTGCGACTGCTCTGGCGAACATGATGTAGAGAGCACTCTGCTGCAAGACTCTGCTGCCATAAACACTGCCCTGTCACCCAAGGACAACCTGAAGAATGAGAAACCAACACGAACCAAAGCAAAAGCCTTTCTGAAACGCATGGAGACATTAAAAGCAAAAGGTGTGCATGGAAAACTAAAAGGCTCAGGAAGAACAGGTCCTTTAGAGATAAGCGGACCTGTTCTCCAGTATGAGCCAAAGTCCTTGAAAGACATGCATTGTATACAGATAGTCAATGGTGATCTCCAAAACTTAGGACAAGATTCGGTCAAAAGAGGACTTTCCTTTTCTGTCAAATCCAGCAGTGAGAGCAGTCAGTCCGAAAACAGCAGCAGTGGGGTGAGCACACCATGCTTGAAGGAACGGAAATGCCATGAAGCAAACAAGAGAGGTGGGATGTACCTGGAGGACCTAGACGTGCTGGCAGGAATGGCCTTACGGCAAGTAGTGGACCAAAACCGCAAGAATGAGTTCCATTCCCAAGAGAACTTGGTTGTGCATATCCCCAAGGATCACAAACCAGGGACCTTCCCAAAGGCACTTTCTATCGAAAGCCTCTCACCAACAGACAACAGCAGTGTAAACTGGAGGACAGGCAGCATCTCTTTGGGAAAGCAGAACTGCTCTACTCCAAAAGAGCCTGGATTAATGGCATGCTGTCCTAAGGAGAGCAGAATTAGTATTTATGACAATGTGCCAGGTTCCCACTTGTATGCTAGTACTGGAGACCTCCTGGACTTGGAGAAAGATGTCCTTTTCCCTCATTTAGATGACATTTTGCAACATGTCAATGGACTCCAGGAGGTGGTAGATGGCTGGTCAAAGAATATGTTGCCAGGTCTGCCAGTTGGTGATGTCTTGGTCAGAGAATCTCCACCATTGCCTTTCCAGTCACCAACACAGATCACACTTGATTTTGAAGGAAACTCTGTTTCTGATGGCCAAACCACACCAAGTGACGTGGACAGAGATGGAACATCCCTGATTGAATCTGAAGCCACTGCTGTGAGGGACAGGAGAGACTCTGGGGTGGGAGCATCACTCACAAGACCAAGCAGGTAGGTAGCAAGACTTTGTACACAGATCCAGAGGCTCTCAGCTTGGGAGTCAAAAGGTGCAGTATACCTTTACAGTTGTACTCCTCCCGTGGGGACTTCCCAGGGAAAGGTCAGACTCCTCCCATATGAGGATGGGAAATTCCCAGGGAAGGGTCAGACTATAAGGGAGACCTTGTTGCTCTCTACAACTACCTGAAAGGAGGTTGTAGCCAGGTGGGGGTTGGTCTCTTCTCCCAGACAACCAGCACCAGAACAAGAGGACACAGTCTCAAGCTGCACCAGGGGAGGTTTAGGCTCAAGGTGAGGAGAAAGTTCTTCCCAGAAAGAATAATTTGCCATTGGAATGTGCTGCCCAGGGAGGTGGTGGAGTCACCACCCCTGGAGGTGGTGAAAAAAGGATTGGACGTGGCACTTGGAGCCATGATTTAGTTAGTCATGAGGTGTTAGGTATTAGGTAATAGGTTGGTCTTGATGATCTCTGAGGTCTTTTCCAACCTAGTTGATTCTTTGATTCTATGGGAGAAAGGAGATACTGATATGAAAATTCTTATGTGGAACCTATGGAGAATCAGTATAATAGAGCAAACTAGGGCATTTTTTTCTGCCTTGATCCATCAGTTCCACAGTAGCACCCTGTATATTTTGTGGAATCTTTTTTCAATTTGTCTTCTAAGTCATGCACCCTCATATTTATGCATCAGGAGCTTTGTGCACTTTGTATGCACAGTTCTGCTTTAAAAATGTGCCCCTTTGTGCTCAGAGATAATTTCCCTACCCTGCCTCAGTCTCTTATGTGGCAGGATGAAGTGATGATGCAGAACTAACTTCTTAATAAAAGCAAAAAGTGGGATTTTGTTAATAGTTTAGAGATCTGTTTTAAGTCAGAGGGATCAGTTCCTGTTGAGCCAAGGGAGCATGGTCCTGGGTAAAGGCCTTTGTGGATCCTTACTGTTGTGTGTAGGGTGGCTTTCTATGTGCAAAAGCAGTGAGAAAATACCTGGTGTTTTCTGATCTGCTGTCAGGCTTGTCACATCCTCACAGAGGATTCTGCTGTGCCATGGTGTACTGCTGCCCATACTTGCTCACCACCATCACAAGCAAGTGAACTCGAGGAAACTACTCAGTAGATGAACAGTCCCTAAGTTTTTAGGATTTGAGCCAAACTCATGTTCAGCTAAACAGGAAACTGAAATGAATTTTTTCCAGTGTATCCACTATAGAGAAAGTGCATTGGAGTAAAGAGAAGATGCAAGTGGCTCAATAGCTTGGTGGTTACAGATCTTGCCAAGGAGGCACAGGGTTCTGTCCTTTCTCCAAAAAATCCTTCAGTATTTAATAATAACCTCCTCCTCTCCAAACGCCTTGGTGGTCAGGCTGGTCTCCTGGGAGGTGAGAGACCAGGATCAAACCCCAGTTCTGAGTCAGGGAGAGAACATTTGGATTTGGATCTCCCACATCCTGTTGGATATGTGTGGGCTAAAGGGCACAGCAGGGAATGCTGCTTCCCTGAGTACACGGATGAGACCTGCAACCAACTGTGAATCTGACATTGCACATCAAAGCCTGGGCATTTCCAAAATTAAAGAGATTGAGCAAATTGTTTTATTTGCCTCCAGGCTGCATTTTCTTTCAGCTGACGCACCACAAGCCATACTACATGTGTGCTTGTGTATGTTGTGTATCTTGCCCAGCCCTCTCTCACAGCATACCATCCTCTTTTCTGCCCAGTTCAAGCTGTTGTATTATTTTCCTGTTGTTTCTTTTGGAAAAGGCGATTGCGATGGCATAGTTTCCAAATCTCTCATCGCCTGAGCCACTCTGTTGCATCACTTCACATCAGCAATCAGTCAGCAGCCCAGCTGAATCTACTGCAAAAATTCTCTCTGCTTCGTCTTACTGCCATCATGGAAAAGTACTCCATGTCAAACAAGCATGGCTGGACCTGGTGAGTACCACTGATCACTGGAAAAGAGAGAGTTTCTCCTAATTCTGTTATTGTGGTAGTAAATGCAGTAATGCAACTAGAAGAAACTGACTTCAGCTGTAGAATTTGAAACTGCCTTCTTTAATCCACTGTTGCCTAGTGAGCCAGTGGCAAAGTCAGAAACAGATTCTGGAGATCTGACTTCATTTCTGTTCTCTAAAAGACCCCCGACCTCCCTAACAACACTCCAGTTCCAGAAAAATAAACAGGAGTAGAAGAGAGTGATTAAAAGTAGGAACTGTTTACAGTGAGTCTTGCCCAGAATCCATTTTGTGATTTGAAAAGAAACAGCTGCTGCTGATACTCCATGTATTTGATATAGGTTTGTTTGTGTTATAAAAGAAAGGTTAGAACAGTTACAGAACTTTGCAGGTTGAAAGATGCAAGTTTTAGCCTAGTCCTGGACCTGTCTTAGAGTGAGCTGGCAGCTGTAGCAGCTGTAAGAGCTACCTGGTCACTCGGAGAGTGAAGTGAAAGGCAGAGGGACATGAACGCTGGCTACATGGTTCCTTCTGTAGCAACTGGCTACAAAAACCTACATGTTTGTGATGTATGAACCCTGATGAACCATGCAGACTGAGGTATACTGGCATGGAAATGGGCACAGGAAAGAGATTATAAGTATCTTGAGAAATAATCCAAAGGATAACAGAAACTTTCCCTAATACACACAGACACTGAGTCATAAAAATAATATGACTTGGCATTTACATTGTGATTTCCATGTTCAAACAGTTACCACAATCCTACTAAATTCAGCTATGAGCTAGATAATACAACTTTGCCTTTGAAAGTGGAAAATCAGATACAAGGGACTACATGTAAGGTCCACCTCACTGACATCAGCAACTCCAAAAAGTTCTAAATCTAATCTGAGTTAGTCAGGTCAGCTGTCTGTGGTCAGTAGAAAAAGACAGGCAACTCTAAAGGCCGCTCATTCTGTACAGGGGTGAGGGTTTGGGTCACCCTCCAAAGGTCCTTAACTCCACAGTGGGTATAGGGAGAGTCTGGACTGCTAAGTCTTTCTAAATCTTCATTAGAGAGATAAAATTCAATGAGATGAACTCCCTGATTGCTGCTTTCTTTTCAGGCAGCAGAGAG
The DNA here is from genome assembly GCF_014839835.1 of Dryobates pubescens. Taxonomy (NCBI): domain Eukaryota; kingdom Metazoa; phylum Chordata; class Aves; order Piciformes; family Picidae; genus Dryobates; species Dryobates pubescens. The sequence goes on from NC_071621.1 coordinate 20,718,398, forward strand.
CATCAGACAACATCTGTACTGAAAGGAATCTTAATTTAACCAACTCCAAAAAAGCAGACTAGAGTACAGCAAATTCTAGATCCTGCTGTTTGCACAGGGGTTCTGCCTCCTGACAAATACTTCTTAAGTTTGTGTAATCAGTCTCTAAGGATCTATTAAAGTGGGACTCTAAGTAGCTATAAAGTTACGTGCTATACTCCTCCAGTAGGTCATTTAATCCAAGTTTTATCTTCTTCCCACACAGATGAGAACAATCTTTGCCACATTTAGGTGATATTCATCCTGGGATTTTTTTTATTACTCCACTGCAGTCATGATGTCCACAAAGGGAATCCAGTTTGTTCTTGTTTTAACTATCATTTTTGGAAGAAAGCAAGCTTACCAGCCTCACTTAAGTTACCCAACTAGCATAAATCATACAACATCAGGGATGAGTCTGGCACATAGGGATTTCCCACCATCATTTATTACTTCAAATTGTTAGTCAATAGAAATACTAAATCGTGTAACTGGTAGTATAAAAATCATTCAGCATGTTAGAGGACTGAACCTCCTTTTTCCCTCAGATACCCTCTCCTCTATACTTTGCTATGCTATTCCTCTGAGTTCCTAACAGATGCTTTAAAACATGTTGACTTCAGCAGGATGACAACTGGGTAGTAAAAGTTTTCTGTTAGAACAGGTTGTTACATTGTTATAGTAGAGCCAGAGGCCATCCCTGTATAAAAGTTGTCAAGAAATCCATCAGTTATACAGGTTGTAAAGTGTCCATGTATTGTGCACTAAACATTATTTCACCATCTTTATAAAACGCCCTAGTTATCTATTTCTGCAAACAGTGTTCCTTAGAGGGGCAGTGTAAATATTCTGACATTTTCATGCAGCCTGTTAATTTTAATTTTCAGGTCTGTGCCAAAGTTCATGAAGAGGATGAAAGTTCCAGACTACAAGGACAAGAATGTCTTTGGTGTGCCTCTGATAGTTCATGTCCAAAGAACGGGACAGCCTCTTCCCCAGAGCATACAACAAGCACTACGCTACTTACGGAGCAACTGTCTAGATCAGGTATGAATTTCACTTCAGGGACTCAGCTGATTTTCCCTGAAAAGCCACCCTAAGCAACCAATGGTGAACTTCTTTGTACATAGTACCAGAATTACCTGAAGATTGTTCTCATACTGGGCCCAGATCTCCTCTGGTGATTTGATACTTGCTGCCAATACTGATGTGAGGTTTGTATCCAGCTAACCTGTTGAATTCTGTAGCTATCACAGTCCTTCTGATTTGCATACTATAGCCTGTCTCAAAGAATGACGTAAGATTTTCACATCTATTGTATAAGACCTGGAAAGATATCACAGCTCCCAGATTCCACCCCTATATGCACTGCTTGTGCTTGACTGTTGCCACAGAGGGTTAACTTTATTCACTGTTTCACAAGATATGGTACAGAAGGTTTTATTTACTTAGGAAAGAAAAGAAAGTCCAGGAATAGAGAGCAAGCTCAGCAAAATATTCAAAATATTCTGTTGACAAAGTCAGATATATCCAGATAGAGTTAGGTCAGCAGGGGTTCAATGCCAAGGCCATTACTATACACTTCCTTTTATAGTACTCTTAGCTGCAACAAGCAAGTTGGGAGACCCTCATGTTCAAAGTATTTCAGATCTTTTGATTCCCTTTAGCTACAGACATACCAATCATATTTTTACTGTTCTTCCCCTAAGGATGAGGATATGTATCTTTATACTACTGGAAGAAACCCCCTGGCTGATTATGTTCAGTCCTCTGCTATTATCGACCTCATATCATGTGAGCTCTTCCATAGCTGCTTTTAGATAACAGTAAGTTCAAAAGGGGCAACTAGCATTTTACTCTGCTGACTTTGCTGCTTTCCTGGCTCTGAGCACACAAAAAGGTTGGAATTGGTCTGTTCTTGCTGGAAATGGTCTATTTTCCAACCACCATTCTGTTTGCTGTTCAGGTTTTTTTTTTGTTGCATGACAGTTATCTTCCCAAAATTGAAAGTCTAAAACTGAAATCCCTTGCTGTGAATCACAACCATTTCCCTTAGAGCCAGTGCAAAAGACACAGGCCCCTCCTATAATTTCTCTATGTAAAGGAATCCTGTAGCAGTCAAATGTTGACTTCTAAACTTGGGGTGTCAAAAAAGGTGAGATGAATTCTGCCTACCATATGTAGTACCAGAGCTGAAGGGAGGAGTAGCCTGTTGGAAATGTATTAATAGAGGATGGAAGAAGAAGGTGCATGGAGAGAACTAGAAACAATATATTCAACAGCTAACATACCTGGTGATCACTGTGGTAACCTGAGTTTGTGTACTGAGCTGGGAAATCCAGTGTAGGAAGAAAAGTGATGCAGTGAAACTGGAATCAATGATGGGACTGGAGGAGGAGACATCCAAGTATAAGGAACAGGAGATGTGGAAATAGGGATGGGCTTGTCAGCTAAGAAGCAGAGCAATAGGAAGAAAGAGAAAAGAGAGGGAGTAGAAATGGAGAAGTAAAAGGAATGGTAAAACCAAAGAGAAAGAGAAGGCTCTTGAGGAGTTTGAGGCAGTCAAAAGGAGTGTCTAGGGGCAGTCTCAGGCAATTATCTGCTCCAAGAGGGAGAGTTTACTTGCTGGGAAGTGTCAGAACTCAGAAGAGCCATTACAACTCAGCTTGAGTTTCCACTCAGAGTAGAACTGGGAAAATGTTGAAGAGAAAATGAAGGAGGAGGCATACAGGTTGAGACCATTTAAAATATCTTTCCACCAAAACACTTTCAAGCAGAAAACCCTCCAGGCACTTCATCTTCCCTGCTTTACAGCCACTCCCTTTATTCCCATTTAATTCAAAGTCTAATGTCTGACCAGAGGTGTGAGCAGCCTTCAGTCTGCTCTAAAATCTTGCTGACATGTATATTCCATGCACCACATGGAATAAAAGTCCTAAACAGGCACCAGGTCTTCTACTGTATGCAATGAGTAAAGTTGAGGACGCTCTAAATCACTGTAAGGTCTAGCTTCTGGCACTGAAATGACCAATACACTATGATACGTTACTCAGTTTCAGCCTGTGAAATAGAAACTGCTTTGCCTGTATCAGCTACATCTCTTTTTCTGTCAGCGTGTGGCTCCTTGTAGGATAGATGATCCATGGCTTGAGGATAATAAAGAGATTGTGTGAGACTAACCTCTGATCAATCATTGTATTTATAGCCCAATTTTATGTACCTAATTATTCTGTAATATTGCAGAACAGAGCCCAAAGCATCTTTTCCTATGAAATTAAGAACTGCCCTCTCTTGATTAATTGTGATTTTTTCCAAGAAAAAGGGAAGTAGGAGTTTGGATAAATATCATTACACAAAACCAGAGATTGATTGTAGCAAAATGATGTGCAGCAGGAGATTGCACAGGTGAGCTTTGATGTCTGACCTCTTCAATCAGATGTAGCTGGAAGTTTTTAAAGGTTCTATATACCAGCAAGGACACTTTCCATCAAAAGCTGAGAACCGAGCATCTGCTCTCACATTTATCTACCATGTGCCAAAGGTGTTATGGCTTTTGGACAGAATTAGCATGTGTCCTGCATCTTCAGCACACATTTTTAAGCAGAAAAGGGACTTAAAAAGAAGACAACAAAGGGAAAAGCAGATGAAAAGAGCTAGATGCTCTTTCTTGTATTCTCTTGTCATAATGAAAAGCAGAGATTCACCTGTGAACAGAAATACAGTGCAGAGGGATGTACGCAGGGCACAGTGCAGTCCTCTCCATCCTACACACAAACTTAGCTCACAAGTGATGCTAATGCATTCATCAATAAGTAGAGACACAACAGAGCTGCCTCGCAGCCAATCTGATGTAGCAGTTCATCTCCATATCAATAAATGCATCCCCTCATAGAGCTAAGGAGTGTGTGATTTATGTAACTACTGTCATTAATGTGTGTTCACAAAAGTCCTGAATACTGTACAGTTGAACATGGGAGGTGTTCTAGGGAGAGGAAGGTCCTCTCCATAAATTCTGTGCTGGCAGAAGTAAGGGAAAGAAGGCCACAAGGCTTTATTTAATTGTCTTTACACATTTTTGTTGGTGGACTATGCCATGCAGAAAGATGAACTGATAACCAGCAGGACAGTGATCATGGAGGAACAGAAATCTATGGTTCCAAACCTGAAATACATATTTCCCATAGGTCTCTCTCAACATTTCGCCTTTTCCCCTGCAAAACTGAAGGAAAACAATGCTGACACTTCCCAAATGAGTCACTGTAAACTCACTTGGGAATAAATAATGTGGTTGAAGCTCTGGAATTTGCCACAGGGGAATTCCACTGGCAAGAAAGACGTAAAAGCACAGCACTGTTGCGAAGGCACCATTTGAAGAATTAAGCTTCCTATAGAATAGTAAGCAATAGAATAGTAAGCAAACAGCATGGAAGTGTATCCTAGTGACACCACACAGGGAATTGTGTGGCCCCCACTTTGGAACTGGGGGGTTTTAGTGGGATTTAGGGGAACTGCCAGAAGCAGAGAGAAGGAAGTTGAACAAAAAATTTGGTTTTGATTTTAAAGCTCTACCAGGATGTACTTATCTTTTGCCACAGAATTTATTACTTAGCTGAGCCTAATATTTTCTTGTTAGTCTTTAAAATATATACCCAAATAAACATGAGGAACCAGATTCTCAGATGGAGTAAATCAACAGACAGTCACACAAGCCAAGCAAGCCACTCTGATTTATATCAGCTGAACATCTTTCTTAAACTCTTCAGGCAGCAGGGAAACCACTTACACTCTGAACTTTCACTCTAGGATGGGCTACAGAGCCGTGGTGTTAATTAACTCTTGCAGTCCTGCTGTGAGAGCATGACTTGCCTGCAAGACTTGTGGGTAGGTCATGACCACTGCATTTGCATGATTTCCTTGTTTCCTGGAGTAAAATAAGCAACCCAAGGTTTGTCCACGATCAAAGTCCCATGTAACTGAATTTTTCATATATATAATATATATTTTTTTTTCTTTAAATAATATTTTCTGTTACCCCAACCAACATGGTGCCTTTATAGGTTGGTCTGTTCCGAAAATCTGGAGTGAAATCCCGAATCCAGGCCCTACGTCAGATGAATGAGAGCTCCCCAGAAAACGTCAGCTATGAAGATCAGTCAGCATATGATGTGGCAGACATGGTAAAGCAATTTTTCAGGGACTTGCCGGAACCTCTCCTCACAAGTAAGCTAGGAGAGACTTTTCTGCACATCTACCAGTGTAAGTTGCAATGGTTTTGCTATTACAAATGAGTAGAGAATATATATTGTATAATAATGTATTGTAAATCATTTTGGTATGTTAATATTGGATAAGATTCTTTCTGCCTACCTTTAAGATGTATAAAAGAACCTCTCTGCCCTCAAAATCTTTCACTAAGACGTTTTTAGAACTACATAAGGTTTTTATGCAAAGACAGCATTCAGATGTTGAAAAGCTTTGAAAATATTGGCCTCACAGCCAGAAAGAGTTTGGGACTAGCTGTCCATGGGCATGAAAATGTGAAGGCTCAAATTGTCTTCAGATTTGTTTAAACTGTGGCCTGTTCCACGCAGATAGCTCAGTACAAGTGAGTCTTCTGTGCACAGAGAAGTACTAGTTCACTGTGAGAACATGTGCCTGTGTAGTCCCATTCTTTGCTGTGACTTCTGATTATTTGCTTTTTCGTGATAGTCAATAAAATGTACATAGGAGAAACAAGCTGCCTCAGGCTTTTAGAGAGGTCTCGTAGAGGGGGAAAAAACAAACAAGCAAAAACCAAGCATTTCTTCATTTCAGTATAAGAAATCTTCAGCAAAATCTAAGACTCACAGGCCTCAAAATGATGAAAATCCCTGTACATCAGGAAATTACTCTGTATCTCTTCTCCAGACTGAGGGAGAAATAAACAATGAGGAAAAGGCTGAAAATAGGGAGAAACGGGATTTTTTTCCTGACAATGTCCATTATGAAGGCCAGTCAGTGTTCTGGCAGATACAGAAAAGCATACCCAGCCAGTCTAAGCCAAATAATTGGATGCAGTAAAGAGAAGTGTCTAGTCTTGTCACTTGCAGACGTTTCAGCTGCCAAAACAATAGAAAGCCTTTTTTAAACACACCATAATCACAGTGCTAAAGAATCCAAGTTACTTCCGTTGCTTCCCTTTGCTGTAAAAGTCTGTCTGAGGCACATAGTCACTAATGTATTTAACATCACAGTGTCTGTGGCTGGTGGAGAAATGTTGTGGTCCTGCACCTGAGAAACGGCATCACAAATACATTTAGTGGATTTGGTCACGTGTGATGGCTTGGGACACGAGTGAACTGAAACAGTTGCTGCCTAGCCCTGGACCATCACTTTCTGCTCTTCTTTCCTGCTCACATGTTGCAGGTCTTGCCTGCCTAGCACACATCAATGAGCTTGTTCAGAAAAGCAGAAGAAATTCTTGGTGCTAATAAAATAGCAGTCACAATTGTTTCCATAGTGAAGTGACCAAGGAGAAGGTTACCCACTTAGAAGGACATGTTCTGTACGTCCTTGGAAACAAATCACCTTTAAACTATTGCTTGATGAAAATTGGGAATGTCTTATCTTATCACAGAATGTCTTGTCTTATCACAGAAGAGACTGCAAGTAAACTACCCCCTTGACAAAGGAAGAAACACATGGCAGATCTCAGTGTCATTGGCACTACTAGGTCTGTAGCCAGAAGGGCTCCTAGCCTCCAAGTTGGAAGCCTGGTGTTAGGTTTCAGAAAAGCCATGAGGCTGAACACAAAACATTGTTAGCAGCCAGCAAAATAATGTGAAAAGCCTGACTCTGTAACCCTATGTGGTACTGCAGTGGGAAGTCTGAAGAAAAAAGAGTGCTAGGAAAGATGTTCTTGAAGTCCTCCAGTAGTTCAAAGAATTTCAGAAAGACTGAAGGATGGATGCTTTTAAACCAAGGTGGAAACAGGGAAAGAGGGATATGGACGTGCTGGAAGGTGTCCAGAGAAGGGCCACAAGGATGATCAGAGGGTTGGAGCACCTCTCCTATGAGGACAGACTGAAGGAGTTGGGACTGTCTGGAGAAGAGAAGGCTCCCAGGTGACCTAATTGTGGCCTTCCAGTATCTGAAGGAGGCCTACAAGAAGGCTGGGGAGGGACTTCTCAGGATGTCAGGTAGTGATAGGACTAGAGGGAATGGAATGAAGCTGGAGGTGGGGAGATTCAGGCTGGACATGAGGAGGAAGTTCTTCACCATGAGAGTGGTGAAGCCCTGGAATGGGCTGTCCAGGGAGGTGGTTGGGGCACCGTCCCTGGAGGTGTTTAAGCCCAGGCTGGATGAAGCTCTGGCCAGCCTGATCTAGTGTGGGGTGTCCCTGCCCATGGCAGGGGGGTTGGAACTAGATGGTCCTTGTGGTCCCTTCCAACCCTGACTGATACTATGATACTATAAAGATTGGCTCTGGAGACACTGGACACCAATGTTTGGATTAAAAATGAGTAGAAGGGTTGGAGTTTTTCCATGTGATCAACAACAAATGTATTTTTTCTGGTTTAGGCAGTACTGACAAAACTCCTTTCACAGAATGAAAACTTGAAGATTTTTGGGATACCAGTTGTATTTCATAATGTCTGCAATTAAATAAATCTGTAGCTGGAAGTTTTTCTTCCCCTTCATCCTGTTTAACAAATTATTAATGTGAAGTTAGGAAACATTTTTCCTCTCTTAGTGTGTTGGCAAGGGATTTCTGGTTTTCTGGGACTCATTGAAGATCTTTTTCATATATCCAGGACCGTAATCATATATCCAGAATGCTTGACTTGCTGTAAGACAGAGGACTGAGATGATTAGTGTAGTAGCATAGTATATGGCATAGTATTGATGAAACGTTCTACATGTCCCTAAAACTCTCATTTGCACAATGTTTGCCTGTAACTTGAAGGGCTCACCAGTCTTCTCTATGCATCAGTCTCACCAGTGCAACAGTGCAGGTGAAGAAGTACCAGGAGCAAAGGCTCCTCTGACTTCTTAGAAAGACCTGGCCTTTCTGCTTCTAGAAGATCAGAAGCTTTTGGCTTTGTCATTCACATCTGAAAGCTTTTAAACTGAAGTGCTTGTACAACGCTAGCAGGCAGAGCTTAAAAGCTGGCTGTTCCCTCTCCTGTAAATCTGCTTTTGTTCTTCTTCTGTTCAATTATATAGAGAGTAGGTAATACCCAGAGGAGGGCTCCAAGTCCAAACTGAGAAAACTTCTGTTAGTTCTAGGAACTAATCTGTCTGAGGTGCTATTTGAGCATATCCATCTCTGCTTTCATTAAACTCTTATGGTTTAGAACACAGGTCTAAGTATTTTCCCAAAGCTTCCCTAAGGCTTTTGAACTGTCTTCCCAGGGGACAAAACAAACCTGAAAAATACCATTTATTCTCCCTTCATAAACTTTACATGAAGTTCAGTCTTTTTCTTGGGGAACAGCCTGACAAAAGAACAGAGAAATATCCTGCACTGGCTACACGAAGCTGTGCTTGTTGTACAAGCACGTGCCAGGGCCCTCCAACAACCAGCTGGTCTTTGCCCCTCTGTCCCCTGTCATCTGCCCCTTCAGAAAACCAATCCCAGAGTGTGAATGCCTGTGCTAACTCTGTCTTGTTCCTGACTCCTTATCTGACCTTACAGCTGACCTCCCCGAATGTCACTTACTTTTCCTCAGATGTCCCCAAGGAGCAGCGGCTGCAGGCAGTGCAGGCAGCCATCATGCTGATGTCAGATGAGAACCGGGAGGTTTTGCAGACTCTGCTGTGCTTCCTGAGTGATGTCACCTCTGTGGAGGAAAATCAGATGACTCCTATGAACATAGCTGTTTGTCTGGCCCCCTCTCTCTTCCATCTCAATATAGTGAAGAAAGAAAGCTCACCAAGGTAGGTTTCTTCTCAACATTATAAATAGCCATGGGGTTAGTACAAAGTGCTGCTTTCAGTGTTTCTAAAGATATGCAGGAGAAGATTTTCCAAAGCATCTGCTCTCTACAACATGTTACACAGGGCATGGCTTCAGTGAGAGGAGAAAGCCCATGCTGCAGAGCTAGAAACATACTTGTACATGCACAGAAGGTGTTTCCACAAGCCCAGCAGGCATTTCTGGCCCTTCTGAATATGCAGTGCCTGCCTTCCATGCAAAAATTCAGTGGGGCACTAGTGTAAATTTTACATCATGTTGGCTTCCGTGATGGGAAAGAGCCTGATTTTGCTCTGACTGAAGTTAAGAGATTGACCACATCTTAGAGGATTTGAATGCACAGCTTTTCAATGAGTAGTTTTTCACACTGTTCTGGCTACATTCTAGGACTTGGGAAACCAAGTTTATTTCAGGCCACCTCTAGATGAAAGGTGAATGTAGACTGAACTCAGCTAAACATTATGTCCCTCCTGAGTGGCTTTTTCCTTCCTATCTGGTTCAGAATACACTGAGAATCATGTGGTCATGTGTGTGTATAACCAGTGTCTGAGCAAGCACAAAGCAGTAACAATGTAAATCTTTGCACATCATTTCTGTTAGAAATCCCTTTCAAAATTTACACCACCTAATGCAGGATGTGCATAACCTTTCCTGCTTTCACCTTTGGCTCAACAGTATTTTAGGTAAACACTTTGCCTTTAAAAGGGGCCTGCAGTCTGAGCTTGTGCAACATAAAAAATTAAAGACAGGCTTTTCTCTCTGGTGTTCTGAACGTCCTGCTGCTGTTTGCTTTCATATTAAAAAGATTCAGCTCTTTTTACCTGAGACACTGAATTCAATTACAGAGTAATACAGAAAAAATATGCAACAGGGAAGCCAGATCAGAAGGACCTCAGTGAAAACCTGGCAGCTACTCAGGGACTTGCTCACATGATAATGGAATGCAACAAACTTTTTGAGGTGAGTGAGAGACTCAAACGGCATTATTCATGGCCACATAATGCAGCATCCTTTGATGTATTTATGTTTATGCTTACATTTTCTGTCTTGGATTAGCTCAGAGATTGATGGTGCCTTACTTATTTGTAAACTTGCTGCATCTAATGTTTATCTCTCTTCTTTATGACTCTTCTAGCATTCAAAGTCTGTTAAAAATGCAGGGTAGTTATTCTGTAGCAACTTCGAACTCAGATTTTAGTCAAATTAAGAATTTCTGCTGATTCAACATTTCATTTTATTAAAATGCTTTTAGCACCTCAGCTAATACTTGTTCATCTCAAAAAAGGGAGCTAATAGACTTTATTACTGTGTGTCAGGCAATAACTTTAAAATTACATAGGGAGATGCAGTCATTCCTGCAGCTACTTTCATAGCAGGGGGAGGAGAGATAATTCTCATATCTCCCTTCCCCAGAAACACAAGGAAGCACTTCTGGGGGTCAGAGGAGGAACAGAGATGTATTGACATGAAGTTGATCAGTCTAATATTGTTCTGCAGGAGCAGTGCTGTTCTCAGCCACAGACTGATTGTGCTATTTTGATTTCTCATCTTGCATAAGAAGCAAAGCCAGAAATAGGTATCGATTTTACAGCTCATAGGCTCGTTATACTTGGATGCTGAATGGTCTGTAAGCCTAGAAACAGATTGCCTTAGGAAAAGCCCTCAGCAGCAGATGTTCTTTGTGTTTTCCCTCCCTTCTGTGGCACAGGTCCCGCATGAGATGGTCACCCAGTCACGAAACTCCTACGTTGATGCAGAAGTGCATTCTCCCACCCTAGACGAGCTTGGGAAACAAATGGATGAGGAAGGAGGGAACTATCAGATGTACCTGGAGAGTCTCATGCAGAATCTCCAAAAGGAAGCAAAGGAGAAGTTCAAAGGATGGGTCACATGTTCCAGTATGGAGAACACGGAACTTGCCTACAAAAAGGTATCTGGGGGGGATGAAAAGAAGCAATAAAGGAACCAAAGCAAAATATAGCCTAGCTATGGGATGCCCTGACTTGTTGCCTGACTAAATATATACCCTTCTGACTGGTGAGGTACACCATAGTATTATTTTTTAATAAAACCAGGTAAAAATGTCATAAAATGTTGATTTAAGCATGAGATTCCAGGGAAAGCCAGACAAATCAATCTGAGGTCTCCAAAATGGGTAAAGTAAGTGATACAGCAAACAACACAACCAGAGTGTGAACCAAGACTTTAAACAATATATAACATTACCTGGGTGAGCATTTTGACTGTTGTTTGTTAGCAGTTTGAAGAAGTTTAGGCTGGAGGTGAGAAGAAAGTTCTTCACTGAGAGAGTCATTCGTCATTGGAGTGGGCTGCCCAGGGAGGTGGTGGAGTCACAGTCCCTGGAGGTGTTCAAGAGGGGATTGGACATGGCACTTGGTGCCATGGTCTAGTTGTGAGCTCTGTGGTGACAGGTTGGACTTGATGATCTTTGAGGTCTCTTCCAACCTTGGTGATACTGTGATACTGTGAACACAGCCAGAACACAGGTATAGGAAAATTCTTGTCAGTCTGCCCACTTACCCAGGCCAGCCATATGGCCAGTCTTATATCTTGTATTTCCAGTGGATTTTCAGTATCTGCAACTTTGATCTGTTTCTGAAGTTCCAGGCTCTGTCACTTCTGCAGGGAAAGCCAGGCTGCTGCAGCCAGGAGGGGGAGGATGCAAGATTGCTACAGATAGTGGAGTTCAGGGCTGCTTGAAATACAGTGACAACACAGAGATTTGCAAACCAGCGGCAGCTAGAAAGAAGAGGGGATGCATTAGGGGTGTGTGACACTAGTTAGGTAGGGTAAGGGCACTGGAAGGAGTGTGGGATCTATATAGTGAGGGGTCAGGAGGCAGCAGTATCACTATTTGGGAAGTGTACTTGGTGGAGAATGAATTGAGAGCCCTGAGGAGAAGGATTTAGTGGTGGTGTTTGGTGAGGAGCTCAACATGACCCAACAATGTGTGTTTGCAGCCCAGAAAGCCAACTATATCCTGGGCTGCAAGAGAAGTGTGACCAGCAGGTCAAGGGAGCTCATTCTCCCCAACCGCTCTGCTTTCATGTAGACCCCATCTCAAGTACTTTGCTCAGCTCTGGTGACTCAAGAAGAGCAGGGACTTGTTGGAGTGAGTCCAAAGAAGGGCCATGAAGATGATCAGGGAGCTGGAGCACCTCTCCTACGAAGACATGCTGAGAGTGCCTGGGAAAGAGAAAGCTCTAGGGAGACCTTATAGAAGCCTTCCTGTATTTGAAGAAGGCCTACAGGAAAGCCAGGGAGGAGTATTTACAAGGGCATGTGGTGATAGGACAAGGGGTAATGGCTTTAAACTGAAAGAGAGTAGATTTAGATTAGATGTAAGGAAGCAGTTTTGATTTGTGAGGGTGCTGTGCCCCATTCCTGGAAGTGTTCAAGGCATGGTTGGATGGAGCTTTGAGCACCCTGTTCTAGTGGGTGGTGTCCCTGCCCATGGCAGAAGGACTAGAACTAGATCTTGAAGGTGCCTTCTAACCCAAACCATTGTATGATTGTGTGAAGGTACAACCCTTCTGTTCAGGCAAAGAAATCACAGTTACTCTGGTTAGTAGCCAGCTTCTGTAAGTGATTTCTCCAACAAGGGACTGTGGGAGGCTGTGGAGGGCTCAAGTGGAAGTAGGATGTGGGAGAGGGGAGGGAGTGAATGGTCTGGGGTGCATGAGACTATGAAGGGGATTGGGAGTACCTACGGGTCTAGGGGAGGGGGATTGGGGAACTGAGAGCTTTAGGGAGAAGGAATTATAACCATTAAAATAATTAAAGGTAGGAGGGGTGGAAGGTGGATTTCTGAGGCACAGTGCTGGGGCTGGGAGTGATGATTGAGGTTTCTGGAGCACTAGCATTTGTATGTAAGGATCTCAGGGTAGGTAGGGGTTAGAAAAGCAGGGCTCTCCAATGCCAGTGCTTACAATTAACTTGTTTGCCATCTCACATAGGACCCCTAGAACCATGCAGAGGAGCCACATGTGTGGATCTTAGGATGTTCATCTTGTACACAGCCCAGCACTTTCTGCTCCTGCTATTGTGTTCTGTGGAAGTGTAACAAGTAACAGGAGCCATGAGCAAGGAAGAGTTACCAAGCAGCTCGTGTACTTCTTTGAAAGCCCCTAACATTCTGTGATTTTCCCAATACCTCTTTTGCAGCCATTTTGAAGGCCCAACATCTGTGTACCTGAAACATAACCAAACCAACATATGTTCTGCTTTTCCACCAATTAACTAGGAGGGGTATTGGACCCTCAGTCCCAGCTAGAGCATCAGATTGCCCAAAGTGGTAGCTTTATTTTAGCTCAGGGTTTCGGTCTCTCATCTGTTTTTACTGCTGCACAGACATATTCTTCATTACACTACTATGCTTGGGGTTGAAAAAGTGTCTGTCACGCCAGAAATAATACAGCAGCTCCACTGGCACCATGGGAACTGATCCAGATACACACTGGCGTGAGAGCAGAAGTAATCTATCACTTTAGTTTTCCTTCCAGGACTAGTATGCATATGTTTTCACACACAATAGAGCAGCAGCTATAGTAATAATAGCAACGATTAGCAGAGAAATATGCATGCTCTTCAGCTAAAATCAGATACCCATATCAAGATTCTGCCCTTAGTTATCCTCTGCTGAACACAGGGACATAAATCATGGAGGGTTTATGTTCTTTGTTGCTTTACTCCAGGTTGGGGACGGGAACCCGCTAAGGCTCTGGAAGGCCTCGGTGGAAGTGGAAGCCCCGCCATCGGTTGTCCTGAACCGAGTGCTGAGAGAACGGCACCTCTGGGATGAAGACTTCTTGCAGTGGAAGGTGGTTGAGAGCCTGGACAAGCAGACAGAGGTTTACCAGTATGTTTTGAACAGCATGGCTCCCCATCCCGTCCGAGACTTTGTTGTTCTAAGGTGAGCTAAGGGTAGTTCTCCAGTGTCTTTGCTTCCTGCAGTGCACCCATGGAAGAGCTGGTCTTATCTCAGCCTATATAATTGCAGCTATCTAATTGTGCTTCGAGAACTCTGCTTCTGGGCAGCTGTGTTGATTTCTCAACCTGAATTAAAATTGTACACCTAGACCATGCTGACCTTTTCTCTGATGTAATTTGAGCAGTACGTACTCCTGAGGCCGTAAATATCATTTCTTCTGCGGAACAGATGTCTGATAATAGCTGCTGTTCTCTCTTAGCTTTGTTGTCAAAACAGTGCAACTAGAACCCAATTAGTTCTTACACTGCTTTTGCTGTTCTCTGGAGAATGTTTGATGTTTAAGACCCAAATGTTTAGTACAGAAGATAGTGATGCTTTTAAGCTAAGGTTGTTATACGGTGTCTGTAGAAGTCGTTATTGTAGATTTGAAGCTGGAGTCTTTGCAGACCCAGCTTTGCTAACTCATAAAAGTCCCAGTGCAGAATCAACCAGAAAGATATGTGTTCTGACATCTCTCCAATGTACAGCCATGTATCAATATTCCAGATTCAATCCCAGTTCTGCCAATGTCTCTCTGCCTGTACACAGCAGACCAGAAAAATTACTCTTGTGCACCTTGTGCTTTTTATATCTTGGCCGCTCTGCTCGTTAGGAGCTATTGTGGAGCTGCTGACGTATTTCACTCACAGGGTCAGTCTTACAGTTATTTATTTGAGAAAGCTTTTGTGCATTCCTGTTCTTGGTCTCTGCTTTCTTTGACTGAGAGGATGTGCCAGAGAAATACCAAGTAGTTTTGACAAAGGAAATAGTCAAGTGAGTCAGAATTGTGTTAGAGGGGAAAAAAGATTGAAGGAAAAACATGACCCCAATAAAAGTCAATTCTAATAGCACATCCCTTTTTTGAACCAGGGTGTTCTTTTACAGAGTGACAGCAATGCAGGTATTGGTAGTAACAGGGAAGAATTATTGGAACTCTTGGGGGAAGATTTTACAAAGTGTGTTCTGTAAGCTCTTTATGATGTTCAAACACCAGTCCTTGCATTGTTCTGTTTTCTTTGCCTCCCCACAGTATACTGGGCTAAGTTAATTATTTTATAATTCATGTTTATAATATAAAAATAGAAATTATTCTATAATATAAATTAATTCTTTTAGAAAATGTCTTAAATAGAGTATTATTGACTTGAACCAGTGAAATATTTGGCCCTCTGCATAGCACCGAGAAGGTCGTCCAGGCACAGTGGGGAGGTTTTGATGACTGGACTTCTGTCCTCTTATTTGCCACTTAGGTCACTATTAGGTTTCATGGTGGATTATGGTCTTTAAAGACCTGTTGTGCAGTCACATTAGTTAAAGAAAGATATTGCCATCAAGTTCTCATTCTTTTCAATAACCCAGACGGAGTGACCCCCAAGGTCTGAAATACATATCAAAACTGAATCCTGGTGGGTTTTTAACAGCTGAAAACAGCCATCAGGCTGATCTGTCAGATTCTGTTGTTTATCTCTTTTGATTCTTATCATTAAGTCTTGAGCAAGGCTAGCCAGTGATAGTGCAGTCAGTTTGATACTTCACGATTGGTGGGAAGTGAACAATGAAATTATAATTCACCTTCAGGGACATGAGTAAATATATTTTAACAGACAACAATTTTCTCCTTCCCAGTCAAACTTTTGGCTGTTTGGCTGTGAAAGGATAGACTTAGTTGTTCTTTTCTTTTTTTTTTTGTTTGGTGTAATGGGTTGGGGCAGATCCCCTCCCCACCACAGGCAGAAATAACGACTCAGGCAAACGGATTGCAGAAGTGATGAAAGTTTAAATAGAAAGCAGTGAATGTTACAGAAAACCCAAAGCGCAGTGACAAAAGAAAGATCCCATCCCCACCTGAGGGTGCATCCAAAACCCCCAGGGCTCCTTCTTCCCCCTCCCTCTGCTGGGCTAGTCTCAGCTGGCCAGGCCTGAGACTGCCCATCCCCCTGTGGCCTTGGGCCCAATCAGGCCCATGGCCGGGAGATCTCTCCCCCAGTTACCAAGTCTCGGAGAGGGAAGGAAAGAGGAAGTGCCAGACTCCACACTGGATCTTATAGTGGTGCAAAGAATTATGGTAGGAAATACACAATTTCCTGTGTCCATCCCTCTGGGCTGGACTTCTGGACACAGGAAGTGAATGCACCAGGGGGGCACCCAGCTCAAACTACAACATTTGGTTTGGTTTTTGTGGGGTGGTTTTTCTTCTTGACAGTCATAACAAGGGGATTAGGCTCCCTTGAGAAGAATCTAATGGTGAGAGGTTGCAGCAGTGTTTCACATGGCTGGAATCTGATGCAGTGCTCAGCAGCCCTGAACAGGCATCACTTTTCATTAAAGATTCCTCAGATGTTTAATGCTAAGTGTCACAGCATCTCTGGGAGTTGGGTGCCATGCCCCCTTTTTGCTACTGTTAGATATTTACAGAAGTACAGAAACTGGCCTAAATCTGTGTAACTGGGAGTAAGAATCCTAAGTCTTCTGCAATCTCTGGAACACAGGTTTCCGCTTCACAAATGGCCCAAGTGCCATGTCATTACCAAAGATACAGCTAACTACTGTGCAGGCATTCACAGTAGTTCAGCATTTCACAGTGGATCTGAGGTGTGATTTCCTACTCTCCATGTGTTCCATCTGCCAAGATAGCTCATGATTTTTATTAATGCACAGACACATGTGAAACTTTCTGAAGTCACTGTCTTCCTGCAGACTCTTGAATATCAGCTCAACTTCATATAGGAAAAATGCAGAATTATTATTTGCTGAAGTCCAAACTTCCAACAGTCCTTGAAAGCAGCTTACTTGCTAAAACATGATACTTGAGAAGGTCACATAATCCCATGCACGTTGTACAGCACAGTGAGAATTTCTCCTTTTGTCCTGCAGCATAGAAAAGAGCACAGACCTATCCTATAAGATTCAAGGCAGATGAGAAAGATGAGAGAATATGCAGACAGTGCTTACAGAACAAGAAAAAGTTATTAAGTATTAAAGTCTTGGTCTCCTGCACTTGGTAGAAAACTGCAGCATGTTAAGAAAGGCTAGAAACATGGGAGAAGGGGGGGAAAAAAGTGAAAGGACATTTTTTGGGTTTAATTCAGATGACCTTGAAACATGTTCCGGGAGTTTCAAATGTCAGTGTGGGTAGTAGTGATGATTTCTGCTGTGCTAAAACCATATTTGTTCTTCTGTAAATATGCATGGGTGCAGTGCAACATTTCAGCTTTTGCTAGATAGCTTATGCCCTTCCAAAACGTCTGTCTCCAAAAGGCTGTATAGTGCCCTGTAATGCATAATGGTTACAAGATGCTTATGTGACAAAGCAAAACTTCTTC
Organism: Dryobates pubescens; assembly: GCF_014839835.1. Classification (NCBI taxonomy): domain Eukaryota; kingdom Metazoa; phylum Chordata; class Aves; order Piciformes; family Picidae; genus Dryobates; species Dryobates pubescens. The sequence goes on from NC_071621.1 coordinate 20,735,685, forward strand.
ACCTGGAGCCTTCAGCAATGTAGTTGGGTGGCCATTCCACATTGTGGTCAGACTTGCCATCTGAGGAGCATGAAAATTCTCCAGGGGCTCCTACAACAGCCCAGTAGCATTACAGGCAGCAGCAAGGACAAACAGACAAGCCAACTGTAACTTTATCTGGTTCTTACTCATATGCCCAAAAGTTTTATTACTAAAGTGATTCCATCTTGCTTGTGTCACTGCAGGACATGGAGGACAGAGTTGCCAAAGGGGATGTGCATGCTGGTTGCCATCTCTGTGGAGCACGAAGAGGCTCCTCTTATGGGAGCTGTGCGAGCCATTGTGATGGACTCTCAGTACTTAATAGAGCCGTGTGGCTCAGGAAAAGCCAGGCTGACACACATCTGCAGAATTGACCTCAAGTAAGTAAGCCACCTGCAAAAAGCAGATGTCCACTCAGCAGGGTAAAACCCTTCAGCTCAGGGAGGGGAAGTGTTGGGAACAGAGGACACAGTCAGTGCAGCTTTGCTGCTTTGGAGTCTTTCTGCCATCCTTTCTATCCATGATGCTAATTTTTCCACTCAGCATCTACCACTGTCACAATGTGATTATAGGAATAAAATCTACTTGTTTGATTACTGTGAGGGAAAACTTCAGAGTGCCCTTACAGTGACAAGCATTTGAAGTCCTCACCACCACTGTGGGCAGCGGGGAGTAGGAAGCATGGCAAGCCTGTTCCTGCAGGGCATATTTCTTGAGTATTTGAGTTTCTCAATAATTCTCTTTCCATTTCTTCAGAGGACATTCCCCAGAGTGGTACAACAAAGGCTTTGGACATCTGTGTGCAGCAGAAGTTGCCAGGATCAGAAACTCATTTCAGCCTCTGATCGCCGAGGGACCAGAAACAAAAATCTGAGGAAGTGTTCATGGGAGCATGTGAGCGTAAATCGGGGTCTGGCAGGGAGCAGGAATGCTCAAAGCAAAGATTTTATTTAAGCTGCAGAAATCTGACCAGGCCTGAGTCTGGACAAAACTGAAACAGGAATTTAATAGGAAAGTTCTTACATTCTGGAGACTTCACCTTCCCCCACCACAACCCTTCTGTACTAATTTCAGTTATTGAAGTAAACATTTCTTCAGAGAGCTTTTATCGTTATGACTTCAGACTATTGCTATTACTTTTGTGTTACATAACTCTGGTATTTAAAGGCTTCTAAGAAGCATATTTTAATTGTAAATAAATGTATGTACAGATGTATATATCTATATTATATCTATATATATATGTATATGTATAAATTAATTATTTTGTATATAACTCAGTGCAAATCACTTGCATCAGCTGGACCTTGAGTGGATCTCTCAGTTGTTTCTTCATGTGTCACTGCTACATAAGCTGTGTTTGCTATTGTCACAGGGCCACCAGGCATAATCCCTGTGGCAGAGATGCCTGTTCTCCAATATGTGTTGTGTCTGTGTATGCTGTGAGAAGGTACCTAGAAGCAGATGTAGGAAGATTTAGCAGAACTAAGGAAGAAGGTTACTGTACGTTTAAAAATAACAAGGAGTGGGTCAGTTTCACCAAACAACATAAAGGAAAATGTAACTGAGATAGGCATTTTGAAGGCCATTTATATTCAGCTGCAGAGTTGTGACTGTTATTAAAAGGTGTTGAACACTTACCTATTGCCTTAATTAATGGTGTATCTGCCGCTAGAGAACCTCGGTGCGTGCAGTGTTGGAAGTGACTGCTCAGTCTTGGCGAGTACAGATAACATTGTGTGCACTGAGGTGTCTGACATCAGACTGGCAAGTTATTAAGCTGTAAATCTCTCTTTCCACCCCCCACCCTCCCCAGCATTTTGTCTAGATTCTGAGTGTTTCTGTGTTGTTGCTTCCTTCTCCTGTAGAGATGGCTAATTGTTAAGGAACTCCAAAGCCGATTTTTCCACATCCAGTGGCTGTAACGACGTGCAGATGAATATTCTTTTAATATTCTTATTGTACAAATAACTAAACTTTATAAAGCTTTTACACACATTCTGGAGATTAAAAAGACTAAATGCAGACTATGGTTGTAAAGATTGCTTTTATAGTAACAGCAAGCATTTTCATATTATATTGCACTGATCTGCATGAACCTGCCTCTGTAGGCACTGGTGGGAGCAGGATTAGCCCCTGAACTTTGAGGAGTAGGAGCCATTTAAGCCTATTATATCACTTCATTTTCAGGGACCTATTATTTTCCTAATGGAAGAATGCTTTAAAAGTAATAATAATAATAATTTGTCAACATTATCTTTGAGGCAGAGTTGTTTTTAACTAACCTAAGACCAAAAACTGTATTGCACCTATGATTCAATAAGAATGTACAAGCCTGTTAATACTGTTCCTCATTAATCACATTTGTTCACTCTGACTTTATTTATTGCTGCAGAAACCAGCTGAGTCATTCATAGCCAGTGTTTTAGCCCAGTCCTTCCAGCAAAATCCATTAAAGATTTCCTACATGAAGCTACAGGTTTATGCCCCAATTCAGGATATGGAAATATTTTCAAAGCCTGTTCTTTGATCTGCCCCAGATATGGGGGCTGTGAGGTGGACCATGTGTGGTCCTTAAGAGCTGCTAGAGCACAGTCCCGTGTGCCATCGTGCACGTGTATAAGGGCTGTGCTAGCAGGGGACAGCCCTGCAATCCAAGGAAGCAAGACAGTAGGAGCTCAGGGTGGACAGGGGGAGATGACCCATCATGGTGTCCCTGTGGAGCAGAGGACCCCAAAAAAGTCCCTGTCGTCTTCCCCCATGAGCTCGTCTCACTCATGTTTTATTGTACAAATATAGGATCAGGGAGGTCAGCTGCCCATGAACTCCTGCCTTGACTTTATGGCCAACAGTAGTTGCAATGTGCAAGTGTTGTCTGGTTTTAAGTCTTAGAGACAGGGAAGCACATGGCCAGATTGAGCTCTGGCAGTCACCAGTCAGCTGCTGGTCCAGCCAGGTCCAGCCTTCCTGGGAGCAAATGGCGGCTCATGACCTGGCAGGGCAAGGCCAGCCTCCTGGTTCCAGTGGGACTGCTACCCCAGAAAGCAGCCCCAAATGCCCATAGCCATGGCAGCAGGTTTCATGCCGTCTGTTTTTCAAGCCACAAGCAATTAGAGCACTTCTGCTGCATTAGTTTGTGCATAAATGAACACGGCAGTGCCTCAGTATTAATGGGTGCAGAATTTCTGGTCCTGGGAGTGGCAATTGTCTAACAGTAAATAATTTCTTAAGGAAATGAAGGGAAAGCCTGGACAGTGTTTTTATCCTAACACGCTGAGCTGGTAATGGGCCCTGTGCCACCTGTCACCATTAGCAAGGTAGGGTTGCCCTTCTACCCTTGGAGAAGCTCTGTCATGTGCTTCTGATATCTCTAAGCCATGTATCAATGAAATTAGAGTTCTTTCAAATGCACATTATGCCGTGTGTACCATTCAGCTACCACAGTATTTTGTATTGTTACATTGCCGTTGAGGATACATTATGATAACTGCATTTTTAAATGTTATACTCATATCAATACCTCATATTTTTACCTCATCTGTTGGTATCAGTCATTAGTTGTAAATAAATAATTGCAGAGTTGAATAAATTTGTGTACACTAAAAAGCCACATTGCCTTGGTGCATTCATTTCATCTGTTGGCATAAGAACCCACAGTACATTTAAGACCTTAGTTCTTTGTTGCAACCCTGATCCTACTCAATATCTTTATTGATGATCTGGACAAAGGGATTGAGTCCATCATCAGTAAGTTTGCAGATGACACCAATCTGGGGGCAAGTGTTGATCTGTTAGACGATAGGAGGGCTCTGCAGAGGGACCTTGACAGGCTGGACAGATGGACAGAGTCCAACGGCATGAGATTTAACACATCTAAGTGCTGGGTTCTACACATTGGCCACAACAACCCCATGCAGCATTACAGGCTGGGGTCAGAGTGGCTGGAGAGGGACCAGGCAGAGAGGGACATGGGGGTACTGGTTGACAGTAGGCTGATCATGAGCCAGCAGTGTGCCCAGGTGGCCAAGAAGGCCAATGGCATCCTGGCCTGGATCAGGAACAGTGTGGCCAGCAGGAGCAGGGAAGTCATTCTGCCCTGAACTCAGCACCTTGAGTACTGTGTCCAGTTCTGGACCCCTCAGTTTAGGGAAGATGCTGAGTTGCTGGAATGTGTCCAGAGAAGGGCAACAAAGTTGGTGAGAGGTTTGGAGCACAAGCCCTATGAGGAGAGGCTGAGGGAGCTGAGGTTGTTTAAGCCTGGAGAAGAGGAGAGATCTTATTGCTGTCTACAACTCCCTGAAGGGAGGTTGTAGCCAGGTGGCTGTTGGGCTCTTCTCCCCGGCAACGACTAACAGAACAAGAGGACACAGTCCCAAGCTGCACCAGGGGAGGTTTAGGCTGGATGATAGGAAGAAGTTCTTCATAGAAAGAGTGACTGGCCATTGGAATGGGCTGCCCAGAGAGGTGGTAGAGTCACTGTTACTGGAGGTGTTTAGGAGGAGAATGGATGAGGCACTTGGTGCCATGGTTTAGCTGATTAGATGGTGTTGGGTGATGGGTTGGACTTGATGATCTCGAAGGTCTCTTCCAACCTGGTTTATTCCTATTCTATTCTATTCTACTTATCCTGTGGTGGCCTTGAGTATACCTGAGCTTCAAGGGTAAGATTGTTTTCCAAAGAAGATTGGATGGCTGTAAATGTAAAATGTAAACTCAGGTCCTCAACAGTGTCTAGGCCCCTGAGTCACACCAAATTCAACCTTGATTTCACACCCATGTTCTTGTCAATAACCTTAAGTCTAGGTTCATAAGACTGACTGTGAAGCTGCAACAGTGAATGCTGGGTTCATATTATCAGCCCTCAGCCATCTCAAACCCATTGAGCCACTGCAAAAGAGAAAATGGTGCAACAACAGGATAGTGATTCCTCTGGTTTGTCTTACACATATCTGCAGATGGAATAAATGCCCCTTTTGGAGTCTCTCTTGAATTGCTAAAAGAAGCAGAGTCTTGGCAAACAGGATGCTAAACAAGGAGTCAGCTGGAAGAAACCATCTAGGAATGTGCCCCTCAGTGTCACAGGTCCCTGTTACACTACATAGAAAGCTAATATTTTAGCCAAAAGTAGTGATGGTTGCAGAGCAGATCCCACCTAGCAGCATGTGATTGCAGACTGTCCCATTTCAGTGGGGAAGAAACTCAGCAAAGACCTGGGGGTGTGGAACTCAAGGGCTAATGCAGAGCAGAGCAGTGGGACCAGGTTAATGAGTAAACAAAAGGGAAAATGTTACAACACCACAGGTAACTATTTGTCTGCCTTCTATAGGCTAATGCTGGGGAGGGTTCATACCCTCCCAAATACCCTTCCTATTTCACAACAGGATCCAGACCCATGTCTCTATTATGCTGCTGATAAAGGTTAGCATCTCTTGCAGAAAAACATCATAGAATGGTAGGGGTTGGAAGGACCTCTGAGGATGATCAAGTCCAGTCCCCCTGCCAGAGCAGGATCACCTAGGGCAGGTCACACAAATGCATCCAGACAGGTCTTGAAAGTCTTGAGAGGAGACCACAACCTCTCTGGGCAGCCTGTTCCAGGGCTCCATCACCCTTACCTCATGTTGAGGTAGAATGTCTTGTGCTCTAGTTTGTATCCATTGCCCCTTGTCCTATCACAGGACGCCACTGAAAAGAGACTAATACCTTCTTCTTGATACCTACACTGCAGATATTTATAAACATTAATAAGATCTCTTCTCAGTCTTTTCCAGACTAAACATCCCCAGGTCCCTCAGCCTTTCCTCATAAGACAGACATTCCAGTCCCCTCATCATCCTTGTAGCCCTCTATTGGATACTCTCTAATACACACCTGTCCCTTTTGAACTGTGAAGCCCAAAACTGGACACAATGCTCCAGGATGTGGGCTCACCAGGGCAGAGCAGCATGGAAGGAGACCCTCCCTTGATCTGCTGTTTTTAATGCACCCCAGGATACCATTTGCCTTTTTGGCCACAAGGGCACATTACTGTCCCAAGGATAACTCACTGTCCATCACAGCTGCAAGGTTCTTCTCCATGGATCTGCTATCTATCCTGCTACTGACATCCCTCAGGGCCTAGCTCCTGAGCCAAACATGTCCTCTACCTGACTCAGTCCCTGCAAATCTGTCTGCAGGCTGGGCTCCAGCCTGTGCCCCACTCACCTAGTTCAGGGTCCACAGCAGGGAACAGAGCTCACAGCCTTCAGAGCAGAGTGATGGCAACCAAGCAGTCTGTGGTCCCCATCTGTCATGGATTGAGTTGAACCTGCTGATGTTATTCACAGCATGCCGCAGTCACACCAGCTTCAAAAAGTGAAAGTGCTAACTGGAGCAAAGTATTATGGGCCCTGAAGTTCAGATTGCAATATGGGAAGCTTCCTGTTCCAGTTACTCCTTCTGGGTTCGGCTTCTTGGGTGCTGGCTCCTTCCTGCAGGCATAGTGGCAGAACAGGTGGGAGTCAGGTAGCTGCTGGTTTGGTTTTCTGTTTCATGCTGGGGTTTTCCCTGTATTTCACTCCTCTTCTACATATAGGCTAAGCTAAGGTAACCATGCATTGTATTATTAGATCAATTAGATTATTAGCTAAGGTAATTATGCATTGTAATTATGGTATCTTACATTATATTAAACACTTACCTTACCTCTTTATCTCAGCCCTGAGTTGTATGTGTTACTCTTCCCCTCACTTCTGTGTTGAGGGAACAGGCAGGTTAGCCCCTGTGCCAAACCATTACCTCACCGCAGCTGAAACAGAGGAGTCAGACACTGCCAGGGCTCAAGTCCACAATGTCCAATGCTCCACACTAGGGACAAAACTCCAGGTAAGGAGAGATCATTTCTGCTTCTCTCCTCCGGGGAGGAGGAAAGGCAAGATGAAGAAAATAACCAAGAGCCTGCACCACTGTGCAAGTGCTCTTCAGTCCCCCCACAATGGCAAGCTAGGGCTTTTGAGCCTCTCCCTGGGCACAGGTGTCTGGCAAGAGAGGGAGGTTAAAGGTAGCTGCGGTTTGAACACAGAGAACTGCTCTTTACCTTGAGCAGAGGCTTGAACCACAGTGTGCAGTTCATTGGTAGTAGCCTGGCTGGGACTCTGCTTCAACTAGAAAATAGTTCCTTCTGTGGCAAGAGCTTCTGTTTCAGCAACAGACTGCCCTGCTCAGCCAGAGCAGCTGCATGGACCTTTGCTGGCAGCCAACTTTAGGATTACAGTTTATTTCTTAATCCCAATGCTCCATTCTACAGAGGGCACTAGGGAAACTCAGCCTAAACCCTGCTCTTTCACCTGCTCATAGCAGCTCCAAGACAGACACATAGCTGAAACACAGAGCTAGCACTTGCTACAGCGAGGATTTGCAACAGCTTGCGATTTATGGGAGCGAATTAGCAGCAGGGCCATCTGTGCCTCCCCAGACCATGCCTGGCCCATTCCTTCCCTTTTTTTTTTAATTAAATAAACGTGGGAACCACAGGTGGTAGAGCAGATGATAGTAACCCTCTCAGCAGCATCTGCGGGCCAGCAGTGCCCCACCATAGATGCAGGACAGATGCTAGCTGGGTGCCTGCGTGCAGCCTGATCTCAGACCCACACGGGGCAGCTGCCTGGGGCCTGCCATCCTGTTTGGCCACCCTGCTGCTCTGGTGTTTGCCCACCATCAGCTGGCTCCCAATGGGACAGGAACTCAAATGGGCCTGTGAAGAGAAAGTGCAGGATTTTAACTCTTTCGCCTGGGTTTCTCTTTCCCTGAAGAGTCATGCCCCTTTCCGCCTGGCCCATGGAGGAGAGCTCACACCAGCAGCACCCCTCACCCAGGCCTGCAGCATTGGGCTCATCATGTGTCTGCTGCTTTGCTAAAGAGGTAAAATGCTGATTTAGGGAAAATTTTCCATTCTTCAGTGCCTGTACGTGAGGCTTCCTGGTGAGCAATAGAGCTGCTGGTGAGGGAGGACAAGCTCTGCTGCTGCAGATGTACTGTGGCCACACTGGTGTTGATGCCCACATGCAAGCCCCACCAACAGCTCCCTCCTGAGGCTGTGGGACAGGGAGAGCACCACGTCAGAGCTGACTTTTGGCAGGCCAACTTTCCCACTTCCCCTGAACTGCAGAGCCTGAGCCAGACTGCCACACAGCAGGGCACTGATGCATGCCCAGCCCTGACAGTGGTGAACCCACCCCAACATGGAGTGAGCCACCACATGTGTTTTAGTTACATCCCCTCCCAAATACCCAACCAAACCCCATCCACAAGCATCGCCCCGAATGAGGCTTGCTGCCTGGGCAGCCATGGCCTTACGTCTTTTTGAGCAGCAGTTACCATCCAGTGGTATCATGTCATTCTCTCAGCAGTCAAGAAGGAGCCAGGACAATTGTCAATAGCTGAGAAGTAACATTCACAGCACTGCTGAAACCACTAGGACAGCAATGGAAAAGTTTGTGGTTATTGGCAATGCAAATAAAAATAATGGCTGACAATATGACAAAATTAAATGGGGATCACTGGGTTAAGCCAAAATATTACAGTACAGCCTCCCTGGCCTCCCAGTACTTCTTGCCTTGGGCAACCTTTTCCAGCAATCACTGGTATTTATCAGAAAAAAAAGATACAGTTATTGCTTTGTTGTTCTTTTTTTCAAATAATTGAGTAATTTAATCTTTTAAGTGCCTCTGAGATCAACTGCTGTAATTAAAGACAGAAGATGAGTGAGTGATGTGCAAGAACATCGGAGGACTTTAAAAATGAATTTGTCCTTGACTGGGTCTCCTGTGCATTTATATAATGATTATCCCACATTAATATGGCCAAATAGATAAAAGGAGAAAATAATAAGAGCTTGGTTGCATTATTTTTCTTCCAGCCCAATAATAATACATCACCAGCTGGAGGAATGTGCCTGTGAATATCAAGCAGGAGCAACCACGTGCCGCCGAGCGCAGGACCCCGCTGCCTCCCGCTGCGAGGTGCAAGGAAAGGCAATATCCACTCACAGATCCTGCAGCAACATGGCAGATAAATGAGTTACAAATGTGTATAAAATTCACAAACTTCCATCAGAAGCACACTTTAAGGCTCAGCTAGTGCTGGGAGAGACAACTGCAACACCAGCAGCTTACTTTACGACCATTTATTGTCTCAGCTTTGGAAATAAGACTCCCCTAGTGGAGAGAGGGAGGCAAAAGGGTTGCTGGAAAGTAATAACCATCAATAAAACATCTGTAAGGCCTATAAACACTGCTTTGTCTTCTACATAAACTATATATCCTGCCATACCTGTGTCATATCTTGGAACTGAGCTCCCCATTTCATAGCCCAAATACAAATAAAAACATGCCCAAAGAAGGAAAAACAAGACAGAGAGAGAGCTGGAGCTGGCACTGCTCCATTCCTCCCACAGCACTAAACCCGTGGATGACGCCTGTCCCAGGCTGGAGGAGCAGCAGCCTCACATGCCCTGGGGCACCTTCCAGGCAGACCTGAGAGGCTGCAGCCCGCTGCAAAGCTCTCCTTGCCAGCTTGCTCTCCTCCCTTTCCTGGAAGGGCATCTGATGGTCTCCAACTCAGCTGTGCTATTGCCAGACTACAAAACTTTGTCACCTCGTAAAACTTTACAATGCAGGTAGTTTATATTGTTACACCTCCAGCTAAACACTTGACCAATTGGCATTTCCCCGCAGTGGGAGAAAAAACAGATTTCGTGGGTCAGGTGTGTTTGTGCAGCCCTGCTGCTTTACAGCACTGCCAAAAGCCTTGCACAGAGCCCCGAGCGCAGAAGGGGGCAATGAAACAGCCAGCTCATGGCAAGGCCCAAGCCAGAACACGCTGCCAGCTCTGCTTTTCCTCCAGACCCCACTGCACGTCCTGCTCAGAAGGTGCCTGGGGCTTGGCCCTGCTCTGTCCCAGCCACCCCAGCAAGGCAGAGGCCTGAAGGGAAGCTCTGGCTTGGAGGCTCGATTGGCTCCTGAGAGGCAAACAGGTGGGTCTGAGAAGGCACTGCCCAGGTCTTCCCCTTCCCTGCAAGGACTGATGCCTTTTTAAAAAAATAAATCAAAAAATCAGTGAAAGTACTTTATACATCTCAGCTTGGGGAGAAGTTAAAAACTCATCCTTCTCTGCCAAAACAACCCCAAAGTCTTCTGTGTTATTCTCTTAGAAAGGAAGAAACTCCACTAGTAATAAAGAAGTGAAGTAGCATCTAATCCAGCCTGAGGTGAACTTGCAGTATTCAGAAAACATCATCCCTGCCATTTACACTGCTTTGCTCAGTGCCAGTGACAAGTGACCACCTCTCCCATCTGCCAGCATCTAGTTTCCCTCTGCACCTCAGACCTCCTGGGACTAAGGCCAGAAACACATTTGGATGTGCTCAGGAGAGCAGTGAGGAATAGGCTTCTGGCAGCAAACTTCACAAAGAAGATATATCAGTAAATGACAAATATGGGAGGCAGCAACTTTTCAGAGCAGGAGTTTTTAACTAGTTTTTTTTAACAAAGAATAGTCAAAGTTCCATAGCCCATCCCCACACCAGGGGACTGCTCCCTCAGCTCCTAGAGTGAAGAATTCACACATCAGCTTGCACCCTTGGCTTTTCTGCCCTTGCTTCATTAGTGTTTTCCCTGTCATCTCTCTGTCCTGCTTGCCCTTTTGGCATTCCTTCACAAACATTCAAACCATTACAAAATAATAGCCAGCAAAATGTCAGCACCCACAAGTGTCTTGGCAGTAGACTGCTGTGGTTTCAACTTTCTAGTTTCCTAACAATCTTAATTTTCTCAGAACCATTTGCAGGGGTATTTCTGTTCAACTCATGAAACAAAATCAAAGCCTCTGATACACCAGACCCTGGCAGTTCATCTCACTTTCTTTTTCCTTTGTTTTCCTATTTTTGAAAAAGGGTGGGCTTAACCAGGAGGCCACACCAGCCTTAGCCTTGTGACAGCTGGCAAAGAGTGGGCTGACAACCCATGAGTGGCATATCAAAGATGGGAAGAAGCTTCCCCTTTCTTTTTCTCACCTGCTCATCTCAGCTTTGCATGAGTGAACACAGAAAACGACTCCGCTTCCTCAGCTGAACCCGAAATCTAGCACCTAAAACTGACTTCTCTGCCATGAATAAAGACATTTTCATCTTAGGGGTTTTTCCAAGCAGAATGAACAGATCAAGTGTTCTGAGTGATTCAAAAGCAAACAAATACAACCCAAGGAGAAAAATGAGGGGCAAGTTCCATGTCTAAACATGCTGATACTTGTATGGGTCACTGTCCCATTAATTAATTTTGTCCCTTACTGCTCCCACTTCCTTTGATCTCAGTAACCCCAAAACAAGCAACAAACCACAAACAACAAACAAAACCAGCAAACAAACAAAACACACACACACAACAGCAACAACGAAAAACCCCAACCAAACCAAACAAAAAAAACCCAACAAAATGAACAATCCAACCACCAAACAAAAACCTAACAACACACAAAAAAATCCCCCACAACCCCAAATCCACCACAAAACCAAAACCAAGCCAACCTAAAAATCAAAGAGCCAAAAGCCCCAAGACTGCTGGGAAAACCTCTGTTTAGACACAGGCCCCAGCAAGCTCCAACAAAAGTTACAGTTATTTATGTGACACTGGGAAAACAAACAGGCACATGAACTCCTTGCTGAGTTACCGTAACAGCCTCTCCTAGGAACTCTGTACTTCATGGTGCCGACAGGGAAACTGGACAGATGAAACGGTAAGATCATGTTACGAGTTGTTACATATGGTAGCTTTATTTCATTTCTGAGATTGTTATAAAAAACAACATAACCTTCATTCTTCCATTTAGCAAAGGCATCCTTCCCAGAGTCACTCTGTACAATCTTCACAAGAAATAAACCAGAAACCTTGCATTCACATCACAGAAGTATTTTGGGGGGAAAACATTGTATTTTACAATGTTTAATCTGGAGCACTGAGCAAACTGGCAACAACATTTCATTCTAGAAACTAGGTTAAAAATCAGGAACCCAGCCTACAGCAGATCCTGCATGCTAACATCTATCACATGCAAGCTCTGGTTGCTTTTCAGGAAATAAAACACCGTTCTCCCCCCAGCTGTTTTTGCAGCCTGAGTAGTGAGTCGTCTCTCCTCAAAGTCCTTGCCACTGTCAGCACTTCTGTTCTCGACACACAGATGGTGACAAGGCAGCGTCAGATCATCGCTCACACGTGAGGATGGAAGAGAAGTGCCCCATGGCCTGATGGCAGGAGGTGATTACTGCATCAGTTTGCATGAGCACACCAGTTCTCCTAGGACAGGTACCTAATCTTTGCTTATTCAAGGCCTTTGTTGTTGTTAGTAGAGGGTGAGGGTTTTTTTCAAGAAGATTGACAAGAAACTTGCACTGGCCCCTGATTACATGAAATGAAGCAAATTCCAGAGGCAGAAGCTATACCATTATCTCTATCAGACCTGTGTTTTCCCTGGCCCATTACAGTGCAATTCATCCACCGAGTGTCGCACATCACTGTGCTCAGGCAGCGCTGCAGGAGAAGGCTTTGGACACCGCTGTGCCCAGCTCAAGACAGTCGCTGCTCTGCAGTGATACTGAAAAAAGCTTCTGAAGGCGACTGCATGAAAGGCTGTGTCATTTCTATGGGTCACAGCACCATGAGTGGATGCAATCACACAGCTTCAGAGCTACACATCCCAGTTTACCTACAAATTAGATATCCAGCTGGTGCCATCTGCCTGTCGGTGGCTACATATCACCCAGCCTCTACAGGAAGAGCCAGCAATGTCTCCCCCGTGCTCAGGCTGCCGTTTCTCACATTGCATTGTGTCTGGGCCATTAAGTAGCACATGGCAGCAACTTGTTGGATGGTTAATTGCTTGAGAAGTGCCCACAAGTATGGCACCCATGCTGTTCAGAACCTGCCCTGCCCAAGGCCTCCTGAACTCCCTCAAACCCAGAGGCTTCTCAGAAAGATCAGGCCTAGAATTTGTATTTTCTTCTAGCAACATAAAAATATAACACACACACAGAGCCCTAGCACACAAGTTCAGCATGACCTGGCTGCACTTTGTATTAACTGAATGTCACTGTCTGTTAAGCACTCTGAAGACACCTGACTGCTGGAGTAACGTACTGCAAGGTGATCCATTGCAAAGCCATAGAGAAAGCCATTTGGCATTGCGTACATTTAGGGAGAGCTGTTTCTTTGTAATCCACACTGCACCAGCCACCAATGTATACATATACAGCCCTCTGAAAGCTGCTGTTCTTCAGCAAATCCTATCAGGCTATAAATAATTTTAAAAAATACTTTTAATACTTCATCACTTACCCTGAATTTTTCACCTTAACCTCAATACCAACGTGCACATTGACATGAAGACTGGAATGAGAGGACAAATATATTAATCATTATGATGAGAAATAAATTATTCTCTGTCTGTCTAGATTATTTAAGAAAAAAATATAATCTTAAATTACAAGTTAAAATTCAATTTCATAGGCAAGTTTTAATTTATGATCTAGAGTCACAGAAATATTCAAGTTGAAAGGAACCCTGGGAGGTCATTTAGTCCTCTACTAGTCATCTAGTAGATACACATCACATTTAATAAAGCATAATCAGCTTTAGTAGATAAATAATTCTTGATTAACACAGAGCACATCTCCTTTAAAATATCCTTTTCAGTGTGTGACATTATTCACATAGCAATAAAAATGCAATTACAGCTGAAGGCAGTGCAGACCTAGAGTTAGAGTGGAGAAAAATGACCTCACTGCTTTATAATGAGGACGCTCCTAATGTAGTGATCCACAAAGCACGCAAAATGACGCAGGAGGGTTTTTTCCATTCTCTATTTCTATTAATAAAAACTGTTGCCAATATTTTGCTAATTTATCTTGCTGAAAGAAAAAGGAGAGGCCCTCAGACATTCAGTAATACTTTGGGATGAAATGCTGCCAAGGCCAGATCCAGTTGCTCAAAGCAGACCCTCCAGACAACCTGGAAGAGGTTTGGAGCAACAGCTCCAAGATCTCAGACCCAGGCAAAAGCAGCAAGCATCAATAAAGTGCTGGATTATTACACCAAAATGCTGGGACTTAGTCTCCACACTGAACACAGACAGCATGCAGAGACCATTTTCCTAAGTCATCCAAAAGTTTCCAGCAGGTAAGCAGCTGGGCAGCACTGGAGTGGCAGCTGTGTGCAACTCGCTGTGAGAAGTGCAGAAATGGGGTGCTCCAGCCTGGCCATGGGCACAGAGCACAAGGGCTCAGGGTCAAGGCATACAGCTTTCTGACAGCTGAGACAGCAACAACATCCCAGTCCCTGCTCTCTGCTATTTTACAAAGCAAAGCAAAGAGAAGCTCTTTAACCCTTCCCATCTCTTCCCATCAGATGGCCTGCCACCCCTGGTCATACCTCTGCTGCTTTCCTCACTGAGAAGGGCACAGTTCCTTTAGCTGAAGTTCCCCAATGGCATTTTGAAGTCAGATACAGCTGTCAGCAACCTGAATAGTAGTTAACTGATTTACTGAGCACTCCTAGCAACACAGATTTGTGTCCTCCCGTTCTTCCCCTCACATCTGCTTTAGGAAAAGGACTGTCCTTTCCCCAGGCACTGTTATGGTCAATTCTCCTCCATCTCTGCTCAGTCACATTCTCTACTCCAGTCACAGAACTTGACTCTGATCAAGCAACACCAGTGTTGGATCCTGATTTGGAAAAGTTAACCACTTTCTCCCCAGTCTTCTCATGGAGAATACATGTTCAGGCTCTTCCATCACTCCATGTCATCCAAACATACTTTCACCTGTCAAATTCAGCAAGGCAAAATCAAGGAGGAGAAAGCATATGCTCATCAAAAAGTCCCAGGCAAAGCTGTGAGACAACTCCAACCACAGGAATTAAGGACTGTTCATAAACCAAGAGTACTAGACCAGAGATAATGATTTCTGGAAGCCATATGCTAGCAATCTCTTCCCAGTGTCAAGGTCCTGCAGTATCAGGCAATGTAAATGTCTTCCTAGTGCTGAAGCAATCACAACATTGTGCACTCTTATTTCAGATTTCCCAAGGGGATGCAAGAAAAAATGCAGTGAGTGATGGATTCACAGAGACAGCTCTACTTATACGTTTTTTCTACCCTCTTGGAGTAGTACATAATGAAGAATATAGTAACAATAAAAGCAACAAATATGAAAGAGATAAAGGCTAACAATGATTTTCTGGTTCGGAAGAAGTGGCACTCAGAACATGAGGCAATCTCTTCTGGGCACAGCAGCTCAGGAGCTTCAGGATCAGGGAAACCATTATTGTCAATTATTTCTCTGTAATGTTTCATAGAAGGCTTTGGTTCATATTGATTTGCCACATAACTGTACAGACCATATTTAGGAGCAGTCTTGTCATTAAAAGAATAGACAAAATATCCTTGCAGGTTAACGTTATCCAGGGTGTAAGCTGTGGAAGAAAGCAAAGGGTTGAAGAAATGAATAAATGGCACTTTGGCATTCAAGAGCAATGCCACTTGCCAGTATCTAAAGCAGGGGCAGTGGGATGTTAAACCCACATCTGCACCTCTCTTCCCCAAAGTAAGGTAAGGTACATGTATCTCTATGAAGTGTTTCTCATAATAAGTAAGAATGCACCAGCCATTTCCAGACAGTATGATCTGCAAGTATCCTGCAATTCATTTCCTTGTGCTTGGTAAACACAGCTGTGAGTGCCTGACTATGTTTAATGATCAGCACGGAGCTGTCATGAAAAGATGGCTCTTGGTTTTATGTAGAAAAGAATACAGGCTTTGGTTTTCCTGCACCTGGATTTCTGCAGCCTGTTCCTTTGATTACTTATGCCTTGCAGAGCACCTCCTGATGGGGACAGCCAAAACCAAAAGACATCAGGCTACAGTAACACCAGAAAAAGATGCACCCATGCTAAGGTCATGCATTGGGATATCACCACTGCAGGTGGAAAGGTTATGCAAATCATAGTCCTCTCTTGTATTGACTTGAGTTTCTGATCCAAGATGACCTGTATTAGTCTTTATTGAGAACATGTCCACAATCCATACTGCTAACGTGGCTACTGGAAGAGGTCCAGCAGCTAGAGCATTAACCTTGAGCCATTAGTCCCACTTGACAAAACCAATCAATCCACAGTAGTAAATGCAAACTGTAATACTTTGTCTTTCAAAACACTATTTTCAACAAATTAAAGCAATACCTTCTAACAGACAAACATGCAATGAAAAGCTAACACTTGCAGCATTTTCACATGCCTCTGTAAATACCTCTTTCTGCAGCCACATGCAAGTCACTTAGCACCTCTAATGTATTTTTCATGACTGAAATGAAATAATCTTTACTTACCCTTTTACAGAGCTGCTCCCCAGGACAATTAATTTGTGTTTGTAAAACTGCATGTGGATTTAATGGTGTTACATAAATGGTTGCTGCTGTTCTTTGCTTTCAATTGATGAAGTTGTAGTTAAACAGTGTACAAAGCACTTAAAAACATAGCCCCAGTCCAAAGGGTCCCAAACTGTATCCTGGAGCCATTTTTCTGCACAACCCTGTTGGCTCCCCTGGAACAATGCAGGTGAGCAACATTACACGCACAAATGCTGCCACATGCAGCCCCTGAAACCAGCTTGAGGAAGAAGACAGAGAAAGAACTTTAAGGTGAAAGCACACAGGTACCAAAGCCCCTCTCACTCCTCCCCAGCATGACACTGAGGAAAGGACACAAGATTTGTAATTCATACCAGTTACTGCACAAGGACTTGCAGGAAAAAGGCAAGTTTTGGAGAAACCTGAATCAATCAGGATGCTAAGAATAAGAGCTTGCTCCCTGTGTAAGGACAAGATGGGCAAAAGCACAAAGATAACAAAGAAGCTGGTATTACTGAGGCACAAAAGCACTGGAGGAGTGCAGGATGTCAAAAGCAGGACAGTGAGCTTTAGGGCAAGTATTACGGCTAGTTAGCAGTGACATATTCATATTCATCCAGGTGGATGAATATGAAGAAGGTGGAAAGGCATATTTATGGCTTACATGTGATAGTTAAGCTGAAATTCTACAATTATAATTTCCAGCTATTTCCAGGCTGGATCAAAGAAGGGTGAAGGAAGTGATTACAGTACACTGGTACCAGATCAGTATGAATAACAAAAGTTCTGTAAAAAAAAGGGGGTGTGCAGGTGTCCTGGCTAACAGGAGCTGAGCAAAAGACACACATCCATACATACTTTGAAAACAGGGGCCGCTGAAACAAGAGAGTCATTGAATTGTTGGAGCAGGTGCAGAAGAGGGCCAGAAAGATGATTGGAAAGCTGAAGCACCTCCCCTATGGGGACAGGCTGTGAGAGTTGGGGCTGCCCAGAGAAGAGAAGGCTTTGGGGAGACCTTATAGCAGCCTTCCACTACCTGAAGGAGGCCTACAAGAAAGATAGGGAGGGACTTTTTACAAGGGCTTGTAGTGATAGGATGGGGGGGTGGGGGGGGGGGGGTGGCTTGAAGATGGTAGATTTAGACTGGTTATTAGGAAGAAATAATTTATAGTGAGCGTGGTGAGAAACTGGAATAAGTTGCCTCGGGAAGTTGTGGATGTTTCCTCCCTGGAAATGTCCAAGGTAAGGTTGGATGGTGCCTTGAGCAACATGATCCAATGGAAGGTGTCCCTGCCCATGTCAGCAGAGTTTGAACTACATAACCATTCTATGGACAGAAACATTAACAACATTGAAGTGGTAGGAAAGACCGAAACAATAGAGAAAAAAAAAATGTATTGAACCTGTACAAATATAGCCAAAGTCCAAGCCAAGTCCAATTATAACCAAGACACTTTTTTTTTAACTAAAGACACAGAAAACATGCAGCCAGTGCTTAAAAAATCTGGAAATCTTGGGCACTTGACGTTCAGCAAATGAATGAGGTGGAAATTACAGAGGAGGAAGTTAAAGCCAATATTTAACAGAGTGGACAAGATGACCTAGCAAACTATGGAACTGCCAGACATCTTTCACTGTGTAAAGAGTAGAATATATTATACAAAGCTCAATAAATAAGAATTACAGGAGGTACATATGATTAATGCCAATCACCTTAGCTTTATGAACAATAAATCTTGTCAAACTAACTTGACATCTTTTTTATGAGATCAGCTGGTCAATAAAAGTAATGATGTTTGATGTAATATACTTAGAACTTCACAAGGCAACTGACTTGGTATTATATGACATTTGGATCAAGAAAACAGAATGTGATGAGGCCAAGGGAAGCCGATAATAAACAGATTTCAACTAGTCTCAAGTAAAACTATTAAATCTAGAAATGTAATTGCAGTAAGTAACTGTCACAGTAGGTGCATTTCTACCATGGTCATGGAGACTGGCTTTTAGCATTAATAAATTCAATGACATTAAGTGAAAGAAAAGTAAAACCAATCCTCATGAAGTCTGCAAATAACACAAAGATCCAGGACCTAATCTAGCTTAGCGTAGCAAGCTTTTCACAAGCAAGCTACTGCCATTTGAACGTGAACTAATGTGAGAATGTCGAAGAACAAGTAGACTGTACTTCTGCAGAGAGAGGTCAGCCTGCAGGGCAGGAATCTGGAACTGAGTTTGAAATCTTAATAGATAACCGCAGTGCACATAACCAACAAGCTGCCATGGACAAAATGGCTGCTCAGATGTACCAAAGAGGAGTAAAAGGGTAAGAGGTTCCATTATATCTGCCTGAGATACAGGTGTGGCTGTGGTAGGAACAGTGTCTCCAGGTCTGGGCTTACCCCTCTCAAGAAAAAGTCTGGCAAATGAGACAACATTTAATAATTGAAAGGTTCTACATGTTTTATAGTAAAGAACACAAGAGCTTTGTCTCTGTTACAACCAAAGAGCTAAGTAAGAGAGAGATGGTTTTCTGCCTGTCAAAACACATGGGAACACACAGCAGCTTAAAGCTGAAGCTAAAAAGTAAGATTTTTATATATACACAGTAAATAATTATTGCAACAGCTTATAGTGAGACGTGGAAAAATCTTCAGTGGAAAAATTATCTCACTCTGGTCTTATGCTTTTCTTGAAAACCAGGGTGTGTGGTATGACAGGATGACTCAAAATGCATCCCTTTTGCCTTATAATTTATGAATCTTTGAGACAGAGTAAAAGACTTTTTTGTGCTTTGAATAACAGGAAAGAGTCCAGGAAATGGCATAATGAGCTAGATAGCTGCATTATTATGAAGATCACTGTTGGTAAGATCACTGTTGGATAAGATACAGAGACAGCTGAGGAACAGAACTCACACTCAGCCCTGAGGCACATCGGTGAAGAGAAGCAACAAAGAAAAACAACAGTAGAAGTGAAATAATAATAAGAAAATCTGACTAAATATGTGTGGAGCTACTCACAAAGTATCTACTTAAATTTTTCAAATCCACAACAGAGGTTTTCTGCTGTCTTATGCAGAATATGTGCGAGGTCAGTCCTCCTGATGTTTAGTAACACTAATCCATCTTCAATAAAAGGGAAAACCTTTATGTTGTAATAACATCTTATTTATGGCACATTTTGCATAGGATTTCTTTTTTTAAAGTTAAATACACTCTATCACATGCAGTGTAGACCAATACTGGGATTTGTGGTATATAAACCATGTGTGGTTCCTTACCTTTTAAAGCTTCATTGACGTAATTCTGTATGTAATACACTCTGAGCTTATCATGCACCATATTCTGGTTGTCGTCAATTCCATTAGCCAGAACATAAACCGGAACGTCACCGTACTTTGATTTAACCCACTTGAGCAATTTACGCAGTCCCCAGGGCACTACTGCAGCTCTGCTGGGTGAGTGCAGCCATGTGATGTCATTGATCATTTGAACTTCAAGGTAGTGGTCGTATTTCAGCGCATCTTCTTTCTCCCAGCCCACAAGGGTAGTAGTGTAGTGACTCAAGGCAAAAAAATCAAATGAGCCCTGTACTAACTTCTTTTCACCTTCTGAGAAATAAGGCAAGTGGAAATTATACAAGTCGACGCTGTTTCTTCGGTGAAGCCATGCTCTCATCACCTGTGGGTAGTCACCAGTCCCAAAGATGGGCTCTGCAAGCCAGCCAATGTCAAACTCTAAAATTCTGTCAGCAACTTCTTGGTCATTCCTGGAAAAGGGACAAGCCGGTTCTACCCAGTCAGCTTGCAGAGCTATGGATATTTTACCCTTCTGAGATGTCCTGAATTCTTTGTCATAAAGATGCCATGCTTTTGCATGGGCTTTCAGCAGGTGGTGCCCTGCTGTGTATGTCAAGTTCTTCACAGGCGGCTCATTCATTGTGATCCAAAATTTGACATGGTCCCCAAGACTTGTAAAGCAGAATTTGGCATACTCAACAAAAGCCTCAACAGTTTCTGGGTTTTCCCAAGCTCCATACTTAGCAAGGGGAACTGGAAGCTCTTGATTCTCAGCCATAGGCTGCCATAAAGCAACAACGGGAGTTATGTTTACTCTAAGAAGTTCACTAGCAAAACACTGATAATAATGCATGAGTGTGTGGTTGATGACAGACAGGTTACCTAAAGGAAGGATTAAAGACCATTTCAGTGAAAAATGGAAATGTGTAACATGCATTTCTTGCAGAAGAGAGACCTGAAGCCTGATAGCAGCAAAGTCAACACACTGATGCTTGCGCTTCGAGGTGTAAACTCCATCCACTTTAATAAGCTTCTTTGTCTGGTGAACATCCCACACATAAACATTAGAGTCAAGAAACTGGGTGGGTGTCGTGTCTACCTAGATAGAATAAGAAACACCAGATTCAAGCTGTTTGCTCTAGGTAGGTGGGAAGATCATAACCATCAGGCACAACATAGTAAAAGCATATCATAAGTCAAAACATTGTGTTCAGCACCTTTCTTGCAGCTCTGATATGATAACATCTCTGGCTCACATGAGTTAATTTTCTGTTAACAGGTGACATCAGGAAAGTACCCAATCTATGGATTACGTTCATCCTGCTTTCCAAACAAACTTATGCTAATGCTCACCACGTTTATATCTTCTCCAGATTGCTCCAGTCTGTATAAGAAACAAGGGATTGCTCAGGGATATGGAATGAAGCTTGCAACAGATCTCCAGAGATGCAGATCCTGAGCAAAGACTACAGTAATTTAATGTTTTTCTTTCAGGATGAAGTAGGGCCTCCACAATGATTATGTTGCAAATTACCCAGTAGATGCAGATTCAGGACCACTCCCTGAACGCAGTAAAAGAAATACTGAAGGCAACATAATTTCTGTGTTCAGTTCTTTTCCTGACTATGATGAAAGATGAGTAATGTTCTGCACTTGACTTTTTAGCACGAATTCAGTTGACAGGCAACATTTTTCCTTCTTGCTAAAGCAGTCCTTTTTTATTTAACTCATGCTGAACTCATTTCCAAGCTATTTCAGCAGACTGTTGATGTCTGAATCAATTTTTCTTCGGGCCTCTGAGTAACCCCACTGTACATCACTCCAACAATTAACACATTTCCCATAAGTCTTTAGGTCTTCATATGTCACAACTGCCTGTATGACACATCAACACAGTAGGAGATAAACTAACTTCTCAGGGTGCCACAGAATTATACTTTTGCTTTTAAATGTATACTACAAACACAGTAAGGACTAGAAAATGGAAAAGTGAATTACTTTTAAAAATGCACAGTGTGAAATCCCCTCATTCATACTACAGCAGAACTCTTAAAAGAAAGATCCAAATTACAAGTACCACAAGTGTTTATATGTCCTCTTTTCTATTTATTTTCCTTTTTTGGTGGGTGCACATTTTCCCCTAGAATTCAGATTTCCTTGTCCTGCCCTCTGTTTGAAAAGCAGGTGTCAGCCTACAACCAGTGTTCAACTTGTAGCTGAGGCTCTGCAGACCGCATAAAGAAGCTGCTGAAAATCAGTTGCTATTTTCTCCGGAGAGGTCAGTACTGTGCTTATAGAAGAAAGTAATAAAAAACAGCATGTCTGAGGGAAATTGCTTTTCTGGAAAATTGTCCCTTGTAGATTACTAAACCATGCATTGCCACTAATACGGTGGGAATGCTGTCAAAAGAGTTCTTCCACTGTGATGCATCTACAAATCACACTACCTAAGTCTTACAGCACAAAATGCTTGAATGGGCTTCTGAAATGAAAATATTCAACTTTGAAGGTTCTGGGGATGGGAGGGATTTTTTAACTGTCTTAGGCTGACTGACTTCAAAACTTTATAGCCGTTATTGATCCCAAAGGCAGCAATTCTATTTTCAATCCCTAATCTACCTAGGAGCTAGCAGGATAATGGTTGTTGAATTTTCTTGGCAATCAGTGTCCCAGGAAAGGAGGCTGCAGTATTTTTCAAGAGAACAAAGTCAGACCTTACTTCTGGAGTGAGAAAATCAATCAAACAAACAAACAACAAAACCCAAGCCCCCTCTATGCTAGCTTTAAGAAAGGTCCTGTCTTTATGGGGAATTTAAATTAAAAATTCTATTATGGGATCAAGCCTCGGTACTGACTGTAACTACACCTCTCTGCTGTGGTTAGAGAAGCCCTGCAAGCCACAATAGCATCTGAGAAATACAGAGCCAAAGTGTTAAGGACACAATAACCAAGCCACTATTTGTATTCATTCTATGAAGCCTTAAAATGTAAAGGACTCTCTCAAAGTGTCAGTTTTAGTTGAAATAATGAGAGGCATGAACTGGATCCATGATCTAATTCCATGCTTTCCAGGGACACTGCAAGTCTTCGTCAGTTACAGTACTACACAAAATGACAAAGAATAAATATAGAAATTTCATCTACCTTTTTTTTTGGGGGGGGGGGGGGGGTTGTAGTTTGGGGTTTTTGTTTTGTTGGTTGTTTGGGTATTTGAGAGGTTTTGATTTTGTATTTGGCTGGTTTGGGGTTATTTTCTCACAGAAACCTTCTAACAAGGGGGCAAGGATATATACAGTAAGATGTAGAAACATGCCACTTGAGTTTTAAGAGCTTTAAGGAAGTTTTCTAAAACATGCATTTGTCTGCTGTGATCCTATATTACCATTAATATTATGGACATGAAAAAGCAGTAATAATTCTCATTTCATAGACTATGCCATTTGGAAATACACTTTAGCAAATCTAATCAACTTCCATTTGAAAAGGACTGACTTCCAGTAACTGATCACATAACACATCCAGGGAAGATGAGCATCAGATGCCCTTCAATTTCTGTATGGTTTTCTAAAACATTGTTGTATCTCAATCTGACTGGATCTCCTTGGCCACATGAGGAAAGTCTGGTGAAGACTGAAAGACACGGTGTGTGGCACAAAAGCCACATCTCTTTGCAGCACTGTGGTAATATATATCAGCAAAGACAGTCTATCCAGCAAACTTATCAATAATAACTGGTGCGCTGATCTGGCTGGACAGCCTGTCAGCTTTATCATCAGACTCACCTGAATGTAGTTGTCAACAATTCCCCAAGCAAAGCCACAGGGAAAATTACCTTCTATGGGCTGGTTTTCAGGCAATGGTGGGAAGCCATTTTTTTCTATCAGCTTTTGATAGAACAAAACAGAAGCTTTGGGCATCAGCTTCTTGTCATGGCTTTGAAAATCAACATAAAACAATCCACGTCGAATGCTGTACCCCCTGTGCCATTCGAAGCCATCCAGCAGGGACCAGACTGTGTAGCCAAACACATTAACTCCGTCGTACCTGATGGCTGAGGAAAGAACAAAACCAAAATGATCAGAGTGCTCATTTTCACTCTGTAGATTACACCATATCAGCAATGTTTGCAGTATTGATGTGTATGAACAATGCAGCTGGTCAGATAAGTATCTTGGTGCCTGCCTCAAAGTGTGTTCAGGGAAGGTATTTCAGCTGCACTCAGGGAGCTCCCAGGTCACGTGTGCACAGTGCAAAGCAGCAGAGGTACCTGGCTTGGCATTAAACAAGCCAAATTTAGAAAGAGCAGCAGTGATTTGAGCAGTGCTACTAATTAGGCATGCCAAGCCTCAGCCTCAGAACACAGCATACTGTGCTCGAACCGTTTGCAGCTACTGTGCCAGTAACTTCACTGCACTCTGCTAAGCACTGCAGCTCACTCCAGTGTAGCTTAAGTGCCATTAATGCAGCACTGCCCCATGTGCAAACAAAAGTTACACTCCTTTTTCTCCTACTCCTCCAGTACAAACACATACTGGGAAATCCCTGATGATACTGTGGTGTGCTTATGAGCTTTTATTACCACAGATTTAAAGTAGAAGTGATAATGCAGTCAGACTTTCCCCATTTGAATCTTTTACGGCATAGTAGTTTCCAGCTAAAATATTTAAGGTTTTCTAAAAATGCATCTGTGCTCTAGGTCAACTGTTAGACTTTCAAGAATCACTACACACTTTGAAGGTTCACATCTGAGCCTAATGGCATCTGCTAGTATTGCCAGCATTACAGCAGTAAGATTGCAAACGATACTCACTTTCATTTGTACCAAACACTGAAATTCAGCAAAATGTTCCAGGGCAAGGCTCGGTTTAAGAAAAGCACAAAGGAGTGTGCTTATTTTAATTACATAATTAGACCCACCCTAATTCAGCAATGCATTTATACACATTCTTAAATGTTCTTTTGAAATTGAGTTTGGCTCTCTAGCCAGCAGTTTATCTTTATTACTCACTGTCTTCTATCAACCCAAACTGCATACTGACTGAACAAAATATTTTCCAGCCTAGCAACACCGAAAGTATTATTTCAGGAAACCTTCAGAATATCAAGTTCCTCACTTCCTGATTTTATTAATGGACCTCATTACAATCAGTTAGGAAGGACCACATGGATTCTTGATCATAGCTCTGTTTGAATCAATTACATGAACTGTGGTTAAAAAAGCAATTCATTTGGCCCAGTCTCTATAAGATATCATGAGACAATGTCTAAGGAAGTGGAATATTTCTCCTCCTAAAATCATGATTTTTTTGAGTTTGGCAAACATCAGTATTTTTCTAACCTCTGCAAGCATCCATTATGACATCTGGCATACATGCAGAGTAAAAGCCAATCCAGGTCCACTTTGTAAACCCGCCTCAGTGAGAATTTCTCTTGGGGCAGCATCTCACCCCTTCTGTAAGTCATCACACAGCACTCCTACACTTTCTAAGTACCTCATAAAAACTCTCCTCAAAACCTTCTTTTAAAATGTATTGACTTTCAAGTGTTACCTATCAAACAAGCAACTTGAAAAATTTTTGGAAGTTCCAACAAGTTTGGCAGTCTCAAACACAGTATTCCACATGGATTGCATGTTACTGATAAAACACAACAAAAATTATTGTCTTTCTTCTTCTGTCTCCCATCTTTCTTATGTCTGTTGATGGCAAACCAGTCTGATTAAAACCTAAACTGCCCTTGCTTCTGAAACTGAGTGGCCTTGTCCATACTACCTGCTGGAAATAACCTGAGCAACCCCACAGCATGCCTACAATCACACTGCTGTGCAAGCCAGAACTCTGCCAGAAATGGCTTAAAAATTAAACAGCAGTGCAGCTCCTGCTCTGTTTAGTTCATTAGTATAGAAAAAGTCCAAGCAACCATGCCATACCCATAAGCATAACATACATCAAATAGACAGATCCTTAAAAGCCTCTGCTCTGTTGCTGTCCAATCCCAAGGCATGCAGGTGAGGTGTTTGAAACCCACAGCCCCTCGTTCCATGTGGAAGGTTCCTGGGGATCTATGCTTTGCCCCCTGACACCTGACAATAGCTCAGTCCTGACCTGTCAAGGACATGGCTTTTCCAGTTCTCCTTAAGACTCTGATTTCAGCCTATATAATAACCTAACCTCTTGGCTGATCATCATGACACAGAGGAGCCTGTGTGCCCTCCCAGTCAAAATGCTCCACTTTACAAGGAACAATCAATTTATTTGCTGAATCAGAGACAGAGCAGGGAAGTGAATACAACCCTGGAATAAGTGGTTAGATATCCACCCATGAAAGAAGACATATCCAATCAATTTGCAGCTCTAATTAATAGTTCTCTACTGTATATTATAGCTCTATTTACTTTATTCAACCCTAAACAGTATTGGGGGGGGGTGGGGGTGGGGGTGGATAATATATATATGTAAAAATCTATAACAGTAAATAGTGAAAGGACTTAGGGCTGTAAATCCCAAACAAACAGACCCTTTCCCAGAGCCAAAAAATAAAAACTGAAAAAAATGTATGGAGCTTGTCTACAGCATTCAGTGTCAGGATGGACATCTACATCAGCACTTGAACTGCAAACAGGAGCAAACTTTTCAGCAAATCTCTCCCATCACACTTTGGTTCACATCAATAAGTGGTCTCAGGATGCATGACCTAGGTTTCTTTGGGGTGAAATTAATCCAGAAATTGGCTTCAGGAACAAACACAGTGTGGACATCAGGCCCTCCAGATCAAGTCTTTTTACTCAGCAAGTTTTCTCTGACAGGGCTGCACTTAGTTGTTAACATAGATATAGAAATAAGCTGTTTTGTCTGACCCAGTGCATACACACAATCAGGCAAAGATACTGGCCGTATCTAGGGAGCACCAAAAGCACGCTTATGTGGTTTAAATTAATCATCCCTGCTTCTTAGTGCCATAGCTCCAAGGCCCCATGACTGTTGATGTGAATCTTGTGGTAAATAGGTTATGAATGTCTACATAACAGTGCTTTATTGCGCTGAATAGACATGTCCTAAGACTCTGAGAAAGACACCTTTGTCTTTGGTGTTGTCCAACCAGACTGCCCACAGACAACATGATGCCTTTTGTGGATCTTTCTCAACTAAATTCCCCTAGGTATGGAACACGTGGAACTGGAATACATGGAACTTTGCAGATTCAAATGTCAGATGATTTGGGTGATATCATTTTCATCATAATGACACCAAATTCCCTTCCGCAGAACCAGCTTGTCCCTGCTTTATTTCTGTAAAAGAGTTTAGCCAAGTGCCGGTATTCTTAAGTTAAGATGACAAGACTATCAGACTGCTGTTATTATTTATTGAGTGGCACATTAAATTAAAGAAATGCTGAAAACTGAGACGATTTCCAGCCAGCTATGATTAAAAGGCAGACACCTGTATGTCCTGTCCAATTTACAAACTAAGCAGAAATACAGGTAACAGGAAAGCAACACTTTCAAGAAGGTAAGCTCTTTATCTGACTTCATGCAAAGTAGTAATACTGTACTTGCAAAAGTTAGCAACTCTTTTGCATGCCATTCTTCCCATTTTGGATGCACTGGCTCCTATGTTTATTCACCTTTTAATTTATTTCCAATAATTAGGTTTCAGGAATAGCAGATGAAACAAACATGGAAATCTTCTGCATCTACATGACTACTGAGGGTAAAATGTAAACAATTTTTGCTCATCCCCTGAATGAAAATGGCAGGTAGCACAAGAGCTATCATGTCTGAACTAATAACTACAATATTAGCATTTTTAAAACCAGTAATCTGTAGACAATCAATTGTTGAATTGTAAATTAAGAAATTAAAAGGCAATAAAAATGGAAATGGAAGCCCCAACGATTTATTGGTGTCAGGACTGAAAAACATCTGCACCACAAGGAAATAGGAAAATACAAAGCAATTTTAATACAAGGTAGTTGTGGTGGGTTGAAATTACCCTGCCACGTAATTTGGAGAACTACCCCAAGATAAATCGCTCAGGTTGGAATGGAAGCAAACGAAGCTCTATTTACAAGCAAACTAAAATCTACAAATATGAAATGTAATGGATATGTACACAATATACAATATATGCACTATATATCACAGAATCACCAAGGTTGGAAGAGACCTCAAAGATCATCAAGTCCAACCTGTCACCACAGACCTCATGACTAAACCATGGCACCAAGTGTCACGTCCAGTCCCCTCTTGAACACCTCCAGGGATGGTGACTCCACCATATATACATATATTTATAATTTATAAACAACACAGAAACTCCTCAAGACCCCCCATGGATGGACCTTTTCACTTCCTCCCCCACTCCCTCCCTCCTTCCCATTAGCTCACACAGTAGTCAAACCAGAGATACCCCAGCACAAGAGAGAGGAGTTGCAAGCAGAAGCAACAGAAGAAGAAAAGAGAGAAAGAACTGTTTGTGCCACTACTCTATATCCCCATTAGCAAGCCAATGAATTATATAGACCTTATAATCATTTTCCTTTTGTATCCAATGCTAATTTTATTTTACTTTCAGTCTTTGCAGCCAGGAACTAGGTTAAAGTTCCCCCTTCAAATTGTAACAGCAGTGTGTCTCTCTTAGTGTTTAGAAAAAATACTAAGTTAACAATTTAAATAATTTAGATTATATAACCTACAGCATTCAGTTCTCATTACACTGATCTAAATTCAGATTATTGTGATTGATACCCAGAGCTGTGCTGAATGTAAAATTTGTGTAAGGGCTACACTGAGATGCAGAATGAAAATACTTCCATTTTTCATTTCAAAAATTCTTCTTTTAGGCTTATGTTTTCTTCCTAAGAACTCCTTCTGGCATACATTTGCCTTCCCATGTACTCATTCTTACATTTTGTACATATGCATTCATACATCTAGGATATGGAAATCAACTATTAATAAATAACACAGGAAATTTCTCTAAATCCACTGAGAACACAGTTCACACACATTTTGCACTTCCTCCCACCAGAGACAGCAGAAATTTTCCTCCTGACTTCAAAGACAGCATCATCAATCTCACCAAATGCTATCTGCAGACATTAAGGGTCTTCAAGAGCTGAAAATAACAAACCCAGTAAAGGAATTTGGAGCCCAAGTGTTCAGATGAATGTAAAAGAATAAAATCAGGTTTTGGCTTGGTTCTTTAACATGTCTCTGCTGGCTATTTGGCATTATGATTATGTCAAGTATATATTAATACAAACTCAGCCTTACCTTTTAAAGTTTCCATAATGAACTTTTTGAGATAATAAATATATTTGGCATCATCTCTCTTGGTGCTACCAGAAACAAACCAGCTGTTCTCCACAATGAATATTTGGGGGTTATTATATTCACTGCTTATCCAGTAAAGGAGCTGCCTTAGGCTTATTGATTCCAACTGCTGGAATTTCATGCGGGAGTCCAAGAGCTGGAAACTCAGAGTAGCTCCAAATGAAAGAGCAAAAAAGTCTGCTGTTCCCTTGATATACTTCTTCTCAACTTCACTGAATTCAGGCAACAGAGAAGAAAGATTGCTCCTCATGCTTTCTGGATAGTCACCATCAATAAATATGGGCTTAGCGAACCAGCCAAGCACAAAATCAAGGGATTTTTGACATTCTTTTATGTTTTTTTCAGTCATATGTTGAGGTTTTATCCAGTGGGAACTAAGGGCAATGGACACTTTCCCCCTTTGAGTTGGACGGAAATGGTCATTGTAGAGATGCCAGACTTTAGCATGGGCCTGTTGAAAAGAAAGACTGCAATTAGTGCACCTGAAATTTCATTTTAGGCAATGCAATTAGTCTCAAGTACTGACATCCAGTGTCTTGCAGTAACCAGATAATCACAGCATTTGAGGGCTCAGCCGTGTTCACTCATCAGCAATTTACAGTTCCCAAATTAACTTCTCATTAATACCACACTAATACCACCTATCACCTAGAAATGATTATAGTTGGTCAGGGAAAACAGCACCTTAGTGTTTCATGAGTACTATTCTGGGCATTGAGCACACTTTTAGCTAGACACCTTTATTAACTCTTATTTTTGAGTTCAGACACACTTCCAGTATTTACAAAAATGAAAAAGCATTTAACTAAACATGTTTCAATGTATGTTTTCATTCTAGGAATATCAGTTTATTTGCAGACTCACAGCTATATAAAGGAACGTCTGCCCTTAAGAACTGCCCAAATCCCTCAAACAATACGAGACAAAGGAGCATCTTTGAACTTATTCCTATTTCAATCAAAGGGAAAGCTACTAATCTGGGGTTTAAAAAGTGTGATGAAAAACAATTTACTACAGTTCCTGGAAAAGTGTTCCAATAATTCAATTTGCTTTATCAAAATTTACTATTTACCTCTAATATCAGACTTCAACCACTTGTCTTGGTATAACTTTATCTGTTCCTTTGAGGAGATATTTTCTACCACATTTCTTTCCCAGGATCTTACAGTCACTTGAATCGGTCTCCTGATGTTCCCTTTGAAAGCTAAATACATTAAGTTCCTGGAGCTTTGTGTTATCTTCAGGCATAGCTTCAAGCTTTCTAACCATTCTCCCTGATCTCCTCTTATTCTCTTCCAATTTGTCATCATCTGTCTTAAACTGCAGAAGCAGAATTGGACACAATATGCCAGCGGTAGTCTTGCCAGCAGTAAATCCAGAGACAATTTAATGCGCTCTTGCTGCTTATGTGGCCACAGCATTACACTGTGAGCATATGCTCATCTAAACTACCCTATCTCCAGAGACCTTCACCATCTAAAATGTATTTTTAATTTGCACCTAGCTTATCAAAGAACTTTGCTCTATGAAGCAACATCCCGTCTTTCTGTCATCTACATGTTAATGGAAATTGTAATGTTTTTTTTCTAGGTCATTGATAAAAAGGTAAAAATATGAGATCTGTTCATTAGAATAAAGCCTATCTCCAGTTTACCTTTGAATTTTGAGGCTTATCAGTCAGTATTTGTTCATATGTGCTGTGATGATATGAACCTCTATTCTTGCCATACAAAGTCACAGGAGTGATGAATATGACAAATTGTTAATCAAAATGTCACACACCATTTTAGTCCTCCTTGTAGCCACATAGAAAGCCTAATAACTCTGCTCCATGTAGTTGATATGTTGGCAAATTTTATCATTAATTTATTGAAAGCTGCTGTGCAGTTTCCTTTTCATATACTCTTAGCATTCAGGCTTTGAACCACAATGATTTCCATTTGCCAGAAATCAAGATTATTAATAATTTTCCACATAGACACTGTTAATTACCCAGGAAAAATAATGCATTCTATCATTCTAGTCTTCTTGCAGAGTTTAAATTTTCACTACTGCGAGAAAAAGAAATGGAAATGAAGGACAACTGAAGGTCAGATCAATAATCAAGGCTCAGCTCAGCTGCCCCCATACAAAAACCTGCCGCCTTTGAGCCATCGTGGGATATATAAACCAGCAGTGCAGATATGACACCAGCCCCTGGAGGCGACTCCATTCACGCCCTTTTAGAATGATCATTAAAACCCAAAGAGAAAAATCTTGAAAACTGTGACTCACAGCGCACACCTATGTGAGTGTAACTGAATTAAGCTCTCAGTGGCAAACTTGAGCATTGATGCTCTCATTTATAATACTTCAATACTTCAAATGAATGTGATGAGGTCCTACCACCTTTCTATATTAATACAATGGATTTTAATGCTAGTGAGAAACTAAATATAGTAACCACAAACTCTCATGTCAAGTACAGACTTAGTTTTATTTCACACTGAAGCTCTGTCACAGATTACACATCCAGACCAAAATGCTATACACCCAGCAGCTTAAATATGATTTAAAATTCCATTATGAACAAATGTGCCACCACTTGCAGCTCATATTTGCACACCCAAATTTTCCCTCATCAAAATGCTCTATACTCTTTCTCTGTCAGACCTGACTCATCTGCAGACTCTCTAGCTCAAATGTTAAGATACCACCACGCACACTCTCAGACACATAATTTAATCTGTCATCTGCACTTGCACATATGCTGCCTGCTTACAGCACATCTCATGGACTGTGGAAGACTTGCCCCATAGCTCTTAGCCCTCCCTATTCCTATCCATGGAGAAAAATCTTCCAGCACATGTGTAGCTTCAATTGTACTATGAAGAAAAGAGGGAAGGAACCCCACAGGTTTTCACTCTACACAGATAAGGAGGTGCTGGTTACTCCTTCATTGCAATGAGAAAAAAAGGGGGAAAAAAGAAGGAAAAAAAAAAAAAAGTAGTGCAGCAATGTGGGATTTTCTCAACTTTATTTTTTAAGCAAGTCATCTAGTCTGCCCCTATAGAAAATGAGAAAAGACTTTGGTCTAAGATATGCAGGGTGAGTCACTCTTTGGGAGTCCATCTCTCTCCACAGACAAAACCTGCTACTCAGTTTAGACAAGATGTGTTCTAGAGATAAACAAAGCAGGTGACAAGAAGGCCACTTACATGTCTGCCTTCTGTGGTGTGCATGAAGTTGCATTATTTTACTTCCATTAAAAAAAAAATAAATAAAAACAACAACACCCAAAACCAAACAGCTAAACATAGAAAATGGTGCATGAAAGTCTCCAGGCTCTGCAGATTTAGATTAATGAAGCAGTTCAAAACTGCACAGAAATAAAGCTGGAAGAAGCCACTGACAGACCAGACAGTCTCTGTGGAAATCTGGGACAGAATTAATTTGCCTAAAATTAGGTGCCTAATGCAGCTAGACATCAGACTATTCCAGACAGTTCCAGAAAGCTGTGAGTCCCCCTGAATCCTGTCACATCTCTCAGCTCCACGGAGACACTTGGGATACTACAGAATGTGTTGAATGATTTGCACCTAAACCTATTTTCAGACAACTGAATCTCACTCCTACGGTTAGACTCATTTTGAACTGAAGACACCTTATATTTTGTTGTCTACATGACCTACATGCCCAAGCTCCCTCTACAGGCAGTGAAGGTCTCAGGCTCCACTCAGCTGCCTGAGCACAGGCACTCCAGAACACAAGCCTAGTCACATCTGCCATTTCCACGTGGATGTCCTAAAAAGCCTGGGAAGTCTCACAAGCTCTACTTACACAGAGCTGACAGGTCCGCACTCCAATTCTAGCACGTGATTCCCAGTACAGTACAGCAGCCAAGTCATCAGACTCTGGAGGACCACTACCTAGGTCTCAATAACTGTAGGGATTAGGAAAAGGAATTAATGTAGATGTCTAAACTTTTTTGAGATGCCTTACCTGGATGAGGCTAGCAAACACAATTCAAGACTCAATGGGAGACCTTGGTCTTCTGGAGTAGCAAATGGAGACCAGGCAGAATATCCTAGGGTAGCTCAACTGATACTGTACATCTCCTGGGACAATGGAAGCCTCCTAGATGTCTATTACCCTTAACTGAAATTTAGCATCCCAGATTAAAGTCAGAGAAAACAAGTAGGAACCAACCCTTTTACTTCCAGATCTCAGTGACCAACCTATGCTAAGACCAACGTGCTAGTTTCCAGGCTGTTGGATTTGGGTAGTCTTGTCATTAGTACTTACATCCAGAGGGTAGCACATACTGTTATATAGCAAACACTTGATTGACATGCTTCAACCTGCTAAGACTTAAGCTAAACTGGTATTAGAAAAGCTGTGCATTAGAACGGGAGCTCTCTGTGCTTGCTAGTGTCTATTCTTCAGGATCAGGAAAGCTTTCAAACAGTATTTATCTTACCCTTAAAATACTTTCATCACAAAGAAAAATGTGAAATTTTTTATCACTGCAAAATTTTTGGAACATCTCAGGATGTAGCTTGCCCTTAGCTAAGACCAGTGGTATGTCTGTACTTCACTCATGGTTCAGGCTCTGACACAGTCCTGTTTTGTTCTTCCCCTGACTTTTCCTCTCAATCTACATATTTGGACCATGATCTGCCTGTAAAAAACTCACCAAATTCTGATATTGGTCATATATGATCAACCTTAAAGATATCTCTGTATCAAAGTCAATAATGCCCAAATCAAGCCTTGACGAATGTGTCAAGTACACTTCTAAGGCAGAAAAGCCCCCTGCAATGCCATAGAATGGGCTAGTCCTACAAAATCCAAATTCCTGTGGCAACAGCAGAAATAATTCAACACAGGCAAACAAGCATCACAGTCTGACACAGTCATGTCCTACTCAATTGCAGGACAGATCTTCACAGTCTAAGAATCATGATGCATAACATTCACAAGAATTATAATTGGGAGCATTATGATTCTATAATTTGTGTTCATTTCTCTAGAACAAGTTGTGTGTCTTCTGAGCCAATAACAATACCACTCATTTCACAAACTGCACAAATACCCTGCTCTCTAGCGCTCAGATGAATGATCCTGTATTAACTCCCTATTTGCATCTTAATGAAACTGAGTAGCAAAATGTTACTGAAACTCATTTAGCAATATAAAGAGAAGAGTTAATTTGAAAAGATGTGCAACAGCTTTTTGATTACTAGAAACTGGGCTGATGCACCTCCAACAAAAATGTCATTATTCAGTCCTACATCAAAAGCCCTTCTGAAATGGATATAATTACTGCAATGATATGGGAAAGTCTAGTATATGATTAGTCAGACTGTGCCTTGTACCACGAAGGGGAAAATGTAATGTGTTTTTCCCCCCAGCATCATCAAAAGCAAGAATTTTAATCAAAAGCTACAACAAAGGGTGTCACGAATCATGTAATGTTTCACCCTTGGATCCAAAGTCACAGTATCAAGTAGATTTTACCCACACAGTCTTTGGACAAATGTTCTCTTTCACAAGTAAATTATATTCTTAATTCTGAGTAGCAGATAGGGGTATTTAAAAAATGCCTGAGGGTTTCCCTATACTTCAAAACTGGTAAAATGGCATCTTCATGTCTACAGCACAGGACTGTGTTATAGACAGTACATTAGCCATGTAGTTAACTTCATTTTTCCACTATAATTTCTTCCTAAATATACATATTTCCTAGTTTTCTTTTTTGAGTTTGTTGGCCAACGTTACCACAGATGATTGAATCAATACGTTTGGTATTTTTCACCAATCTCAACAACTTGGGCTGAGATTCAGCCTTGGAAGTGATACACAGAATGCCAAGTGAAGGTTTTTCAGTCTACTGCCACTTAATCTAAAATTTGCTACAATTACAGCTTTATTGCACACCTGAAGTATGTTGGGGTTTTTTTGTTCTACTTCCTTTCTCAGTACAATTTACTCTCTGTTTTTCACACTGTGATGGTCATTGTGACATGCTGGTATCTCATGAACATGAATGAATTTATGCATGCCATACACAGGGCAGAAACCAATATAATTACTATTTTACAAACTGGGAACAGAGATATAACAACATGCATAGAAGAAAAATTAAACCAAGTACCTTAAGTTGTAGAGCAGTGTATGAACTCAGAACAATGACTCTGTTTGGTGTGACACTCACCTCTACAGAAAAAGCACCAAAGAGAACATTAAATACTTGTCTGAAGGCACAGTGGCTAGCTAAAATACCATGTCTCCCCATCACAGGCAAAACAGAGGAGCTTTGCTAGCACAAGAATAAAAAGGAGAAGGTAACCAAAAAGCATGAAGCTAAGCCACTAGCATCAAGATGCATTGCAGGTACTAAAAAAATATTAGAAGGGAAAACAAACAACAAACAACTAGCAAAAAATATAAGGAAGCAGATTTAAAAATATTTCTACAACATGATTTTTAATTTTATAGCAGATGAAATTCTGGGAGGGTTTGTACTTTCACATACTCTATGCATAAGCATCTATCACAGATAGATATGCAGCAGAGAGACACAAGGTGAACACAGTGTGACACGAACACCCTTGATTCCATTGTGTCAGGTGACTGCTGCAAGAAACTGTCCTGAAGGGACAACCCCAAAACATGCCCTAACCCAGACAATGTGCTAGGCACCTGTGAATGTGCAAATTTGGACATTTTATGGGGTCCAGATGGTCCAGAAAATGTGCAGCACATGTAATTAACCTTTTAACACACCTGTGAACTGTGTATACCCCTGGCCATTCTATAGGTTCAACTATAAGGTTTCTCTGTTACTAACAGGCATTAAATTGTCTTTGGACAGTAATCAAACCAATCAAGAAAGTAGGCAATTTGCCTTGTTCTCACCAAGAAAGCAACCAGAGTCAAATGCTGCCAACGTTGCAGCTGAAAAGCTTGTCCTAGCAGGCAAACCACACCTGGGCCTTGCACATGGACCAAGGCAACCAACACTGCAAGAGTCTTGAGCAGAAAGCAGAAACGGGAAAAGCCACAAGAGAACCAAGTCCCAGAAGAGCTGCACTCTGCATAAGAAAAGAGAGGCCCCTTAGCCTTCTCCAAGCCAAGGAAAGACTACAGCCAGCAATAGAGTACACAAGAGGAGACCCCTTAGCCTTCTCCGAGGCAAGAAAAGGCTACTGCCCAGCAACAAAATACACAAGAGGAGAGAGGTCCCCTAGCCCTCTGCAAGGCAAGAAAAGCTACAACCTGTGAACTGGGCATGAGAGAGGCCCCTTCGTCCTCTTTGAGCCAAGAACCACTTGCATTATAGTTACAGCATCTGGGAAGATACCAGACAAAGGAGCAAGCCATGAGTCTCTGGCTACTTTGCTATAGAATCCCCCTTGTGGGAAACCACAGAATGTGGCACCTTTATTTCCAGTGTAAATTGCTGTATTGGAAATTCTCAGATTTGTGCTAAAATCATTTAACTGTCTTCACATGTAGAATATATTACCCACAACTGATAATGGAACCTGTACATATACTCTGTAAGTAAGTTACGGTGGTGTCTGAAGATGCCACTAACAGAAATATTAAATATACAATATAAACATATATGTTATTACAGAAACCTCTCCTCTGAAGTAGAGAAAGCCTAGATGTTATGGCACAAGCCCTGAGTTAAGTCTCTCTCAGTCTTGCATACCCTTGAAAGGTTGCTCACTGGGCAGGTACCCTGCAGTAAGGCAGCTGGACTTGCGATGCACTCAGCAACATCCTACTGTCACCATCAGAGGCTATACAAACACAGGCATACACCTTCATGGAGGAGGGGAGGAAAGCTCTCCTCACCTAATTTCTGTATTCACCTGCATCTGAGCAATTCATATGCAGAGGAGAGGGGAAAGCTTCTAGGCCAAAATACACACAAGCCACTTTTAACGCCAAGGTAAGAGCGAGATGAAAAGTGACTGTTGCCCTCCACTCACCACACAGGCAGGTTGGCATGACCACTGCAGTCTACATCTTGTCCAAATAAACTAGAGCACCAAGAGACAAGTGGGCTGGGAAAGCAGTTTGAAGTCTCCTGAGACAGAACAGTCTCTGAAAACATAAAGGTCATCTGGAAAGGAATTAAGCGGCATCTGACTTTGAGAAGCAATGGGAGACGAGATAAAAATAGCTTCGTTTCTGACAACAAGTGCTTCTGAGACACTTGATGTGTTTAATCATTTTCCCTACCTCTGACAGAAAAGATTAATTACAGAACTGCACAAAAATAGTTCAAGGAATGTTGTGACCCATGTGAATATTAAAGATATGAGAGATTCTTAAACAGAGTACAAAAATAAGATAAAAGCACAGAGCAGTTTGAGTGATTTGAAAGTGAGAGACAATCTCACAGTACTGAAGGGAGCTAAAATAGTACCTTGTGAGAGACTCTGGAATCTGGGACACAATGCTCAGGGAGTATTTAGGGGAAGACCAAAATTTAATCATTGCTATCAAAATTGTTTGGGTCAGCCACAGTGAAGACAATTAGAGTAACAAACACACTCTTTAATGACATCAGTTTGAAAAAAAAAATAAGCTATTGTTGGTTAAATAATATAAATAAATAAGTAACAGTCAAACATTTACAATATATCTAAGGGTAAAAGTTATGAGGAGGTGACTCATGTCAAGCATTTCTCTGTTTGGTACATCACCAGGGTTTCTGGTCCACACAGGAGGAAACCAAATACTCCTCTCTACATGTTCACCACCCAAACTTACGGCTTGGAAACGCCTGTTGTATACACTGTGGAACTAAGCTTGGCAGCCCAGGTGGTAGCACAGATAGAAAGAATGCATTTCTGACAGTTTAGCATATGAAGAGAATTGTTTTGTGAAGTCTCAGAGCAGTTGGTAGAAGCTCAACAAACAGAAAAGGCCAATGACATACAGTGGCATGCTAGAAAGAAAAATTTTCTCAGCAAGACTTCAAAGCCCATCATCAACATGTGCACCTGACAGACAAGGAAGTGACAAAAAAGGTTTCAGCTTGCTGGGCCTAATCTAACCAGCTAAACCAACAAAGCAGTTTGCAAAGATGTTAAAAACAACCTATCATCCAGGGTGAAAATTATAGACTATAGAGCTCAGATTACCCATTACCACTATCCCTGCATTTAAAACACCCAGAGTAGAAGCCTTGTACTCTGGTGTTAATAATTAACCCCAAATCTTATGCTAGGCACATCAGTAGATTAAAAATAAATTGATGCAATTGAGGCATGTATCTGCTCCTGGCGATGTACTGGAACATTCTGTGTGCACCTTAATGCTGAGAATCTCCCAGGAAAAAGATAGGAGGAGATCCTTGACATACCATTATTACAGGAACATCAACTTATACTGGATTGTGAAAATCCATGTTTGTAGAGCAAAGAAAGGCTGACAGACTGGCAGTCAGAAATTATTCCTGAGTGGCACACAAATGTGGTGTTCTAAAAGCTCCAGAAATTCACCTAGAGATAAATGGGTCAAGGGTTTTCCCCAACTATAGTCCCAAATGAAATTAGATTACTGGACTATTCATACAGAACTGTTTATGAGAAGCAGCAAAAACACTCCCAAACCACAGAGAAAATATTACTGGAGCAACAAATAATTGCATACTCCTATCTGGTCTATCATAATGGGAGGTTGTAGACAGGCAGAGGTTGGTCTCTTCTCCCAGGCAACCAGCACCAGAACAAGAGGACACAGTCTCAGGCTGTGCCAGGGGAGGTTTAGGCTGGAGGTTAGGAGGAAGTTCTACACAGAGAGAGTGATGGCCCATTGGAATGGGCTGCCCAAGGAGGTGGTGGAGTGGCCATCACTGGAGGTGTTCAGAAGGAGACTTGGTAGGGTGCTTGGTTGCATGGTTTAGTTGATTAGGTGGTGCTGGATGATAGGTTGGACACGATGATCTTGAGGCTCTCTTCCAACCTGGTTTGGTTTATTCTATAAAAGCAGGCAGAAGGATTTACTGGGTAATGGTTGATTTTTGAGCAATGAACCATAAACCACACCTATCATAGCCAAAATGCCAGATTCTGGCATAACAGATTTAGCCTATGTTGTCTATATTACCTTGTTATCAGGAAAAGGCTGGTAATGAATTTCCCCCTTATGTTTATGGGGCAGACATGCCACTTCACATGCACCTCATACCCAAGGATTTCACTGTGCTCCAGCTTTATACAACATTAATATTACTACAAATAGGAAAAATTATCAGGAACTGATCAAATTCGTATAATTTCATGAATAGATGATGTATTAACCTACACTCAGACTCAAACAGAGCTGAGTCAATTAAAAGAGAGTAAGCCATAACTTCTGGAGCATGATTCCAAGTGAAATGATGAACAGATCAAGTGGTATGGGAAAGACAAAAATATAGGAGTATGCTGATCACTTTATCAACTGTGAGCAAAATTAACAGGAAGATCCCTGCTCCACAAGTTTGCATGAGCTCAAACCTCTTCTGAGTTTGTTTATTTTTCCCCAGGATTTTATATCATGGTTGCAGATATGATTAAACCTTTAACCAAGTTGTTAAAGAAGGTGCAGCAACAAGAGTATACAGGACAAAATTTGACCTCTGCAACACTGAGAAGAGGCTGGCAATGACAGCCACATCGGGGATGCTATTGTAGCACAAGCACTTTGTTTGCACTTTGTTAGACCCCTCCAGGAGCAGTAGAGGCCAAGCTATCACAAAACCAAGTCAGTCGGTTGATGTATAAAAAGGAGCACATTCCTGGGAGACTTAACGTGGAGACTTAAAAATTACAGAGCAGGTAAAAGGTGTAATTAGCAGGCTCTGCATATTTAAGACTAAAGAATGAACTACAACAATAGGTGGTCCCCGGAGCATACCATGAGGATCTCATCTAGTTTGTCCAAAAGAAAAGTCACTTCAAATAGAGTAGAACAACAGAAAGGCAGCCTGCCCTTTCTGGGAGAAGACACTGATCAATCAGTATAGAATTATTTAATGTGTATTACAGGAAATGTTTCTACTACATAAAGGAGACTCTCCGTTTTCAGCACGCAAAGAGTTCTGCTCCATGGCTGCAAATATAAAATGACAGGACCTTTATGAATCACAGGCCAAAGCAGTAACTGTTGCAGTGCCTAGGTGCATCACTACAACAAAATGACAATTAGAAGTATGAGAGCACCATGGTAGTGGTGGTTCATCTGGCTACTACCCAGTAAAAGGCTTCAGAAGGTATTTCTGGATGAAAGTGCTGGTGAATAGCTTTTTCCCACTGTGAGTTCCTCTGTGAGAAACAGCCACTGGGTATCAACAGCAAATAAACTGGAAGAAGTCTCCACCAGCAGACGGTACCAGTGCGTAAAATGGAGGCATGTGGTCCTGCATAATCAGCATAGAAATTACAAACGTGGTCAATGTATTGACAATCCCTGTATTACAAGCTGTTGCAGATTGTACACCACAGCAGCCCCAGATGAATGAGGATTAAACAAAAAATAACATCCATGAGGTTAGTAACATGGTTTTATGACTGCAAAAACCTCAGGCTTTCAGACAATGGCATGTAACAAGACCTGATGCCTGTGCATGGAGCAAAGCTGAGCATAATTAAGCAAGCTTAAAACATTGGATCAGAGGTAACAGGCAAATGAAACCCAGAATGAAAGGAATTTACTTGAGGTGATCTCTACAAAGATTCTTTTTAAAACCAAATATTTGGATTGCTCATGCCCAAATCTAGATCGGTCACTCACATGACAACCTGAGTTTATTCTGCTGTAAGTTTGGCTATTAAATTTAATAGTCCTGAGAAGAGAGCTGCACATCAATTACAGTGGGCTATGGAGTAAGATGGAAAGTTCCCTTCAGCCCTCTAGATGGATGCAAAAAGCAGCTAATCAGGATAAGCAATATAAATGCAAAGGTGCCAGTTTTCAATCTTCAGACAACTGTTTAGATTACTGTTTGACCAGATGTGAATACTGAACTCTTTTTTTTCTAATCAGTATTCAGCTGCTCATGTGAGATCCAGCTGTGTTTGCATGCATACCCAGATAGAGCAATCACTACAAAGTATCTCATTGTGCATAACCTGCCTGAAATGCTCTGGTCGGTGAACAAGTAATAGAACTGACTGAAGGGTGTGATTTCAATCATACACCTTTGCAAATAATGCTCAAGTTGCAAAAATCACTGAAACTGTATAATAAATTAACTTTAGTCCAGTAATGTTTGGAATACCTTTTGTTTGATTGTTTTAGATAATGAAGTATTTGATTGTAATATCTCAAGTCTCATTGGTTATAAAACAAGCCACAAAAGCAATGATTACAGCAAGTTGCAATAGCAAACAAAATACTCAGGCAACCGCAATAGAGAAGGCAGGACATCATTCTTGATGGAAGACCCTCCCTTGTGGTCCTCTAGCTGCATTCTGTAGCTGTAATCCTACTTACTCTTTTATACTTCCTAATTGCAAAAAATAGAAGAGTAGTTAAGTGCTGAGCAATTTGAAGAACAGCTATACCCTAGGAGAACAAACTGTAGCCTACCCTCAGACTTGTAGTGAGGGTTGTGAGTCTATACTAGGCAAGAGAGAGCTAACAGCTCCAAGAATCAATGTTTGGTGCTGGTACATTGAAAACTGTAGGAGGATTCACATCATTGCTAAATTCAGGAGTGAGAACTTAGAGTCTCCAGACTACTGAAAAAGGGGACTGTAGCCCAATAAATGCAGTATTGCTATAGAAAGTACTAAGCTATAAGATGCATCTAAATTTACTCTGACTCAGCAGTCACAACCTATTAAGATCTGCTTGGGGTGATTGCAAGTCTGTTTTAGCTGCATAACTGCTTGGTGATCAGAAGAGGAGGGCACCATTGCCTGACTTCGGGTTTTACCCTGCTTTGGCTTAAAACAGGCTCTGTGGAGGTATGGTTCTATCCAAATGGTATTACAGGCCTACTTCTAGGCAACTGAATCTCAAAGGTAATGCCAACTTAGGTCTGAGAGACATCCTGCTTAACCTAGACCGGCTAATACATAAGTTACCTGTGAGTACTGCGTCAAACCTGTGAGTCATTGCAAATGTTATGGCATTTCGTAAGTGCTCAAGAAACTAAATCTCACCCCTAGGAAGCCTAAAGCAGCTCCAGATGCTAACAGATAGTATTAGATGTCAGAGGTGTTAATGTCCACTTGTGACATAAGACTCAGTTGATCATGGGCAGATGCAACACAAGACCTGTGTCTTTTGGTCTGGCAGTTGGAGGCAAGGCAGGATAATTTAGGCTTCTCAAAGGGTACATACTTACCTATGTGTGCAACCTTTTTAGCCCCAGTGGCTTCCAAAGAGTTAGCCTTGTGACTGCGTGAAGTCATGACTCAAAATGTATGTAAGAGCATACCAAAATCCTAGAAAGATTTAGGCAGACCAAGAGGACCTAAGACAGACTCTACTCCAGAAGTCTTACACCAGCAACCACCTCTGAAAGGCTGATACAGTGAATCACAGAACCATGTAGAGAGACAAGTTGAACTGAATGACACATAACCTAGAGGTCTTGATGCCTCAGTTGTTTGCCCATCCTTGCAACAGCATGAGAACCATAAGACTAACTGATAAATTTTAATTTATACCATGATTATTACTGGCCATAATTCTTCCTTAATGTAATTGTTTCCATGATGTGGATACTGCATGAGGAATTAAAACTAGCTACTCAGCAAAGACACCACATCAATGGGGATACAGTCACTGGAGAGGACACATCTACATTTAGCCCATATCTAAGGCTAAATTACAGCAGCTACTCTATCATTCAATTACCTCCTTCCCAGGAGACAAGGGGAATCAGAAAAGGGAGAAAAGACTCACAGGTTGAAATGAAAACACATTTAATGAAATAGCCAAACCAATACAAAGTATACAAAGTTATACTAAGCCCAGCAAAGGTGCAGTAGTCACAATACACAGGAAGGCAGGAGAAGGAAGAAGAGTGTGAAGAGCCTGCAAAAAGCACATGAAGAAGGAAGCCCAAACAGGAAACTCCCCTATTCCTCTCAAACTTCCCCCTTTATACTGAGTGTGATGCTTATGGTATGGGATACACCTGTGAGCCATCTCAAGTCAGCTGTCGTGGCTGATCTGAATTGCTAATGGGCTGCAGCCCATGGCTGGCATGGGATTCTGTCCTAGTAAAACCAGGACAGCAGATGCTGGTCAGCCACCTTTATTTTAAAGCATCACCACACTCCTCAGCAACCACCAAGAAGTTGAAGTGCAGTGCTCTCATCACAACCCAGAAGAGGAAAGAGAAATACATACATAAGGAAAGAAGCGGGAAATGAGATTCATTGGTGGAAGAAAATTTCTTAGAGGATGGTATTTTTAAAGACTCAGATAACAGAATGATGACTTCAGTCAAGTGATGGAGGAACAAAATGGGGCATCCAATTTTATGAGAGAAAAAATTTTGAATCCACATTTCTTTGGGGCAAGGATGATTTATGTGTTTTTATTCAGCCTCTCCTATGAGCTTTTGTCTATACTGCAGTCACAGATTAAACTGGATTCAATTTATATCTCCTCTGATTTGGGAAATACATTCAGAACTGCATTTAAAGCATGCTGAAACCATGAAAATACACTTTTGAGGTAGGAGTTCAGTATCTCTACGTCTATTTCTAAATGCATGTTTAATGGTAGAAATAAAATTGTTCTACTACAGAGATGAGTGTTAACTCAGAAGTGTACAAATATGTTCCCCCTGCTTTATTCTTGTAATCCACAAAAATAAAGAAGCACCATTTGAGCTAAAAGTTAGGCTCTTGTACAACAAAAGACTGCAAAAAAAAGCATTTAAAATTAAATATCTAATTCTCAATTTAAAAACACAACCCTCATATTGAATACATAGAATACATAGAATAAACCAGGTTGGAAGGGACCTTCAAGATCATCGCGTCCAACCCATCAACCAATCCAACACCACCCAAACAACTAACCCACGGCACCAAGCACCCCATCAAGTCTTCTCCTGAAAACCTCCAGTGATGGCGACTCCACCACCTCCCCAGGCAGCCCATTCCAATGTGCAATCACTCTTTCTGTATAGAACTTTTTCCTAACA
Organism: Dryobates pubescens; assembly: GCF_014839835.1. Classification (NCBI taxonomy): domain Eukaryota; kingdom Metazoa; phylum Chordata; class Aves; order Piciformes; family Picidae; genus Dryobates; species Dryobates pubescens. The sequence continues at coordinate 20,779,930 of NC_071621.1, forward strand.
TCTAGCCTGAACCTCCCCTGGCGCAGCCTGAGACTGTGTCCTCTTGTTCTGGTGCTGGCCGCCTGGGAGAAGAGACCAACATCCGTCTGTCTACAACCTCCCTTCAGGTAGTTGTAGAGAGTAATAAGGTCACCCCTGAGTCTCCTCTTCTCCAGGCTGATTATTGCTGATTATCTGTAGAAATTAAGCTGTTTCAACTCTTTGTATACAAGAAATTCAACTAGTTTGGCTGACATAGTATTGAATAAATGTTGTAATGTAGTTCCTAAGAAGGTAACTGTTAATAAAGTTGACATACCAGCTACAGTAGTTTCCTTTTAGAAAGTATATCCTGTTTTTTCATATGATGCAGTATAGAATAGGGAGGTTTACTACATCAATGTACTCCAATCTCAGGCTTAGCAATCAGGAAAAGAAATCACAGTAAAAGACCTAAAGCAGATTTTATCTAATCCTTAGAGAAATAAAAAGAAAATTAAATCTAAAAAAATACCAAAACCAAGAAATGGAAAAGTTAGTGTTGTCAGGGTGATTGTTTCTCCTAAGCCACACAGAAAAGGGCATGTATTGGTTAACACATACAGCTGTAACTGCTAATTAACTACTCTTGTTTCAGCAACCCTTGTTTCAGCTTTTGTGCTCTCATAACCATAGTGATAGACACTTCCTGACCAGCATTAATATCATATTAACAGGCTAAGGCATTCATAAATATCACATCAATTGTCCAAATTTTAAACATAGTACAGTTAGGTTTAGACTTTACTCTGGCAGGGCAACAAACCCTTCTGGAGGACTAGCATGGGGTTTTTCAAAACAACTTAGTATGTTTCAGGTTTCCTTCATCAGCAATTTGTCAGTTCTCTGTATTCTCTTTTAGAGAGACAATACTTGTCTCTTGAGAAAGAGACAATAACTTTGATATGGGGCTTTCTTTACAGAAGAAACCTACGAAAGATTGTTTCCACTTTGGCTAACACTGCTGCAGAGCTACTGAGTTGAAGGAACTGACACAAGGTGAAAGTGATGGAACTTTTCTTTGTCTACTATTTCAAAGTGTGATACTAAACTTCAAATTGCTGTAGAACAAAAATCAAAAGCCTGTGTTATGAAGCCATTTGTACACATGAATGAGAGTCATTATTGGACCATGAACATATCCACCTGTATAGCCACCTTTTCTTTTTCTTACTAATTCCAAATATGGCTAAAACCTTTTTAGATATAGATATATTTTTTTTTTACCTTGGCCTTTTAAAATATAGATACAGAAACACAGGGACAAGTTAAAAACTTAACAATACAGTTAACTGACAGCTTCAGACAGACTTTTAGAGCAATTTGTCTGAGTTTGGCATTTGTTCCTGTATAATCAAGTCTTTAGCAATTTCACCAGTACACTGTAATCTGTAGATATCCAATATCAAAGTACAATAACAATTTCAATAATTTAAAGAAAACTTATTCTGGGAGAAACCCCAGTACAAAGATCAAAATGTACTAGAACAACAGAAATGCAAGCTCACATAATTCCAGTAACAGCATCATTTCATGTCCAGCTTTATACATGCCAGAAAGCAATACTACTACTACTGCACAGTTGCCATTAGGGTAGCTACGTTAGCAGTTGTCAGCAGGCCACCTACAATTATGGTAATTAGGTCAATATCTAACAATGAGACAGATGCCTACCATTTAAACACTGTGTGTTTTAAAGGAGAGCTGTTCACTCAGAAATAAGTAATTGATCATAGAACTATACAGGCATAGTAAAAAATTTCAACAGCTTTCCATGAAGACATCCCTCAAAAGGCTCTTGGAGTCACTGAGGATTTTGTAAACTCAGTGTTTGCTATAGCCCCACTCCTAGACAACAGAATGATGAGAGACATCTCAGGCCTAAATGCAGTACAAGAGGAAAAGCAATAAATCCAGTGACTGATTTTGTTGTTGTTGTTGTTTGGTAAGACATTGCCTTTGATTTTTAAACCAGTACAAGCTCATGTAAGCAGCCAGATGGCTTACATATATTCTGGGCTTGTTAGATGGAAAAGTAGATTAAGTGTACCTCTCTGACTAATATAATTATAATATGTTGCTGGTTAACTTCCAGCCATAGTGCCTACATCTACTTTAGTAAACAGCAGAGCTGAGGACCCAGTATCTACAATAACCTATGGACCAGAAGTCAATTAGCAGCTGTATTACACTAGGTGTGCTCCTGCAGAGCAGTTTCCAGGTTACCCTCATCTAAAACCATCCCAGTTCAGTACTCCAAAATCACTTCATAGCACAGCAAATGGAGGCAATTAGGAGACTAACATTGCACATACACTCCTGATTTGTACTGTAATGCTAGGGTAGATGCACACTTAAACAGCCTGATGTTTCAAGACCATGAAAAGCTTTGTGGGTTTTGTCAAAATCAAACAGGAAAATAATCTTGTGTTTTCAGAGATCCCACATGGTGCACAACCTAGTGAGAAAACTGCTCGACCACTCTGCCCTAGAGAAAAAGGTTTTCATTACTCACAGCTAAGCCAACACAACCTTCAAAGAGTATGTAGTCCAAAGGATATTGAAAAGATGGGTTTAAGACAGGATAGATTAAATCAGGGTGACGTTTCAGATATTAAGAAATTCACAGTTTACACAGCTTACACGGAATCGTGATTCAATCGATGCTACAGGAATCAGAGCAGCTGGCAGTCAGTAATTATCTGGTTGCCCAGACATCAGTGCAAAGCAAACTGCTGGCCAGAATGATGGTGTGAAGGGCTTGAAGAGACAGGCATTTTGCTGAGATGAGGAGAAGGAGATAGGGAGAGAGGAGGAGAGGCAGAAAAACAAGATGGAAGGAAGTAGAAATGATGACTGCATCTCATTAATTGAACTTTTTCACTGGAAGCTCTTTTACACATGAATGCTGTTACAGTAAAGCCAAGTTGCTCTGCATGGGACACATATGTGAGTTCTTACCACCTTAGTGGGAAAGAACAAAGTCTCTGTGGAAAAAACTTTGAAAATAGAGTAAGGCTCCATCTGTAGAGATCAAAACTCACTTTCCTTATAGTAGTGAGATGCAAGAAAGCAGAGATGTTGGAAAGAAATTCTGAAGAAACAGAAGTGATTTTATGTATACAATTTGAATAATTCAATTCAAGAGTATTAGGATATGATTTATAGCCAAGAGCATTAGATACATTAGATATTTATTATCAAATAAGCCACTGGGCACATTTGGTAATACAGAGAATATGAAGACAAAAGGAATGCTCTGCTGGGTCAGGTCAACAAGTCCATCCAGCTTAATACCATCTCTGATAGCAACAACAGGATATGGTGCTATTATGAGAGAGCAAGTCCAGTCACTGAGATCTAGCCTCCTGTTTTGCAGACATCTACACTGTACTGCTGGGAATGCTAGGGAGTACATTCCAGCCTATTTTACTTAGTGTCTGCTTATGGACCCACAGTTCACATATTCATCTACTCTCTTTTTGTGTCTGCTGGCACAACCCACTTCCAGAACCTGCTATGGCAATAAATTCCCAATGTTCATGACCTGCTATGTAAAAGCAACTGAACTGTTTGCTCCAGATTTCTTTTCCACTTCATGGAGAGACTCAGGAAATCCTTAGGTTAAAATTTACTTTCCCCTAATATGGATGAGCAATCTTGGTCAGAATTATCATGCCTTAAAAACCTCTCCAGTGAGGATACAGGAAGCACAACGTAACCAGTTCAGATGTGTGGACAATGCAAACATATAAAGTGCGATGAACCATACCCTTTAAGTCTTTAATTGGTCCTTTCCAATTTAAAGTATATTGTTTAGCACAGTTTAATTAAATGTTCTCTTTATATTTTTATATATATATAAAATAAGAGAAGTTTATTGCTAGTGTGAGAATGCTTCCTCCAAAATCCCTTCTTTTAGTCATGACTCTGCTGCAGGAGAAAAACAGGAATGGAAGAAGAGTTCTTCCACTCTAGGTCAGAAGTTATCCCTGCTAGTTGTGAATCTCCCTAAGTTCCTTCTTGATGATATGTTTTCATTGTGGACACAACAAAAGATTTCACATAAAAGTATTAAACACTCTGAGCAAGACACTGGAAATGTTCAGTGAGAGAATATTCAGGTTACTTTATTCACGATCCCTTTTAACGCTCTGGTTCTCGCATCAAAACTTCCTCTGGACTTATTTCCCTCACTTGTTTCTCCCATTGATCTGTTTATAGACAGCAAGTACATCCTCCCCTAGTGCTCTGGTTCAGGCAAATAAGACATATTCCAGTAAGGTAATTCCTCATCTCTGCTGGAAACATCACCTCATACAAACCAGAAACTGTGATCAGCAAGTTCTCATCTTATGAAAAAAAGTCTTTCTGATTATCTGTTTACTACCCTGATTATCCTTTGCACTGGCACTTGGTCCCTCAAGTTTCTCTCATGCTCTAATTAGAACAATCCCAGTTTGCTCCAAAGCATGGGAGATAAATACATTAAAAAGTTCAGCTAGGGAGTGCCCTTGAGCCTGACACTTTTACTTTCAGTGCAACTTATTTTGATTATTTGCTTTAGCAATTTCCTAGCTACTGCTGAAAATTCCCTTCCTCCGGAACTGAAACAGTAGCTTTCCATGTGCCACCACTTCAAGTGTCCTACTGAAAATATAGATTGATTAGGTTTATTGTGTTTTCTATTTCTAGATAATCAGTTACCACAGAAACCTATCAGATGGCTCTGGCTTGACTTTGATACCATAAATTCCTACTGTTTTGTGTCCATTGCACCTGTAGTTATGTACATTCATCTAACCTTCATCCTCATTAACCTTTCCTGTCTATGAATCCCAGTGCTCAGCATGATTGCCCTTCTTGACAGGTCAGACAAAAAGCATTAGCTAGGTTTAGAAATACAGGGTTTTAAATCCTATCTTCTTCTTCACTACCTGATAGCTGTATGTCTTTCCTTAAACTACTTTTCTGTAGGTGATACTCTGAAGGATATCTTGTGATTTGCTTTAAAATAATGATTTTTATTTTTCTAAGACTTAATGCACATCTAAAATTTCCCATTTATCATATTCAGAATATACTTGTTGCATTTCTTAAATTGAAATACAGTTCAACAGCCTCCTTGGAGAAAATAGTGAGGCCCTAAAGATCAGACAACTTTTATTTCCATACAGAGGGAGACCGCGACAACTAGTATAAGGTTTATATTTGTCTATCAGTTCCAACTTGGGGGGGCAGTTTTTAACTAGTTTTGTTTTGTTTATGTTTTAAAGTGCATTTTCCATGGAGTGCTCTTTTTGCATTTTTGGAAATGCCATGAAATGCTTTCAGCATACTTCAACAGTCATGGTGGGTCAGCAGCAGCTGACTGGCAAACGGGAGTGAAGAGCCACAGGATGGGGCTATTCAGTGCCCATGAGATCCCACATGGGAACTAAGGACTTAAAGAAGCAAGCAGGTGCTGCAGACCGTCTTGCAAAGGGGAACTGCACTGAGGTGTATTAGCTGCTTCTCTGTGTCAGATGGCTCAGCTCAGTATTCAGGAAAACCATGGTAGAACTTGACATTGGATTTCTCCACAGATACACAGAAGATATCACATGCCTGAAACAGGTGAGACTCAGGCAAAATTTGCACACGATCCAGACTGTATGTCAGAGTCCAACACCTGAGAAGTCGCAGGAAGACAAACTACCTAGCCTTTCAGTACACCTCTACTCTGTCATTTACCTCACCTCTTCCCACTCTCATTAGACTAAATGTACAGATGAGTCTACAAAAAAATACAGTTTTGAGTTGGTCACCACAGATTCTATCTATACCCCAGAGACAGAAATAGGATATTTTAATTTATTTATTTTTTCTGGTCATAGGATGAGAGGCACCATGATCACTTCTCTCCATCATCTCTCAAAGGACCCTAGGATGGCAAACTCAAATGTGCATGTCTCTGCTGAACATATCTAAAATTAGCTCAAGTGTGATTTATTTCCCCTGTGCTTATTTCCACAGCCTGCAAGGGAGATGGCTGTACTGCAATGAAGGCACATGCATTGCATTCCTTCCTCTTCACCCAGCCACCAACAACCCTGGCACAGCACTGTTATATGACTCTCAAGCTCCTGGCCCATCACTTCAATCTATGTGGCTCTACACTCAAGGCTTGCAGGCAGCCAGACAGCTTAGTCCACGTCTTCACTTGCTAGTTGCGATGAAGAGCCAAAGTACACACAGCTACACCCCTGACCAGCTCAGTGGACAGCTGGCTCAGAACTAGAGGACAAGCCCTAGCTGCTCTTCCCTCTGGGATCACTGGGAATGCTGCCAAACCACTTTATGAGAAATATCTTTACACTAAGCCACATTTCATAATGGCTCTTGAAAAGCCAAATATTGAAAGGCCAAGCAGATGCCAAACTGTGCCTCAGAGCTCATGCAAACCCTGCCTGGAAAACAACACGATGACGCTGCTGAACTCTGGGGTAAGAGCAATTGTCTATGCTACATCCTCCATCAATATGCCCAGCTGCTGACAGCCATAACTTGGGGTAGGTGTGAACCTTTAGCAATTTAACATTGGTTTTCCAAGTGTTGGATAAATATAGTTTGCTATTGATAAGCTTTTTAGGTTGAAGACTGTCATAGCTGTACCCAGTGCCAACACCAAAGAATTATTTTTCAGACTATACATAAAGATCAATGTGAGGACTCTGGAAGCTCTGACCCCTATCCAGCTCTCGTATTAGCACCATGAAATGAAGCTTGAGAACCAGTGGCCAACCAATGCTGAAATTTCTGTAGTGGCTGTGTCCACTCTTGATTAAGCATGCTGCTTTTCCTTGCATGCTCTCCTCTGAGGAAACAAGCTGATTAAGAAGAAAAAAAAAACAAAACACCCCAACTTTCATATCTCACAGTTAATCCACCCATTCCACAGCACAGCAAAGACTTTTTTTTTTCAGATAGAAAAGGTATTTACCTGAATCCGAACCACCACATTATGCTACAGTTCTGATAATCTACATTGTTTTTTCAGGATTTACATCAGCAGTGTCACTATCCAAGTGCACTGTTTTCATTGGACTCATTCCAGAATGAAACCTCCTGCCTATATGAGTATACTCTAGCCTTTTAAGGATTTTGAAAGTCAAAACTGAGGCTCTGGGCTGGTGCTTCAGTGGTGGGGCTGATAATTAATCTTTTCAGAAACATAATGTGAGGACAAAGAAAGTGATATTGTCATTAATTTGTAGAATAAAAGAATCACTGCAATGGGTCAGGCTGTCCAATTCATCTCACTATCACTGAAGCAGTCCCAGAATAAGGTGCTTCAGAGAAAAACTTTCAGCTGCTCACACCATCTGCTAAAAAATCTGGAACTGCTGTATTACAAAATGAGTGATGTAACAAAAAAGCTGAGTCTGCCTGGTGGCTTTTTGGGCAGTTGTCCTTGGGCAGTTGTCCTGGTTCTATCTTATGTACAGTGTCACTATTTGTGTCACAGGAATCATACAATGGTCCAGGCTGAAAGGTCATCTAGTCCAAACTCCTCACAGTCAGCAGGGAGATTCCCAACTACATCAGGTTGCCCAGGGCTTTGTCAAACCTTCCCTTGAATATCCTCATGGAAGGGGCCTCCACCACCTCCCTGGGCAACCCATTCCAGTGTTCCACCACCCTCATAGTAAAGAACTTTTCCTGCTACCCAATCTGAATCTGCTCTTCTCTAGTTTGAAGCCATTGCCCCTTGTCCTGTCACTGCAGGCCTTTGTAAACAGTCTCTCTCCATCCTTCCTGTAGGCACCCTTCAGGTACTGGGAGTCTGCTATTAGGTCTCCCTGGAGCCTCGCTGACAGTTGCCCTTTTTATTCTGGTAAATTGCCCTGTGGATTTGCCATACCAGTTGACTCCATTGTCTCTGTGTATCTCGCAGTATAATTTTTACCCTAGATACTTAACTCAGTCAGTCATGCATTTCTACATGGTCTTGGGTATACAAAATGCTAGTGTCCCACAAGTCTGTTTCCAGACCCTCCAGGTCCTTTCCCACACTTGGATCTTGCTGGTCCAATGTTATATTTGGCCCTTGCCAATTCTACTCTCTCTTTGTAGTTTACTCTTCCATACTTTTGCTCTGCAACTCTACGTGTAAAATTCCACACAACAGCCTTCCATCTGCACTTGGTTCCTATGAGGTGACAGGAGCCACTTGGCTGGTACGTAGTGGAGGTCATTAAACTGAGTGGTCTGGCTCAGTCAGGTTTGCTACCAGTTGTAGATGGAGTTCCTGCTGTCTGTGAAAAGAACTTACTGGGGAAAACTGTATGGGTTTCTCCACCTTTGGGTAAGGCTAAACCTATCTGAGGGGTGGTTTCTGCTGACAATCCAGGACACACCTATTGAGTAATGCAATGTAATGGTGAAATTCAGCGTGTTCCACAGAACAATTTAACTATAGCTGAGAGGGTTTAAGTTCAGAGTGTGTATAAATTGTTATGAGTTCTTTTTCAGATAACCATGGAGCCCATAAAACCTATGAAGAACTCACCATACACAAGCATGAACCCTATGAGCCCTGAATAGTCCTGTTTCATCTCATCTGATGAGGACAACTGTTTCCTGATCCTAAGTGAAAGACCATTCTGGAGAACACCGGGATGAAGGATATTCTGCTGCACGTCATCTAAAGATTGTTTCTTATTTGACGATATGTTTATACAGGAAATGGAATAAAGGGGTGGAATGTGGTGGTTTGAGGTTCAGGTATCTTTAAGACGACCACAAGGACAAAGTCCTCTAAGACAGAGAGTCTTAAGGGACAGCCCTGGCTATCCCAGGCTATTGCAGCATTGTTATTCTATCCCAATTTCTGGCAGCACACTATCTAAGGTGGTGCCTGATGCCACTCTTTTCTCTCCTTCAGAAGAGCTTATATGCCTCTATCTCATGGTCTGTGGGGGAGACAGCTCTGGCTGGCAGGGGGAATTTTGAGTTGTGTCATAAGGCCTTATGGTGGGGGATGTAGTTGTGGCCTATTCCTGCATCTGCCTGAGGCTGGTAGGGGTGAAAGATTCTGGAAGGTATTGGCCTGGTAGATTCAGCCTAATTTGTGAATGTATTCATTCTACCCGAATGCCTTCTGTATATACATTTTGTAAATAGAATTTCCATTTAAACTTCCAATCTAGTTGTGCAGCCTTTGTATTTCTCCTCCCCAAAAAGGACTAGAATATATTTCTGTCCTCTGGTCTGGAGTAGCTCATGGCTCTAATATTCCCCAGAAACACTCCCATTAAATGAACAGTCAAAAAAAAAAATTAAAAAAAAAAAAAATTAAAGCAGCTATATGAATCATCAGGTTTAGATGCCTGCAATAGTTTATCAAGATTTCAGCCTCAAACACTATGCAATAATATCCATTATATTCCCCCGTTCCCATGTTCAGGCATTATGAGCCACAAACCAAATCCAAGACCTTTAACTAAAGAAAGGGCACTAAATCCTCCAGATAATCACAATGAGACACAGGAGTTACAGAATCACTATGGTTGGAAAAGACCTTTAAGATCAGGTCTAACCATTATCTAACTCTCCCAGGGCCACTACTACACCATATCCTCAAGCACCATATCCAGTCGGCTTTTAAATACATACAGGGATGGTGATTCAACCACCTCCCTGGGCAGCTTGTTCCACTCTTTGTTAACCCTTTTGGCACAGAAGTTTTTCCTAATGTCTAATTTAAACCTCCTCTGGTATAACATGATGTCATTAGGACATCAGAATAAACCAGGAAAGAACAAAGCCATCACTCCAATCCTAAACCCTCTCAACAGAAGACAAATTATTTAGGTAAAATGCCTCAGTGACCCTTGGAATCTGGCCACCTTCTAAGGCAGAAAGAGGGGGGAAAAAAGAGGCCAAACATGAAGCATGTTCTTTGATAATACAAACTCCTTCCTGACCATCAGACCAGAGCCCTCAAAACCACATCCTACAGGCCAGCATCAGTATCTCATCCATACCTAACCCAAACACCTCTGGTTTCTACAAACGTATTCCAAATTACCAGTTACACAGGAAGAATTCCTCTCCTGAAGAGTCTGACTTGGGTGAAGTGGGATCTGACTTGTGCAGTTCAGGGTTCTCACCTTCCATGGCTTAGTGTCACAGTGCTGCTTCTATAACCATTTCACCATGAAGCAATTTTGAAGTGGTCACTATTTCACTAGGCTATCAAAAAAGGCTTTTTCTGAGCTGCCCTGTGCTACAGTTTGCTGGTTCTAACCTCCTGTGCCAACTCAGTGCTGCTTTTATTAGAATTTTATCCCTTTTTAAGCAACTTCAAGTATCACTTTTCATTCCACCAGAAACAGGGAGGCAGAGCAGGATAAACAGTTCAGTAATTACAGTTTCACACAAAGGTAGCACAAGGAGCCCAGATACATATATGAGACACAGAGTAAACGCCACAGTGCAAGAATGCTGTCCTGACAGTTCTAAAACTGTTCTTTTTTTCAATCAAAGAATAAAAGGCATCATTATGCAGCTTCAAGAAGTCAGTCACATTGCAGCAGGTTATACAGCAATTTCACAAGGGTAAACTGACCCAGTTTGAAGCAGTGGGCACTCATCCAATGAAAGATTACAGAAGGCAGTGTGTGAAATGACTGACTATATAAAAATTAATTTTTTCAGTATCACATAAAAATGGAAAAACCAAGAATTTCCACAGCAAAGTAAAAGTAAAATGACAGCTTTTTATTTCCCCTATTTCTCACCTTTTTCTGGGAAACTGAAGACTCTCTGTCAAATAGTTTGATTTCAATGAATCAGCAAATTCCAGTTTCACAGGTTTTAGACCTTTCTGAGTTGCTCTAATTACATTATATTACTCTGAAAACAGGAGGTTATTTGGAATATGAGAAAAAGCTATCTGGTGTGACAGGGGGTTGTAATCACAGTAGACTACAAAGAAAAAGAGGCATTATTTTTCACACTACCAAGCATATTAAGATGCAAACCTCCAGCTGAATCATATTCCTGCAGCTCTGCTCCTTGCCCTGCTGTGGTCCACCTCAATATTCTCTTTTCATTCAAAGCAAGATGAATGCTCATGGCTGGGAAGGGAAGTAGGATGAGAAACTGAATTCAAGAGCTCCTTCAGTGTTTCCAAGGTCTTAACACAGCAGAAGTGCTACTTGAATATGGGAATGTACATTTTCTTCAAGCTAAGAGGAATACATCTGTTCAGCTTGCTAATTTACTTTACTGCTTGAAGGTGACAGGATTCTCAAAAAAAGCTTTATGGAAAATTCAATTTTCACTTTTTTTTTTTTTTTTTTTAACCTTAAGATCCTTTGAGAAACGCAGACAATGCAGCATCCCTCTTTTCTTGTACAGGCTAGTCACTGTTCCTCTCGCTCTCAGTGCCGGTGGCAGTGTAAGGACAGCAATAAGCCATTCAGACTCTTTGAATTAGGCTCCTCATAGTGAAGCAGGGTTTGTGATTTCATTAAATCCCCAGTCAGCTTTTGCAAAAAAGTTCATGTGACATTTATAAATAACAAAGAACCAGAGAATGACTCATCTTTGGGAGACTTTATATCATGGCATTTCATGTTGAGTTTAACTTTCAGTGCTAAATATACACACAAAAATGCAGTGTGGTCCCACAAACCAAACTCCATCATTCCCATTCATGGTCAACCACCCTCACATCTCACCATCTCCTCATGCATTGTCTGTTTTCCTAGTACTCCTCATTTCTATCACCGCATGTTTTGTTACAACTCTTTCTGGCCTAGATTTTGCCTCCTGGTGAAGGCCATTCTGTTTTGGTGGCTCCTCACTCTGTCAACACTACTTATAGTAAAGTTAACAATGTATTATGACAGCAAAAGAAATTAAGAATTAAGTGTATTACAAAATGCATTTCATCGCTGTACAGACTGGAGACAGTTGAATTTTCATTTCAAACCTGAGGTCAGAATTACTGAATATATTCTGAAGCAAAATCACAGAATGATAGGGGTTGGAAGGGACATTTGGAGACTATCTAGTCCAACCCCCCCCTACCAGAGCACATTCACCTAGAGCAGGTTGCACAAGACTGCATCCAAGAGGGTTTCAAATGACTCCTAAGGTGGAGTCTCCACCACTTCTCTAGGCAGTGCTCCACTACACTCAAAGAAGTTCCTCTTCATGTTTAGACGGAACTTCTTGTGCTCAAGTTTGTACCCGTTACCTCTTGTCCTGTCAGTGAGCACCACCAAAAAAAAAGACTGGCTCCATCCTCCTGACACCCAGCCTTTAAGTATTTATAAGCATTAATAAGATCCCCACTCAGTTTACTCTTCCCTAGACTAAAAAGCTTCAAGTCCCTCAGCCTTTCTTCATAAGACAGATGTTCTAGTCTCCCATCATCTTTGTAGCCCACTGCTGTACCCTCTCAAGCAGTTTCTTTCTTGAACTGGGGAGCCCAGAACTGGATACAGTACTCAGTACAGTGGATACAGTACTGAGATTATTTCTTAAAATTATGAAAGTTAAATAAACAAATTGAGTAAACTTTGCCCCCTCAGCTCTGAAAAACAACTGATCCAGTGTAGCTATTACATACTCAAAAGAACAAGGAAAAAGCTGACTGAGAAAAGCCATTGGAAAATCAGAGTGAACCCTCACAAGAATGTGCAACCAAGAGCTACAAGTCTGTCCCCCTTTCCCACCTGACCCTTTGATGTCTTATCTTGAAGCAGGATCAAAAAACCCAGATGCTACTACCCTCCCAATTGTAAAGCAAATGGCTTGTAAAGCACCATCCAAATGGTGCCAACATTTTCTAGCCTTTACTAAGGGCATTAAACTGATTAACCTACAAAAGGACTCCTGGGTTAACTTTTGGACTCACAAAATAAGCAAGTATTTCCACAGTATAATCTCTCCTGGCCAATTTTAAGCCATTCAGTTGTCTTTGGCAGTGCGCTAAGTTGATTAAAACAGAAGTAAAAGCTCAGCTGTTAATGTGAGACCTAAAGTGCAAGTAACAAAATTATCACGTGTCAGACCACTAGAAATGTGTATGGTTCCCTGTCAGCTCACCCTCTGGCTGAAAAGCATGCTGCAGGGTGTCTCACAGCACTCTCTGGATGGCCAGGATGGCCACATTCTAGGATGAGCAAAAGCCTGTGTGCTTACCACCACACAGAAGTCACACAGTCCCACCTGCCTGGTGGCACTGGAACCATTCACAGACTTGGTCCCTTGATCCTATATCAGCTGTTGTAAACAGCATCTGTAAAGATTTCAGTAGATAATTTAGGATATTGAGGGGGGTTTCTTCAGAATTAAAAACAAAGATGAACATTAAATTTCTGCAGTTCTCCGTAACACAAAATGCTAGCTCTTCTCAAACATAAAATGAAGCAACACAAATGTGCCTCAGTGTGTCCAGAGAATCTGAAATTGCTTTGCCTTACTCCAGTGTGCATCTAGAAGGACTCTCCCTGCTAAATCTGCAGGGACATGTACCACAAACTTAACCAGCCAGGCTTCTTATGAACATTTTATGCTCTCAAAGTAGAGTTGAAGCTGCCAATTTGAAGCTAAAAATTGCCATCATTGATATCCTAAACAAACAGTTTACTCTCAATATAGGTTGTATTTTCTTTTTTTCGATTGAGCTATGTTCACACAGTTGAAATGGGGCCATCTATCATTCTGTTATGAATTCACAAGTACTGTCACCTCCACTGCCACAAAATGCATCAAAAGTCTCTTTTCTCATGCTCTAAGCTATCTTAAAATATTTGTTTCTACCACAAACACTGAAAGGCCATTCCAGAAGCTCTTTCCTATAAGGGTCTTCTAAGAGTCAAACTAATGACATCAATACTGAACTTTTATCCTTTCATGTATATGCATATGGTCCTTTAGCTCTAAATTTTCTCCTTGCCATTGACATTTATGTTGAGGTGTATTTACAGAGAGCATTGGCATGAACCTAATTCCTTCTCTTCCTTGGTATCATTTGTTTCCTACTCATCCCATTTTAGCCAAGGCTCCAGTCTCATAGGACAACTCACCTTCTCTTTCTGCTGGCATATTTTCTCTCAAGTAAAGCAATTCAGTTCTTCCTCCAGAAGTCTTTCATTTCATGTTTTATTCATGGTCATATTCCATGGGTCACCTTGTCCCTCAGAGATCTGTCCAATCTTCATTTCAGTAATTTCCTAAACATTATGAAATGTTGTCTATGACCTTATTCTTCTGCTTCATTCCTCTGATTTAATGTAAAATCAGCACTCACCGTTTTACCTGTGACACTCTTCTATATACTTTAGAGGGCAAATACTCAAGCACGAGTAATTTTTTAGTACTTAAAACAGGCAACACGCCTCCTATAATTTCCACAACCTGACATCATTGTATATGGAGGCCACCTCCCCTACTTCTTCAGAAGCATTTCTTCATTTCCTCCTCTTTACTTTTACCATTATGGAAAGCAAGAAAAAAAAAAATTTCCTTGTGTAGATTTCTTTACTTACAAGTCTGTGCAAGCAGGTTCCTTTGATTGCTCACTTCTTGGTGTTTTTAAAACTTTGCCAAGATCAGCCTTGCACCTTCATATTAAGTTCAGCAATTTAACTGCTCATCAGCAACAATCAAAGACACAAATCATGCACTCAGTTGCAAGGATTAGCAAACAGCCCTCATACTATACCAATTTCTAACTGAAAAACCACAAGACTTCAAACTGGAGCTAAGCAAATTACAGAGCCTGCACGTGCCTGTCCTTTCCTGTTTCTCCCAATGTAAGAAGGTTATGTATCAGTCACCAAAAATAATTAAAACAAAACGTCTCCAAATGCCCACACCACTGCTCTCTATTCACTGCCCCAATGGTTACTGCTCGCCAACAGTACTACCAGCTGTATAGATATGTTCACTGCTTCTATCTAGATGAAGAAATACTGAACAATAGGTGGGGGGAATGTTTTGTTCCCCATAGCAGATTGGGAAGAGATGCTGGTATTCAAAGGAGGAGTTAATAAATGTGAGGAATGAAGCTAAGGTAATTACCCAAGGAACCGCTGGAGTCCCATTCTGATTTAATTTCTACCAAAGAAAGAGAGATCAGAATTTGACCTTCTAAAACGTAGGCATGTGGTGAGTGAAAAACCTTTCTCTACTATCACAGAACAGGGAGCAAAAATAGAAATGGGTAGATTCAGATTGGATGTTAGGAAGAAATTCTTCCCCATGAGGGTGGTGAGACACCCGGGTTGCCCGACACTCAGGTTGCCCAGGGAGGTGGTGGAGGCCCCATCCCTGGAGGTTTTTAAGGCCAGGCTGGATGTGGCTCTGAGCAACCTGCTCTAGTGTGGGGTGTCCCTGCCCATGGCAGAGGGGTTGGAACTAGATGATCCTTGAGGTCACTTCCAACCCTCACAATTCTATGATTCTGTAACATTTCTTCCTCACAGATGACACTCTCAATCTGATGGTGGTTGCAGAGTAGAGGTTTCTACATGACTTATCATGGAAAAAGCTCTCAGAGCTCCTTGCTTTCAGACAAAAGGGAAAGGTAGGCACTAAAAAAAGAGCTGAACTATCTTAAACCAAAATATACATTTCACTCTGCAAAAATAGAAGCTAGGTTTTATTTTCCAGGTACCAACAATATCCTTAAGCACGGGTAGGAATTACGCCCATCAACCACCAGGTATTGGAAAATTTCCTTAGAAACAAGATGCAATGGAAACTGGAGAAGGTTGTCATTGGAAGGAATGCACAGTAACACAAGTCCTTCCACAAAGTTCACTTCAGAGCCCCCAAAACTACAACAAATACAGGATATCTTCTGCTTGAGGAAAGGGGATAAAGGGGAACAGCAAGAATGTCTCATACTTTATGAGGTTTTCTTAATGCAAAATGAAAGTGTATCAAGGAGCTGACACCTTTACACTTATGTACCCAGGGAGACTTTATGAGATTTGAAATTTTATGTTGCTTTCCTAAATGTCCTTACCTGCATCAAACTGCAGTTGGACAGTAGTCATTATCTCTCTGGCACTGATCAAAGCCCTGCCCAACATGTGAAACAAAAACTTTGATCCTAAATGAAAAGCATGCTGTTTAAAAAGAAAGCAGACTAGATTACCTTGGACACAAACCAGAAAGATCATTCCAGCAACAGCTACTGCATCAATTAAGAATCAGGCATGTGGTACTTAAAATTACATATGAAAACACAGATCTGAGGCTGCCTGCAGAATTATACACTGAGACACACAGCTATAAAACCCACAAGTACTAAAATCCTCAAGAAATCCCCATCCTCATAGTGAACAGCAAAAGAGCTGAGATGGAACTTAACACACCTATAGGCTCAACCTGGTGCTCCTCCACACAAAGAACACATAAATTATGCTTCCATCTCACTTCAGTCAGTGTAGTCTTTCCAAGTCCTACCTTCTGGGTTTTAATAAGATTTCCAATAATTGCTAAAAAGCTTTTCATATTATAAACACCTTACACCTGAGGAAGGTCCACTCTTACTTTTCCATGGTAACACCTTACTCTCCACATAGTTCTGGTAGTTCTATAATTAAAGATCAAAGTACTCTGTAAAGATAACAAGCCACTTTGGTTTTGTGACAGTAGAATATTTGAAAATCACATTCCTTTTGCAAATACATAAATGTATCGGGTAACAATGGCAAGGGGGAAAAAATAATTTTAATAAAACAAGCATCCTTGAAACCTAAACACCTCTGTTCATCACAATTAAAAATTAAACTCAATTTCCTTTTTTCTTTTGATGATTAAACCTTGGAAAAGGTACACTACACCTTTTAATATAATCTGTAAACGTAATATAATCATCCATAGCTGCTGGCACACAAAACTGCAACATCAGATCTGAATTTCCTCAATGGTTTGACTGCGCTTCTTTTGTCATTTCTGACATTTGAAAGATACCTGATTCAAATAATTATTGATTAAAATAATTGCTACTGCAATAAATCCAGTAAATTCTTTACATATACTGCACAACTGATACCCTAAACCAGAAACGGAATCATGTTCTTCTTTGAATTAAGTCTTAAGAAACCAAGAACAGGAAAGGAAAAAACCAAAACTGAACACCACCACCACACACCACCAAACCACAAAAAAAACAAACAAACCCAAACCAAAACATGAAAACCCAACCAAAACAAGACACCAACCAAAACAAACCACCATACCACCAAAATCTATTACTTAGAATGATTTCCTCTTTTTTTTTTTTCCTCCTAAAAATTTGGTATGTGTTCCCAACTATGACACTGAGTGAATGTATGAAGGTTGTCTGAATTTTGAAGGAAACAATATGCAATGAGAAAAGACCATTCTCCTACGCTGCAATTACTTATACTTTATTAGGTTTAGTGCTGAAGGTCACAAAAGAAGTACTTACCTTTTGTTTTGGAAAGAGTTTTGGAATAGAAATCAGTCTGTTGCTACGTGACTGGTTTCCGGGCAGTAATTCCACTCCCTTCTCGGGGGAAGCGTGTTCTTCTGTTTCTGCAAATGCTGTTTATATCAAGTAAATCCAACTACGCTCAACTCAGACCACATACTGTGAATTTGTAACAAAAAAAATGCATTTGCAAAACCCAGAACATAATACAATGCCCTCTCTCAGCTCCTATCTGGAGAAAGAGATGCATCATATGTGACAGATTGGTGGCATTATGTCTCCTGGCCACTGGCTTGAGAGGATGCCAACTTTCATGAACTGTACTTGATCCATTTGATTTATTCTGTGAATAACCATGTACAGTTTCCTCCAATTCTTATAATGTTTGAAGGGCTTAGACATATCAAAAGCAACAAGTGTCAGTGAAAACAGCGTATAAAAGGTGAACTCTTCACCAACTGCTGATCAACATCTCTCAATAACAAACCATGAAAAGCTTTCTCTTACAAGTTTGTTTACACTATTTTTATTTGCTCTTTTTTATAAGAGGTGTCTCTTATTTTGCCCACTTAAAATCATAGAAGCATAGAACAGTCTGGGTCAGAAGGGACCTGCAAAGGTCATCTGTTATGATCTGTTAGCATCTGTTATGACTCACTTGTGGAAGTTCAGAAAAATGAAAGGTAATTAAAAACATTGGTACATTCTGATTAAATCCATTCAAACTCAATTTAAACATCGTTACTCAGATCAAACTTCATTGCCCTGTTTTCACCAGCCCCGAACTGAACAGCCTGAACTGAATCAAATTCGCATTTGATTATTTATTCAGACAATAAATAACTCAGATGGAAGGACAGAGCTCAAAATCCACATTCATATCTGTTGAATTTTTTAAAAAACTTAAAGGAAGTTATTCCACTTTTTAATGTAATTAGCATCCAGGAAAATAAATTACTACATCAGCTTCCACTAGCTGTTTGGCTTTCCACTTATGAGGGTCTTTGGTTTGAACAAATGCAGACAGAAGACGCTTAAAACTGCATATTGTCAAAACCCATACATATTAAGAGTTAGTCTGCTCATTTGTTAAGAATCAAACTCTTATGACAACATATTTTATCTTTCTTTTTAAACAAACAAAACATGTTCTGCAAGCTCAATTTCTCTGGAAAAGTAAAAAAAAATAAAATAATAAAATAAGGAAATAGAGAAGAATGCTACTGAGAACAGAAAAGGATTAGAAAGAAACCCGGGATAAGACTTTTTGGATAATGTAAGATGTAAGCAGCATAATGCAGCTGAGAAGGGTTTTTGTTGTTGGTTGGTTGTGGGGGTTTTTTGTGGGGTGAGGATTATAAAACCACATCTTTTCTGCTACAGCTATGAGGGCTGTACCTCCCAGAAGCACTGTCTGGTGCTGCACACATCCTCCAAGCTATGTAGTGAAACTGCACCAACTCCTGATCCAAATCAAGGCTGTCTGTGCTCCTGAGAACAACTTACCAAATTCTCCTACAAAACTATACTCAAGAAACAGACATGCACTGAAGAACAAGCTGAGATCCAAGCTGCAAATTCAATCATTCAAAAATTATGTAAGAGAACAAGTTAATTTACACACAGAAATGTAACTCACTCCTTCCCAGACGTGCTATACATGATCACATACATTTTCTCTATGGATATCAGGCTGTGCCATCAAAGAAGCTGTACTCTAGCTTCCTGCTGCATTGCTTGCAAAATGAAAGGTCCACTATCAACAAGGTACAGAGATGTAAGAAGGAAAAGGGAGGTCTTGGTGTTAAAGCTGTTCACTTCTCCATCCCAAAGAGCTAGGCTCTCTTTGCCTCTACTGAAGGCTTTGACCTGAACGAGTCGGGGATGCAATAAAGTGCATCTCCTTTCTTTTTTTTGTAAGTGGTTTGAGATTTTGGGATCTGACTTGCAGAAGAGCTGAAAGCATAATATAACTGACCAATGCTGTGAAAAGATCACAAGCTGACAAAAGGGCACTAACAATCAGTGGACACTTTGCATCTGTGTTTCAGTTTCACACTCATGAAACACGGGGAAAATGACAAATTGCTGCCTTACACTGTTGTGTAAAAAGAAATGTCCAGCAGTTGTGAAAACCCTGCCTGGCAGTCACTAGGACAAAACTGTTACCATGGTATTGGTAGACTTCCCTCACTCAGTCACACCTTTTCCATGGTGTAGGCAAGTCACTGCCTTAGTTTCTCAGTTGTTAAACAAAAAAGCATCTTCTTTCTACATAGGGCTTTTACGACAACAAGAATACACTTGAGATTATGAGGGTCTGTGACAGCTAACTGTGGTGATGTGGGATATGCTTAACCATGAAACATGGTCAAGTACATTCCAACACAGTAAATGAAGAGTTTAAATGCTTCAGGAAAAGAAATTTAATCTAAAATTTTACCCACATTTTCTCCTGCTTTATTTGTAGCACCAAACAATGCAAAACTAATGCTGGAAAGTGACAAAAAGTTGAATAAGGGATATGCTCACCTCTATCATACAATAACAATGTTGGTGTTCACATCCAGTGTAGAATACTTACTACGATAGAAGTCCTGCTGCTAAGTGTACACTGAGCAGATGGATGTTAGCAGAGTTCATGAATGTGTATTAATTCTCAACAGGCCATGCCTTAACAGCCACACCATTCCAATTAGGCTGAGCCCTTTCTCCACTGAAGGATTATTTAGCGTTTTGCCTAATTCTCCCTGAGAATCCACAATGTTCACTTTCAGCTAGCATTACATCATACACAGATATACTGCATAAAAAATAAATATAGCAAACTATTTATGCCACTCACTAAACTAGCTGGGAACAGAGGGTCTTTCTTCCCCAAAACCCCCATACTCTCTCAAAGTTCCTGCCTCCCATCTATAAGCTTTGCACTTTCAACCCACAATCAGCCGCTTGCACTGTTGGGCACATCCATTTGGTTTCTAGTCCAGCCATCAAACAAGGGGGAGGTCTGCCAATGGGGTGGGCCGAGGGCAGCCTCCCCACCCTTGGCATAACCCTGGGGCTGAGGAGCCACCAGGGCCCTTTCCTGCCACCCACCATTTACCTGGAGCAGGTGGTGGGCTGCCCGGTATCCAAGGTGTGGGCCTCCCTGCACGCTGGGTGGCAGCCGCCCCGTGCTGTAGCCATGCCAAGCCACCACGTAGGGGTTGTCCATGGTCAACCAGTAGCGCACCTGCCCCCCAAAATGGCGGAAGCAGAGCTCAGCATAGTCATGGAAGAGCTGGGGCAGGACAGGGCTGGCCCAGCCACCAAAGGTGTCCTGCAGGCTCTGTGGAAGGTCCCAGTGGTAGAGGGTAACAACGGGCTCAATGCCCAGCTCTCGCAGGTGGCGCAGAAGCCGGTGGTAGTGGGCCAGCCCGGCAGGGTTGAGGGGCACCGTGCCGTTAGGCAGCAGCCGCGACCAGGACAATGAGAAGCGGTAGTGGGAGACCCCCAGGCGCTGCAGCCCCTCGACGTCGCGGAAGATGTTGTTGTAGCTGTCGCTGGCCACGTCGCCACCCGCCGGCCCCGGCGGGGCGGACCCCGGTGGCGTGGCCGGGCGGTGGGCGAAGGTGTCCCAGACGGAGGCGCCTTTGCCGTCCTGGTGCCAGCCGCCCTCCGTCTGGTAGGCGGCGCTGCCCGCTCCCCAGAGGAAGCCGTCGGGGAAGGTATCGTGAAGGAAGAGCTGGTCCTGCGGGTACGGCAGCCGGGCGAAGCGGGACCAGGTGCCCGCGCCCTGCCCTGGCGCCCCGAGTAGCGGCCGCCCAAGCAACAGCAGCAGCAGCGGCAGAGGCAGGAGCGGTGCAAGAGGCGACATGCTCTCGGCGGGGCTCCGCGACGGCGGCTCCCTTCTCTCAACCTACCGCCGCCCCCTTTTATGTCACCTCGCCTCTCCACCCTCCCGCCCCGGTGGGCACGGCTATTAATAATTACCTCGGAGCTGCCGTCTGCATCCTTACCACCCGACTCCCTCGGGGAGAGCTGCCTCTGGGGGCGAGATCCATGGGGCGAGACGCGACGGGAGGCGAAGAGAGCGCGGCAGCGGGGCAAGAGCTCCTGGGGGAAAGATGGGCCCTGTCTCTCTTTAGGGCTCACCTCTGCCACCCTCACGGCCACTTAGGGCGGAGATCTCTGCTCCGCACGTCGCTGTGGCTTCCAGTGCCTCCTCGCAGGCGAGACCCTCGAGCTGCCCTGTACCCTTTCCCGCAATGGCATTTCTGAGGAGCCCTCGGAGAGACTCGACGGTGGTTCCCTCTGAGAAGCTGCGTGTAACCCCCTTCCTGGCCACTCCACCACCCTAACCCCATCCTCCGCACTGCAGTGCCGCCGTCGGGGAGCCCGGGGTGGGGGGGGTGCAATCTGCAGAGAAGGGGGAAGGCATGGAACAAAAAAGACTTTTCCTTCACCCAGAATTTCCTTCATGCTACCTTGGCTAGAGACATCACAGATGCGAACGCTCACGTAACGGTAATTAAACACATTTTCCAAGGACATCGTACGCTTAGCTCCCACTCCCTCTCCCCCAACAATTCATGGGCTGCCACCTCCCAGTAATAACAATTTCTGGAGTAGGAGGTTGGTGTATTTGGTTGTTTAGCAAAATAAATTCCAGTTAGAAATGCCTCACAGATCTTTATGGGGAGGAAACAAACAGAGCTAAGTTCAAGTACTGAGTCAGACTTCTTAACGGACTGGGTAGGTCTGATGCATGGACCTCCCTTTAAAGCCAGGTCTGGGGCTGCTGACAGCGTCTTCTTCGGACAGGAAAATACAGCCAGAGCTGTGAGTGAAAACCACCTCGATACATTGCAAAAACACGCTGTTCAGTTGTGTGGACTCTTATCACCAGGTTGGGACATCTAAGAATAAAACACACCTACTAGGCAGGCTGTTAAGGACAGGGAGATGTTCCCAAAAGATAAAGTTGTTGTTTAAGTACAGAATTAAGGCATTAACATAGTTGGAGGTGGGGGTTCTTTTTTGGTTGGTTGGTTTGGCTGGTTTATGGAAAATAAGTACTCTTGGGGGGAAATTACAACTAATATCTAACAACGAGTCAATGAATTTAAATGCCAGTTGTGATCTGACAAGGAGGGGCTTTCACACCTCCCAGAGTGTAGGCAGGGCAATTGCTGTGCCTATTTCTAGAACTTCCACCTTTTCTGCACTCATTCAGTTCAATTTCAGGGGCTGTTTTGGGATGTTTGAAAGAAGAGACCAAAGACGTAACAGACAGGATCATAGTTAGTCATCCATTGGTGGTAATTAATTAATTCCTGCTTTAAAACCTGTACACAGCCATGGGGACCATTAACACTGCTTCCCTAAGGGGAGAAGTGATAACATCAGGGTGGCAAGCCCAGAACCAGAGCTCATCATTAGCTGCCAGGAGTGTTTCCCATATAGTCTAACAAGCTGCTGAAATTTTGTTACAGTATAAGTAAATGACAACATCAGCCTCAGCAACCAAGATGAAGCAATAGAAAAAGGTGTTAGCATCACCTGGTAGTTACTTAGAAAAGCTGAAGATTAGTTAAGAGCACAGAGAAGTTGCTGCATTTGTCCCTGTGCAAGGAGGGAAGAACTATGCTCAGCTACTGACCTGATTTCAGTGGAAATGTAATGCCTTCACTGGAACTCA
The DNA here is from genome assembly GCF_014839835.1 of Dryobates pubescens. NCBI lineage: Eukaryota > Metazoa > Chordata > Aves > Piciformes > Picidae > Dryobates > Dryobates pubescens. The sequence continues at coordinate 20,803,101 of NC_071621.1, forward strand.
CTGCCAAAGTATTTTGAATGTAGAGACATGCCTCAGAAATACCTCAGCCTAAACCAGAGTTTTTATGATGCTAAGCCTATTGCTGACATTTTAAGAAAAAAAACCCTTCATTGTGTATCTGGGAACACAAATTTTAGGATATCTTTTGATACATTCTCTTTTCCTTTGCTAATTATTAACTAAAGCCTAGATCAGTCCTATTTATACCTAGCACCAGCAAGTAGGCACTTAGCTGAAGCTCCTTCATTAGAAGTTTATTCCTTTCAGAGCCTCTCAACAGCTAAAGAAATGACCTCATGGTATTAGTGTAAGTCAGCCTCGCTGAGATCTTTGTCAACTTCTGTGTGTTCCAAAAACAGTACAGGAAGCTGTCTCCCTCTGGCCAGCCAGGGTCATGTGTTCTTGGGAACAGAATTTAGACTCAAAACAGAGACAAGCATCAAGTAACTTCATTTGCCCACCAACAAGTATGCAAATGCAAAGGAGAGAGGGAAAAGAGAGAGAGGAAGAAAAGAAAAGTTCAGGTGCAATAGCTACCTCCAACATGGACTTCCAGAATTCCAAAGGCCAGTTCCTCATCCAGTTCAGTGGGGAGGTGGGGTGGGGTAATGTTCAGCCTGAAGTGGGTGGTCTCTCCCCTTTTTATCTGGTCACCTGGTTGTATATTCATGCAACCACTTAGCATATGACAGAACAGTTTTGCCACACCCAATACCCGGTGGTGCTGTGCATGCTCAGTACCATCAATGGGGGAGTCTTCAGGGGTCTCCAATCCCCTGTGCCTCCGAGAAATTAGTCCTGATTTCTCATAAGTGGCTCCAAATTCAGGAAACAGGAAGTGTCTAGTCCTGCAGCTGAAGAACAGGAAACCTGGTTGCCTAGTTGAAATTAGCTCCGTGGTGACAGTGATGGTGTCTGTCAGTGACCTGTGCAGCAACTTGAGACAAAAATTGAGGAATCACTCCAGTCTAACAGAAGTCCACATTAGTTATTCCTGAAGCAAGCAGCCCATTTTTCAGGGATGAAATGTGGCCATAAGTTGATGGCACAAAGTTGTCACTTCACCTGTATGTCTGTCAGATGAAAGAATTTTATTTTTTGTGTAAATACAAGAAAATATGCACTGTGGCCTCTAGCTGCTTGGGGCGGTTTTGTTTTGATGTTTGGAGTTTTTTTTGGTTAGTTGGTTTTTTGCTTGTTTGTTTTGGGTTTGTGGGTTTGCTTTTGGTTTGGGCTTTTGCTTTGTTTTTCTTACAGAGAAAGCTTGCTTTAATGTTTTAGGACAGCACAATGACCCACTACTCTGAGCCATTTTTTCCCTAACAGTCTAACAAACTCTGTGCAATATTAACCATGCAGAAAGGTCAGCTAGTCACTTGCAGACATGCAGGTTTCTTTCACTGCTCCTTGAGTTCAAAGCAGGGTTGCATTGTGTCTGTGTTGCTGAGCAAGCACCATTCCAACTCAGGCCCAGGCTGGCAGATCAGGATTTAGCTTTCAGCCTCTTTGTATTGGTGTTTACTGAACATTTTTGTTCAGGCTGTGCTGAGATTTTCTTTGCTGGCTATGCAGCCAGTGCATGCAATTGAATTTGATGGTGTTCTGGTTGAGTTTTCCTGTTTCTATCCCCAAGAAGCTGAATCTTCTGAGATGCATAATTTTAGGTAAAGTAACTCTATTACTGCTTTGGTTTAACAGATTTCCTTGAGGCTGTATCATGCACTGGCTTCAATGCAGCAAACCCTTTACTCTCCACAAAAGAGCTAGCAGCCTTACACTGATAGCTTCCATGCTCTGCACTAGTAGAACTAGTGGTCTCAGTGCCTAAAACTGCCATCTTCTGGTTTAATGCCCCTTCTTTGATCACAGGTTTATTTTCAAACATACACAAGTACTCAGTCAGTTGAAAGCAGCCTTGTGTAATAGCTTTTCTTTCTCAGCATTTCGTCTCAAGACACAAAAGTACTTGCTACCAGTTGGAGACACCACCTGAATTAGACTTGAGTGTTTTCCCTACTGCTGCCATCACAGCATAACAATATTACTGCTTTTATCTGCCAAATGCAAACTACTAAGCTGTGAAATTTTCCTTCCACTTGCTTGTGAATTGCTATTCCCAGGGGAAAGCTGTGCAACAGCATCTAGGTCTACCATGTTTATCCCCACCAGAACATCACAGCCTACCTGGCAAAATAAGCTCTTCCTCAATTTTCTCAGAGACGAAGTTGCAAGTGCAATTTTCTTGAAAGAGAAAAAGCAGTCTTACATACTTATTCCTTCTTTCTCTCTTGATCACACTAGTTACATGCATTCACTGTATATGCAGAATGACTTTAAAGACATCTAGTAACTGACTGTATTGAAAGTAGAAATATGGTGTTGTCAGATCCAAAATATTCCTGCTGGTGTAGTGAATTAGTGTAGTGCTTAAGAATGCTTGGGAAGATGTCAGATCCTCTTCTATTCAAGCCATAAGTACTAAATCATTCCTATAATTATTAACTTGTTTCTTGCAGTTGGAAAAGATGGTAGAAAACGTGAAATGCCTCTTTTTGGATCCTGGGGTGTTTAATCATCTCCTGTTTCAAGTATGACAAATTATTTTTATCCCATAAAGGACTCTGAATTACTGACATTTATTCTGTGCTAGGGTCTAGTGTGAAACCTAAACTCCAGTCATTTTCTCTTTATCATTTTGTAACTGTGTCTCCAGAACTGGGCAAATCTTGAATATCCCCTTGTCGGAAAAGTGGAATTCCAAATCCTTTGTCCCTTCTTGCTTTTGAGGGTGACAAAGAGCAAATTCAAGGCAAGCCCAGACATTTGTATTTTACTCACAGGGGGCAAGGATGACAATCCCATTGTAACTTGGGAGGGAACATGTAGTATCTAAATGCATGCTCAGACCAGGATGCCAGGTGCTGCAAAGCCTTCCCAGTCTTGAAAACCCTTCTTTAAGGGAACCAGGAAACCTGTTTCAAACCCTGAATCATAGAATGTGATGGGAATGGGAAAAAAGGTGAAACACCATGTTGGAATGATCGTTCATTGGAAATCACACCTTGGAAATTCCATTTCTTATTTCTGGGAGGCCACAAACGCTTCCCCATTATCCAGATGATGAGATGAGCTTGTAGGTGATCTCCCTCTTTTCAAAAGGGTCTTTGGAATTAGTGTAAGAAAGGATGGGTAAATACAGAAAAGAAAAGAATTTGCCTCTCTCCTGAGAAGGGAAATAGTGAAGAGGTGGATACAGCCTCACTCTTCCTCCACTGGGCATGGGACATGGCCTTGTTTGGCGAGAAGGGTCTAGATATGACAAAGAATCAGGAGTATTGGACAGAAGACTTCTCCTTGCCAGTTCCAGTCATACCACTCATGAACCACAGGCTTCAAATCTGTTTTAGGCAGGAACCAATTCTGGTTGAAAAAATTGGCCTGTCTCCCCAGACCCTGATGAGTCTGTGTGGACAAGTGAAAGTGGGTGTCCAGGGAAGTTACAGACCAAAAAGAGTTGCCTAATGAGTTTTGATACATTTAGAGTAGAAAATCTTGAAAAATGGAGGGACCATATCACTCACAGGAGTGAAATAGATTTAGCAATTTAGATGATACACAGGTGTTATCTGTGAATGTTGTCTACCTGAACTTTAGTAAAGCCTGGACACTGTCTCCCACAGCACTGTCCTAGAGAAGGTGGTTCATGGCTTGGACAAGTGCAATCTTTTCTGGGTAAAAAACTGGATGGATAGCTTGAGCCCATAGAGTGGTGCTAAATGGAGTTAAATCCAATTTGCAGCTGGTCACAAGTGGTGTTCCCCAGGGCTAAGTATTGGGGCAACTTCTATTTGATATCTTTATCAATGATCTGGATGAGAGGATTGAGTGCACCCTCAGTAAGTTTGCAGATGACACTGAATTGGGTGGGAGTGTTGATCTGCTTGAAGGTAGAATGACTCTGCAGAGGGATCTGGACAGGCTGGATTGATGTGCCAAGGTCAATTGTATGAGGTTTAACAAGGCCAAGTGCTTCGCTTGAATCACAAGAACCCCATGTGACACTACAGGCTTGGAGAAGAGTGGCTGGAAAGCTGCCAGTCAGAAAAGGACCTGGGGGTGCCAACTGACAGCTGGCTGAACATGAACCAGTAGTGTAGCCGTGTGGCCAAGAAGGCCAACAGCATCCTGTCCTGTGTCAGGAAGAGTGTGGCCAGCAGTAGGGAAGTGATTGTGTGCATGTACTTGACACTGGTGAGGCTGCATCTCAAACACTGTGTTCAGTTTTGGGGCCCTTACCACAAGAAGGACATGGAGTTGCTGGAATCACAGAATTAACCAGGCTGGAAAAGACCTTCAAGATCATCAAGTCCAACCTATCACCCACCACCATCTAAGCAACTAAACCATGGAACTAAGTGCCTCATCCAGTCTTACTTTAAAGACTTTCAGGGATGACGACTCCACCACCTCCCTGGGCAGCCCATTCCCATGGCCAATCTCCCTTTCTGTGAAGAATTTCTTCCTAACACCCAGCCTAAACTGGGCAATTCAGAACATATGAGAATATCCTGTTTGACTGCTAAGTGCCATAAAAGGAGGACATAGATCTCCCACATTTGGATCCCCACAGTAAGGTAGATGGTGTCATTTGACTAGAATTGTGTCATGCCATAGTCACCATATCATCCACTCAGAACTGATAGGCATAACACAGGACCTACAGGAGATGGGTTGTTTCAGAGTATCAAGTGGAAGACAAGTGGGGTACCTAGACAAAAGTCATGTCACCTCTATGTGGGCAGCTGAAGTGAGCCCTCTGTTCAATCAGCTCCCATGCAGATGTGCCAGGGACTACAGGCAGCTATTTTTCTTTTTACTAGAAAGGTCTACTTTTCAAGACTGGATTGTTGCCGCATGCTTTATCTTAGCCTTGTCTGGTTCAAATCCTCAATCACATTTGAAGAGGCAGAACCTAACTGTGCATACTTACCCTTTTGGCAATAAATGTGTTGGTTAGAATCATAGAATGGTCTGGGTTGGAAGAGACCTCCAAAGGTCATCTAGTCCAACCCTCTCTGCAGTAATCAAGGGCATACTCAACTAGATCAGGCTGCCCAGAGCCCTGTTGAGCATCACTTTGATTATCTCCAGCAATGGGGCCTAAACCACCTCCTCAGGGCAACCTATTGCAGTGTTTCATCATCCTCATGGCAAAGAACCTGTTCTTAACATCCAATCTAAATCTGCTCTTCTCTAGTCTGAAGCCATTGCCCCTCACCCTATCACTGCAGGCCTTTGTTCACAATGTCTCTCCATCCTTCTTGTAGGCCCCCTTCAGGTCATTATTAAGTCTCCTTGGAGCCTCCTCATCTCCAGGCTGAACAACCCCAGCTCCCCCAGCCTGTCTTACTAGCAGAGGTGCTCTGACCCCCTGATCATTTTTGTGGCCCTCCCCTGGACCTACTCCATCAGGTCCAAGTCCTTCCTATATTGAGGGCTCCAGACATGGATGCAGTACTCCAGGTGAGGTCTCACCAGAGCAGAGCAGTCAGTATTGCCTGTGCATTTAGTAGTGCAGTAGCACAATGCAGTGTAATTTGAACAACTAGTTCCCAAAGTTTCAACTCAGTTTGGTTTTAAATGACACAACACTTAACTGCAGAAGAGTCACTTCGGCAGAAAAATCTTATCAAGAATTAACACACTATAATAGTTCTCAAAACCATTCCTATTTCCTGGTGAGACAGTCTTTGCTTTGCAGTAAAGGAGATCAATATTGGCATGAGCTGAAACCAACAACAAATAAATATGTGGACTGAGGTGTCATCCAACTGCTTACTGGAATACAGATTTAGCAAGTATTAATTTGTCTCACTGTATGATCTTAACAGGAGCAATTCTTATCCATTTACCTACAGAAAATGTTCTAAAGATATGATGATAGAAGTAGTTTTGCAGGATATTCCCTTTTACTGCATAAAAGCTTTCAAATTTTATGTACTTAAAACTCAGCCTTGCATTTTTGTGTGGCTTTTTTTTTTTTTTTTTTTAATAGCAGTGCTTTTTATTTCTTTATTTAAATGCTTCTGGGTCTTTCTTTCTTAGAAGATGTGGCATTTTGCCAGAAGTTTAAAAATAGTAGGAATTTGAAAAGTGAAGGGAAATGCTTCAGCTGTGCCTGAGCTAAAGAGATAGGATGACTGTATATGAAAAGTCAACATACACTTCTCTAGAGTGCTGTCAGCTCTAGTCTGAGCCACAAGATTCAAGGTTTCTAGCCATCCTGTGGAGACTGAATGAAATTGGTTTCAAAATGACAGCAGGGTATCACAAATAGAAATTAAAAGAGAAGCAAAAACAGTGTGTGCTCCTTTTTATACTGCATTGGAGACCAGAAACTGGGATTTTCATAGGTATGCACCTCTTAGGGTTTAGATCCAGTCTATCTAGAATCATAGAATCATTAAGGTTGGAAAGGACCTATAATATCAAGTCCAACTATCAACCCAACCAAACATCATTATGACAACTAAACCATGTCCTGAAATGCCATATCTACATCTATTTTGAACACCTCCAGGGATGGTGACTCCACCGCCTCCCTGGGCAGTCTGTTCCAATGCCTGAGCACTATTTCAGTAAAGAGATTTTGCCATACATCCAGTCTAAATCTACCTTGGTGCAACTCAAGGCCATTTCCTGTTATTCTATCAGTTGATACTAGGGAGAGAAGACCAAGCCCCAACTCACTACAACCTCCCTTCAGGTAGCTGTAGAGAGTGAGAAGGTCTCCTCTCAGCCTCCTCTTCTCCAGACTAAACAACCCCAGCTCTCTCAGCTGTTCCTCACAAGACCTGTTCTCCAGGCCCTTCACCAGCTTTGCTGCCCTTCTCTGGACCACTTCCACACCTAGAAAGATCACAGAGGTTGGAGAAGACCTCTGAGATGATCAAGTCTAACCATCTAACCTTCTAACCCATCACCAGTCCACTTGATCTTCCCAGAATGGCTCCTGCTCCCTCCACACCATCCTCCACCCTGCCTAAACACCTCCTGCTCCACCACCACCATTTTTGTACCCATCCCAGAGCCAGAGGCAAGACCCTCACCAGCCAAGATACCACACAGAGGAGCTCAGTCCCAGTGAGGAGGCCCAGCCAGCACCCATGGACGATATTGGAGGAGTCATCAATCCTCTTCCTAACAACCAGGGGCCCATGAGGCCCCCTGGCCTTTGTTGTCACCACCACCACCCAGTGCACACCATGGACACTCACCAGTGATGAGAGGAGGACCCCTCAGCCCAGATGGGCTCAGCTTGGGGCTTCTGCCTTTCCTGGTGGGGATTAAAAAGGGGAGTGGGTGGGGAGGGCCAAGTGGCCACACCTGGGGTGGGAGGAGACTCCAACAGAGCCCAGGTGCTCTAGGATTTGAGGGCAAAAAGGAGGAAAATGGGGCAGGTAAGGGACTTTTAGGGTGTTAGGTAATGATGGGACTAGGGAGAATGGGAAAAAATTAGAAATGGATAGATTCAGATTGGATGTTGGGAAGAAGTTCTTCCCCATGAGGGTAGTGAGACACTGCAACAGGGATCAGTACTGGGTCCAGTTTTGTTCAATGTCTTTATCAATGACCTGGATGAGGGGGTTTGAGAGTACTCTCAGCAAGTTTGCTGATGATACAAAACTGGGGGGGTTGGCTGACACAATGTCAGGCTGTGCAGCCATCCAGCGGGACCTGGACAGGCTGGAGAACTCAGTGCAGGCAAACCTCATGAAGTTCAATAAGGATAAGTGCAGGGTCCTGCATCTAGGGAGGAATAACAACAGGCACCAGTACAGATTAGAGGCTGCCCTGCTGGAAAGCAGTTCCATGGAGAAAGACCTTGGAGTGATGGTGGACAGCAAATTCTCCATGGGACAACAATGTGCCCTTGTGGCCAAGAGAGCCAATGGTATCCTGGGGTGCATCAAGAAAAGTGTGTCCAGCAGGTCTAGGGAACTTCTTCTGCTCTACTCTGCCCTGGTGAGACCACACCTGGAATAGTGTGTCCAGTTTTGGACTCCCCAGTTCAAGAAAGACAGAGACCAGCTGGAGAGAATCCAATGGAGAGACATGAGGATGATTAGGGGACTTGAGCATCTCCCCTGTGAAGAGAGACTGAGAGCCCTGGGGCTGTTTAGTCTTGAGAAGACTGAGAGGGGATCTCATCAGTGTGTATAAATATCTGAGGGGTGGGTGTCAAGTGGCGGGGGCCAAGCTCTTTTTGGTGGTGCACAGTAACAAGACAAGAAACAAAGGGTTCAAGCTTGAACATAGAAGACTTCACTTCAACATGAGGCAAAACTTCTTTGAAGTGAGGGTGACGGAGCACTGGAACAGGCTGCCCAGGGAGATTGTGGAGTCTCCTTCTCTGGAGACTTTCAAGAGCCCACCTTGATGCATTCCTTTGCAGACTACCTTAAGTGATCCTGCTTTGGCAGGGGGGTTGGACTTGATGATCTCTTGAGGTCCCCTCCAACCTCTAATATATTGTGATATTGTGATAACATAATTCATAAAAGGTCTTTACTCACATCTGACAAAACATCATGCTTAATCTTCTGAGTAACAAGATGCCCATCTCTTCCTCAGGGTGAAATTAAAGACAGAATAATATTTGTTAACACTGTCAGGATCTTAAAACTTCTTTCTGAGCAAGATCCAGACTGTTACATATTTTATGTTTATTGCCCTCTTTAAGTGATAGACTTACAACCTCTTCTCTTTAGACCAAAACAGCAGGGGCAGATCAGGAAGCCATATGTGCTGCCACTGACTTCAGTTCTGTGGGATTGTTTATGAGACTGTTTTGAATTTTCTCATGGCCAGTGATCAGATTTCCACCAGCCACTCTTGATTCACCACTACAGTGAATCAGGATGAGAAACAGAATAAGGAAGGAGGAGCTAGGCAGACATTATCATGCAGGTAGCTGAATGGAGGGGTAACAAAAGTGTCTCAGCAATTGAGAAACACATGTTGGCTTATACATGTTTTAGTTCTTCTCATCTAGCAGGTAGCTTCAGGAAATATTAGTATTTGATGGCATTCTATGAAAACAATAGTGTTGAGAATGCCTGCTCCATGGCTGTGAGGAAAGTCCTACTTTGTGTCTGAAGGAAGTATCAGTTAAGCTTTTATATATGTATAGTTGAGCTAAATGTAAGAAGGTTAAGCAGACTAACTCTCTAAAATTGTCAGGCGTGTAGGAAGGTTATCTATAGCTTGAGCATCTGAAGTAAGCATTTTCCAAGCGTAAATCTTTTATGTACAGTGTTCTTTTATATGTGCCCAGAATGTAAGCCATGCAAAAATTCATTTTACAAAAATGGTTTGGAGTCCATGTTCAAATGCATTAATTGCTGGAAGAATGCACACACACACACACACACACACACACACACACATATATCCCCCTTACCAGCACAGTCCATTTATTCTTCATCTGAACTTTTTTTTTTTTTTAAATTTTAAAAAAAAACCCTTTCTTTGTAGCAAAAAATCTTTCATATATACAGAGTGAGGCAGTCCCACCCACAGAGAGAAAAGCAAACCCGTGGCACTATGAGGCATGCTTCACAGGAGACAGCAGTAAGTGACTTTTAAATCTATTTGATTTTTTTTCTTTATGTACTACAGTTAGGGATCATCAAGCAATTCTTCCTTTTGGCTGAAACAGGGGAAGGACACTGCAGAGGAAGTGGGGGAGAAACAGTGTTTGCCAAGTCAATTTCCCTGTCAGGTACCAAGGGGTAGCTATTGAGTGCACTAGTCATTTTGGGTCATGCCGTCAGAGCAGGTTTTCATCTGGGCAATTTGTGGTCCCAGAGACTGAGATGGGACTTTTCTGCCTGAATTAAGGGAATTTTGTCCTTTTTAAAATCAGCTTAGCATTTAAATTTCTGTAGGCTAAACTTTCAGCTGACAAACAGATGTTGTCCGAGAGGAGGGTGTCTGTGTCCATTTCTCTTTATTTCTATCTTGAAAATTGCTTGAAAGCAATTTTTAACTTAAAAAGCTGAAAATTTTGAGGAAGATGATCTACTAAATACATCCACTTATTTTCCACACCTTTTTTTCATTGCTTCCTGAGAGTCTTCTTTCTGTATCCAGTGGCTTTTTTGGATGCTCCCTTACAGTGAATGTGCTGTAAGGACAGAGTATCAACGCCTGCAGCGTATGAGACTTGTCTTGGCATGTTCGCTGTTATTATTTCACCACGCCAGCAGCAGTTTTCAGTGGATCACAAATGGAAGCAGGAAAATGGTGATTTTTCAGAGTCCAGCAGGTATCTCTGAAAAAAGCCTCAGCAAAATTTCACGTCGTAGGAGAAGCGTGCTTCCTAAGGCTAAGGGCATCCTCTGGACCTGTCTCACAGCTGTCCGTGCTGTCAGCACCACCAAGACCTCAAAGTCAGTGGATCCCGTCTCCAGAGATTGCAGCACTCCTCATGTCTTAAAAATGCTGACAGGCTTGGCTCAGTGGCAAAGGTTCTGCCTGGTTTACTGTCTTCCAGCCATGCGCCTTACACACTCATGACCTAACTGGTGAGGCGTTTCATGTTTGCCTGTACAAGGTGTTGACACAAACCTCTGTGGCCTCCCTGGGGCTAACTGAAAAATGCTTTGATTTCTAACTCCTCTTTTACAACCATCAAAACAGATCAGGTATCTCATTTCACAACGTATCGTTGCTCAGCAGCATCCTGCCCTCCTCCCCTTCCTCATCTAAGTCCCAGGCCATGCCATATTCAAGACAATCACTTCTTCCATTTGTCTTATGAAAGGACATCATACTCCACAGTAGCATCCTGTGCATGGTAAGAATTTGCAGATGCATTCACTGCCCAGCTTACTTTGTCCTGTTTTATTGGATTTGCCTATGACAAGCACTAAATGGTGCTGTGGAGTAGCCTCTCTAAACAGCAAATGTCAGCTCAATACCTGGATGGTAGCAAGTGCCAGATGATCTACAGTAACAGTCCACCCAGGTATTTTTGGTACATGGCAGCTGTGAAGTTGTTACCTCCTCCTCACCTACCACCTGCTTCCAGGACAGCTACTCAACCCTAGTAGTCTCCCACTAACAGAGGTAGTCCAGGGACTGGGGATGCCACACATTTGCTCCTGTGGAGCAAATTTCTAGCCCCAAACTCCAGAGCTAGAGATGGGCAGGGAGAAGGCAAGGGAGATTCTATTCTATTGTCCATCCACAGCAAAATTTTCCCCTTCAATGCCCATCTCTTCTCCTTCAATGCCCAGCTCTTCTCCTTCAGCTGCACAATCTGCTTCTTTCAGTCATAAGCATAAAAGTGATGTCACTAATATCCCACTAGCTCTTTCTTACCTGCACCCTCATTTTTTCATAATTACTCCCCAGATGCATACAAACAGAGGTTGGGGAGGAGTGGGTGAAGAGGGGACCCAAAGGAAGAAGGCAAACTTATGGAGGAGAAAAATAAAAAATTGAATAATTGTGATTTATGAATTTCATAAAAGAATGAATCCCCTTTTCTGAGAGCAAATATTTTAAATTTACCTCTCTTTATTATTTTTTTTTCCCCCCCAAGATTATTAGTTTCTGTTCCTTTTTGAAACTGGGAAGTGCTTTGGTCACCCACAGGGCTACTGTTAAAGTAATCCAGCAACCTTATAGGGAGGATGGTCCTGACAGAACTACTCTGTCCTAAAGTAACCTACAGGTCCAGCTGTACTGGTAAATCAAAGAGAGCCGTGGTGTGCTTATTCACTCATCTCCTAATCACCCCACTGTGTAATTGCCATTCCCTGGCTCTGTTTTTGGACAACTCTCTACAAGACAAATCTGCTGCAAAGGGGAACAGCCATAACCACTGTGGACCTGAGCCAAATAGTGCTATTTAGCCCTAGGCACAGGAATCAGTCTCTTATTCTCTCCTCTTTTCTTCAGCAGCATGAAATGACTCAAAGTGCAATTATCCTTTCCTATTTGGTACCAGGAATATTTCATTTTTTTTTTAATCTATGCATGTACCAATAACCAGTCAAACCTCTCCATAACTCACCTAGCCTTCCTGACTGGTGTTTGATAAGGTGGTATTCCACCAGCTCCTATTCAAACAACACAGATGTCCATGATTAAAATGCTGGGCAGATTTAATTAAAATGGATATAAAAATCTATGCAGGTCCTTACAAACTCTTCTTTCCTGCTGTTGTACTTCATATTATAAGGTGAAACAGCCTCAAGTTGCACCAGGGGGGTTTAGGTTGGATATTAGAAAAAACTTTTTCACCAAAGGGATTATCAAGCATTGGAACAGGCTGTCCTGGGAAGTGGTTGAGTCACCATCCCTGGAGGTGTTTAAAAGACATCTGGACATGGCTCTTAGTGACATGATCTAGTGGTGGACTTGGCAGCATTAGGTTTATGGTTGGCCTCTATTATCCTAAGGGACTTTTCCAACCTAAATATTTCTATGATTCTATGATCATGCTGCTTCCTAGTAGGTAACACCACACACCCAGACCTACCATGATTACCCCTGTGATGTGACCCCCTTTTACTCCTCTCTGCTCCCTCCAAGACATATTATGTGATGCTGACCTGCACACAGCAACTGAACAATTAAACTCCCTGTTTCTCAGTGACAGAAACATCAAGGAAGAACATCCTAGGTGCCTGTTGACAGGAGGATAGGACTCATCCATGTAAGGCCCAGGCGATCCATGATCCCTAGAACTCTGAGGGAAGGTGGAAGAAAAGTTCTTGTCAGACCGGCTGGGCAACTGCCCGTTGATGATGCAGTAAAAGTGTTTGCTGGTGTACTCAGGAGTGTAAATATGTTAAAAGAAAAAAAATATATAGTAGCAAATGTGTATTATATACATGGTCTAACAAAATGTTGTACTTATCATGTCTCAGACAAGTTTACAGACTTTACCAGTCCTCTCAGCTCTGACAGTTACATGACCACCAACAAGATAAGGAAGAAATTCAGTGTGTACACACATGCATGACATATTTCTAAACACTAGTAATAAAACTGGTGCTAAGTGATGATAACTTGAGATTACCATTATACAACAGAGCAGTGGGGTTTTTTCCCCCCATGCTTAGATTTGCAAAGTTTACCTACAGATTCTCTCACATAAGACAAAAGTTGTTTTTAAGCCCCTAAAACTTGGCAATATTTTATTTACTAGCATACTGTCTGCCATATTTATTAAGACTATTTAACTGATTCCTTAAAATCTAGAATGTATAATCATCTTGACTTTTCCCTGGACTGAAATTCTTTCTTGGCACTGTAGAGGAGGAAAAGAAAGTGAAGACATCATCAATGTGACTGAAGCTTTGGAAAGGGATTAAAGACACTGCAATAATACAAGTTGTTGTTATGGTTATCAGAAGCTTCCAAGAGAAGTTTGTCTCCACAGATCAAGACCTGAATGATGCTACAGAAAGGATTTCATTTATCCAAGTTCAGAAGATGACTTTAAAAACAAGTTCAAATGGATGATCTACAATTTTCTTTAAAGGACTACTGAAAAATTTTTGGAGATTAAAAATTTTTGCTGATAAATATATATTAAAGCTCAAGTTATTAGGGTGATTTTATCTTACTGAGTGTGTAATCCAACTGGTATTTTATAGGATAAGTTGGGAATTTTCCAACAGAAAATATTTTTGGTCAGAAAATGCAGCTTTATCAAAACCACAACTTTTTAATGGAAATGTACATACCAGCTTTGATACCAAAGAAATTTCCATATCAAAAAATCAAAGAACTAGAGAAGCCTAAGTCATAACAGCCTGCTGGCTTGGCTCACTTATTTGGCTCTGGGAAATGAAGACTGAGATTTTGGGATGTGCACAACTCTGCCTGAAGTCTTGAAGATCTGTTTTCTACCTGCAAGGAAAGTACTTCTTTCACCCAGCTGTGCTAGGATGAGTTGTTTTTCATCTATAAACAAGAGAGCGAGAAAATGAGGCTTGCTCTGCAGCCCAGTGGTCTTAACTCACGCATGCAGTGCTACTGCCAAGAGATGCAGTGTGACAGGAGCACCAACATACCAGAAAAGAAACCAAAGTTCATATTTCTGGTAGGAATATAGCAGAACAGATTCAAACACTGATCTGCCTTGTGCCATTTGACAGCAGATTGCATCTTGTGAATGCAGATATGGAATGGATGGACAAAACACTTGGCAGCAGACACCCTCAGAACACAGTATTCCAAAGATATAAAGGACAACAAATAAAGAAGGGACTCAAGAAGGAAAAAGTATTTCAGCTTTTCAAGGGAGTGTCTGACCATGAAAACATAGACATATTCTAGAGTAACACGGTGTGAACTCTAAGAATAGGAGGCCTCCACGTATTTTATCTCTAGACAGGAGTACAGCCATATCAGATTTTCTCCAGGTATTCAAAACTGCTAAAGTAAGCATGCCATTGCAATAAAAGGACATGCTGTAGCAAGATAATAAATGTGACTTGCTTAACAACTGTTATCTCATATGACCAGGCACAGGAGTAGATAGCACAATCTTAGTATCAATGTGCCTTACGCAAAGGGTATAGTAACCTGTAAGTCACACTCCTTGAATTATCCATTTGCAGTGTAACCACCCCCTTTGAAAAATACATAAAGCCACTCAGAAACTAAGTACAAATTTCTCATGGAAAACTTATTACAAAACATGGGGCCTCATAGCTGGTGGAGAAGGGTCATCCTTCAGTGCTGCAAAAATACCTTTTGTAATTTTACTGCCAAGCCCTGACATTTGCTAAGTTTATGTTTGGTTCCCCATCACAAACTGTCATGACAGATGTGAGTTTTGTACCTCGTATTGTGGGAATACCTGACCTTCACATTATTGTCTTCATACTGATGCTACCTGAAAGCCCTTCACTACTGCAATACTTTTTTTTTTCCTGTCTGCTTTGCTTCTGTCTAAGATAGAAGGTCCAGAGTTCATTCTGAAGTAAAGCAAGAACATTTTTCAACTATTTCTTATCCAGCTTTCATTTTCACATACATTAAAGTTGTGCGTGTTGTTTGTACCAGATATGGTCACAGATAATGCTGCTAATATTTTTTCTTTTTTTTTTTCCTGGTGCTATTTTATATTAAAAATCCAATTAGAAATGGCTTTAAGTAGATTAAAAGTATTACTATAGAGTCAATGGCTTACCATGGGACCTGACAGGTTGCTTTTAAAGCATTGTTTGTTGTCTTCCAAAATACAATATACTGATTTTCTGTAGCCATGTAACATGTTTATAATATTAATTAATCATTACTCTTATAAATTTGGTTTTATTCTTTATATTAAGCCTCTTGGACTCTCTTTTATTTTTTTTTTCCTATTTTTACCATCCCTATTCATCAGTCTTTTGTTTATTTTTAAACCAGTGTATCCTATTTCCAAGCTCTGACAGAATGAAGTGTATCTTTCCACCTAGGTAAAAGACAGATAATGGTTTCTTTAATTCTTATTGTATACCATTTGAAGGAAGGAGTTAAATGATACACAAATCTTGTCCTGAGCTTTGGCGCAAGTATGTACTTGGCCACAGGGTCTGCATCATGTAAACTCATGTAAACTTAGCATCTAATTACAGTAAGAGTGACAGGAGATCATGTTAGGTGAAGTCAGTTGGTTTTCAGTAGCTGGGGCTGGAGCATAGGGAGCTGCTGTTTATCAACACCACTTGTGATTTAACTTATCCTATGCTTGTAGGTTGCAGATGGCCTCTTAGGTGACAGTTCAAATTGGGAATTCATCTCTGGTGTCATTTGCTATATGAGATGAAGTGGAACCAAATCTTGAGCTCAGCTCATCTGCCAGTCCTGCAGAAGTGACCCACAATATCCTGCTCATTGTAGTGGCATGGGAACCTCTTCTCCAGCCCAGAGCAGTCCAGATGCACTCATGAGAGGGAAGTATCCAGCAGCAGCTTCCTCTGAGACACTTCCAGTCCTCTGTTGAACAATGACTGCAACAGTAGTGTAAGCATATATGAACTATTTTAATTAGTGGAATGTACATATCAATTTAATTTTTATCTGGGGATTAATCACTGATGATTTAAGTCCTTATTTACAAAAGAAAATAACATTGCCTCTGCTTAGAAGGCATCTGAATACTATGTATGCTTCTCTGTACTTTGTATTCTGAAAGAGCTCCAAAGCAGTATTTCACCAAATGGGAAGAACTGGGCTTATATATGACCTCATTTGCATGCAGTGTGCCCTTCCTCATAACAATATATTTGACTTGCTACTTTCCTTTGCTAATATGTTTTACTTGCATGGTATTAGACATGATGGTTCAAAAAAAGATTGGGTTCTTTGTAGTGCAGTCTTTACTGTGGACATCCTGAGAGATATATTCCTGGAATTTCTCTTTTCATCCTTTAGAAACTGTTTTGGTTTTTTTATGTCAGCATGTCTAGAAGAGTCATGTAACTACTGCTGAATAGCACAGTTGGGAAAGCTGTATTCTCCAGATGCAATAAAAGTTACTGTATTTTATTTCCTATTTTCTGTGGAGGAAATTACTTTTTTAAAGCCTCCTATGATTTTGCAGGAAATAATAAAAAAAAAAAAAAAGAGGGTAAATGAGTTCCTGCAAATTGTACATTTCTACTGCATCCATTTTAATGAAAATGTGCCGGTTTCAAAAGAAGTGAGAGGGTTTTTAATTGTAGAGTTCTCCTTTAATTAGACTTAATCAGATATCTTATAGTACACTGAATGTGTACATATGGGTTTTCAATAAAATTCTATTACTGTCCTCTCTGTTAAAGATACATATAAACTCAGAAAAATGTTGCATTCCATCATTGCAGTTCTAGGGAAGTTCTTCTACCGCTCTACTCTGCCCTGGTGAGACCGCACCTGGAATAGTGTGTCCAGTTTTGGACTCCCCAGTTCAAGAAAGACAGAGACCAGCTGGAGAGAATCCAATGGAGAGCCACAAGGATGATTAGGGGACTTGAGCATCTCCCCTATGAAGAGAGACTGAGAGCCCTGGGGCTGTTTAGTCTTGAGAAGAGAAGACTGAGAGGGGATCTCATCAGTGTGTATAAATATCTGAGGGGTGGGTGTCAAGTGGAGGGGGCCAAGCTCTTTTCAGTGGTGCACAGTAATAGGTAAAGAAACAAAGGGTTCAAGCTTGTACATAGAAGATTTCACTTCAACGTGAGGAGAAACTTCTTTGAAGTGAGGGTGACGGAGCACTGGAACAGGCTGCCCAGGGAGGTTGTGGAGTCTCCTTCTCTGGAGACTTTCAAGAGCCCACCTTGATGCATTCCTTTGCAGACTGCCCTAAGTGACCCTGCTTTGGCAGGGAGGTTGGACCTGATGAGGTCCCTTCCAACCTCTATTGTACTGTGATACTGTGACATTCAACTACTGGAGCATTACAAAATCACGTCCTCCACTGATGTTGTGAATTGGTGACCTAATTCCTTAGATTTTATTACACATGACCCATTCAGTTCAGTGACAATTCAAGGTAGAGCTTTTTTCTAATTGGTATAAACTAGTGATTCTTCTTCACCTTTTTAGGTCTGAACCAGCAAGTTGGTCGATTTATGCTGTTCTGCCAATGGACCTCTCAGGGCTGCACACAGCTGAGAATTGCCATAGAGGTTTATACAGAAGCACAGCTTTTCATTCCCAAAGCAACAAAGGAGATTCCCTATCAGGAAGTCCTAACAGACAGAGACAATCATTAAATTCTTATGATTACCTGACTGGGAACCAAGTACTCATTTACTTCCAGAGAGCAAAGTGTTAATCAGATTAATTGCCTACAGAAAACTGGCTTTTGCCACTTTCTGACTATCTCATCTTTTCCTCATTCCTCTTAGTCTCCTCCTCATTTTTGGCAGCTTTATGCTGTACATGGGGGACAGGATGCATTTTAAACTATGGGCAAGTGCATGAGCTGCATGGAACAGAAGACTTAAGAAGGGGTCTACCTGGACAAGGGCTCTATTTTCTCCCATGAAGCAAACAGTTAACTGCTGTCCTCCAGCTTGTGAGGCATTCTTCCTTTCCACCTACTAAAGCTCAAACTGAGGTCACACTCATCCATCTTCTTCCTTCCTTACCTGCCTACATAAAAGGCAAGTGTGCAGAAATTAGAGCTTTGTTGTGCCAACCAGAGGCTGGACTGCAGACAGGTCATTTATTAGTGCACTTCTGAAAAGGGGAGCCATACTCCATAGCTACAATGAATTAGAAAGCCACAATGCAGCTCCTCAGCAACTTGGCACATTGTAGTAAGGGACAGGAAAGAGATCAGCCTATGTTGTATAACTGTCTATCTATAATATTAAAGTTATCTATTTTATCTGGCTATGGTCATGACATTTTTCTCATCTTTTCAAAATATTGAGTGAATTCACAAATGGCTTTCAATAACCCATTTGTATTCATTTTCTTTTTCTAAAATACATTTGTCTTGAAAAAATAATGAATACCACATTCATTACAATAGAAGCCTTTGGAAGACATATTCTGTCTGATACATTTCTTTACACCAAAGAGTATGATAAGATAAATTCCATTTTCAAGCAGCTGAATGGTATTACAGTCCCATTAATTTCAATAGCTAAGCCATAGCAAAAAGTGTTTCCTATAAACTCTTTTAGTTTTGCTTGGATGTACAATAGAGAAGCTTACTGGAGATTAAAATGGCATCTGTGCATTTTTAAAGAGTTTTCATTATGTTTTGCAGTTCTGCTTTTTTTCCAAATACATCAAAACGTTTAAAAAAAAAAAACAAACCAAAACTATGGCTCTGAAAAATAAAAGCAAAGAAGTAATGTTTGCAGACAGCTTTGATTATAGGGTAATTAATTAATTTGCCAGCATTTTGGCAAATCTGGTCACCCTTTGTAGAGCCATGGGAACTGTAAGTTCCCTTCCACGTGGAATAAAAGTTACTAAATATAGTGACTATCATCATGTGGTGGTTTGGTTTTGAACCACACAGTTTGGAATTTACATAAAGAGTAAATTACCACACTACACAGAATTTGGAAGTTAGATGAAGTTATAATTTACAAAAGCAAATATAAAAGCATAAAAGGTAATAAACATAAAGATATTTACATATGCAATGAGACAATAACCCAGCTACCTCCCTGTCAACCCCCTTGGACAGGCCCCCCTGGACAAAGCAGAGATGGCTGTGTACCAGTTATCAAGTTATCTCTGTCTTTTCCCCACCACTATTTCTTACCGTAACCCAAACAGAAACTGATCAGACCGAGCAAGCAAGGTCAGAAAACAGATGAGAGAAAGAAGCAAGAAAGAGAGAGAGCAAACAACCTGTGCTTTCAGACTATGTAGAAATGCAAACCAATGAAATAGGATAAACATATCTCATATATTCTGTTCAGCCCCTTGGGACTGTCCATCCCCTGGACTTGAATTCTCTGGAAAAACTTATTTACAATTAAGATATTAGTCTTAAACCTGTAACACATCATTAAGCAAGTGATCAAGAGGAATATTTTGAGAAACAATAACAGGACATCACTACAAAAGTCTCATATTTGCAACTCTAGCTATATCCTAACTCTGAGATCTCCTCTGGTGAAAAATGTGCATGAGGCGTACTACTATAAGACTGAACTAGGAATAGTGTGAAGCCCATGGCTTCCAGTGACCTTGAGGAGGCATTACATCATTATATCTCTACATCTACTGGAGGTACAGAAACACATAAGGGAGATCCAGAGTCTCCTACTAGTAATGGTGGATGAGTATAAACTTCTGCATCTTCTGTTGCATCTGTTTGACTTGCAGGCTTACTTGAGAAAAGGGCTGCTCCCAGCTCTGCTCCACTAGAGAGAATTACTAGAAATAATAACTTTGTTTTTCTCAGCTTGCAAGAGTTAATGAAAACTATAGTTGGCATTAAAAAGTTGGCTTTGGTATTCCACACATTAACGTGAACAAGTGGCTGTGTAATATTTAGCTGCTTGCTGGGTTAAACCATGACATGGACCTGAGGTCAGGGGGACAGCTCTTTTCACCCTGCTTTTATGTTTCTGGAAATTCACATGATCAGCAAGCTTCACTGACAAATATCCCCAAACATGGCAAAACAGAGTTAACAGCCACATTTAAGCCACAAATAGGAAAAAGTTCCACCTGTACCTGAGAGGTGGTTGAGAGGAGGGGGTTTGGGCTTGCTTGCTCTGTTTTCTGCACCTTAAGAAGTTTATTCTGCAAAAGGTGGTGCAGCCTAACTGAAATTGAATTTGCAAGAAGAATCAAGGAATATGGCTGGGTAAATAGAAAAGTCAGCTCTAACGATGATGATTCTTGTTTTTGCTACAGATTTCAGACACCTTTTATAGAATCATAGACTCATCCAGGCCAGAAAGGACCTCTGAGATCATCAAGTCCAGCCATTTCACCCACTCCACCAAGTCTGTCACTGCACCACATCCCCAAGCATCAGATGGCTTTTAAACACGTCCAGGGATGGCAACTCAGCCACCACTCTGGACAGTCCATTCCAGTGTCTGACAGCCCTCCAATCACTCTCCTCATCCAGGTTACTGCCTCTGGTCTGGCAGGGACAGGATACAGGGCCCATCTGGTCCTGTGTACCTGTTGATGGCTGCTTATGTAAGGCAGACCCTGGCTCCACCTATCTAAAAAAAGAAAAAAGGAATATATGAAAGGAGCAAATTTCCTCTCATGTGTTTGCATGCTATCTACCATAGTACGTTTCTAGTGTATGCTACTTTACTACAAGCAATAAATAGCAGAAGTACTACTGTGAAATGCATTCAGTTGCATTAATTATAAATAGTATTGCATTGTCTCATAATTACTATGGAAACCCCCAAGATTTATTTGGCAGCAATGGCAAATTCTGCCCTGTATGCTTAAGAACTATCTCTGTTGTGATGTGGTATCCACCATTTATTTCCATCCACATAGCACTGAAACATCTATTTTTTTCATACTGGCTAACAAGTTTAACACCCTGTGAGACAGGCTATATTTTAAGACAATAACCTTCAAAGTGAGCTCTTCTCAGAAGGTCACAAACCACTTTGCTCAATTGGCACTTGTTAAAATCCAACGAGAGAACATGATGACTTTGCAAACAGGATTATTGACCTATCAAAATTTGCTTGTTCCTGGAAACTTCCACAAATAGCTCGACTCATCTCTGAAAAGACTTATGCCCCAAACATATTTCTGAGCACAAGGTCTAATTTTTGCAGCTTCTTAATGCTTCACTGAGGGATGTTGAGCACCTCCAGCTGATGGTGAGGCAATGCAAAATAAGGGTACTCAGTATATGACTATTAGTCTCCCAAATGGTATTTTGTTTGGAACAGTACAAGATTCTTAGTTTCTAAAAGATCTGTTCCAGTGTGTTTGCTGCAAGCAAAGTCTCTTAATAGTTTGCCACAATCTTAATTTCCCATTTAAATTAATGGAATAGTAGCACCATTTACTTTAGTAGCTCCCAGAATATGTGTAATCATTTCTTGCATAAATTGCTTCCCACAGTTAATCTGTTACTGCACAAAATGATACCCAAAAAAACTAGTTCTCTTAATGGTACTTAATGAAAGGTACTCAGTTGTACTCTGTGCTTGGAAAATCTGCCACTCTACTGTCTAGCAAAGGTATTGCCTTTATCGATACACATCTTACACAGTAAAAGAGGAAGGTGGGTTTGAAGAATTTATGGGATTTTTGCTGCCCATGATTTGGTTGCTATGCTGTGTTGCTGTGTGATGCTTAGAAAGTTGCTGCTCATAACAGAATACATTGTTCATGCATCACTCATTTGTGCAATGGGACCAAGAATAGAGAGAATGCTGTTAATTTATAATCCAAAATAAGACCAAAATCTTCCAACCTCAGAACAGTCAGCTGCAGCCACTAGTGAATAGTGGTTGCTTTATTATAACTGGAACTTAACTGCTTCACACCCTGAAAGATGTGGAGCAAGCTCAGTGACCACAGATTATGAGATTGCCAAGAAGCAGCCATTTCTGGAGTGGTTTCTATGTCAGAAAAAAACATAGCATCAGCTATCACATGGAAAAAGAACTAGGAAACACTGAAAAGAATCAAATTTACATGGTAAATTCCACAAGACTTTGAATATCATCTTCAAATGCATTTTTGCACACTTAAATTATTCTTATACTTGCAGGCTCCAGTCAAATGAAGGACTGTTTCTGTCAGGTTTTACCATTCAAGAAATTCTGCTTGTGAATATCATACACAATCCAGAGCCATCTGGCTTCAGGCTATTTGGTATAAAAGTGTTCTGTTTCATGTTAGCAGTCTGCTCCCCCTTGAGCTGGAGGCACTAAACAGATGCCTGAGGACTTCATGAGAAACTGAACTGCAGCGAAGAAATATATTCAATGAGGCTTATTCAATCTCTGATTTATTGATCTGACACCTTGGAAGATGTAGAGATCTTCCTGTGACCATTGAAAGTAATGTGCATTGGAACTTCCATAATCTCCCTCTATCCAAAGCACCTATTTGCTATGCAGCTAAATTAGCTATAAACACATACACAGCACAGGCTTCTGAATATATGACCTTCTTGGGGCATTCTTTATTAAACACTTATTGCACATGTAGAAGGTGTGATGGACAATGTACCCTAACATAGCCTACTCAGTGTTTGCAAAGTTACAACATTATTCAGTTGGGTCTCATTTTCTCCCACCTCCAACCTTTGGATACAGAGCTGTTCATTAAAAAAATATCAATAGTTTCTTTTTATTTTTTTTTTTCTCATAGCAGAGTCAAATGAATCCTAGGCAGAGACTAAAATAGGTCTGAAAAATATCAGCTTTCCAAGTCATTATCTCAGAGACTTGCAAATATGCAAGTCAGGATCCTGACTACCCTGTGGAGCTCATCTGCAGAAGAAAGGAGCAGCTAAGGTACTTCACTCTCACAGCAGCCTGTCTTATTCATACACTAAAGATATGCTTTGGAGTTATAAGGCATACCTTTAAGGGGTCCACATGTTCCTAGGGATTAAGGAGACAGGATGCAGTAATAAATTCTCTGCTCATTTAATTCCATTCAAGTCAACAGAATTAAGCCAGCAGAAGATGCTGCCTGTAGTTTTTAAGGTCAGGAAGATCCTAATGTGCTGCTCTCTTACCAGAGAGCTTCCTGCCTGCAGAAGAAGAAATTTTTCTTTATGCTAAGCCAGGCACAACTGTCAGTCTGAGTATCCTTGTGCATTTCAGAAGGATGTGTAGTCGTGATTACAATTCCCATGCAGTTTTGAACTTGCCATTTTCCTAAGTGAATTATTCTCCTGATTAATAGGAGTGATCGTTAAATTGTTTCACTTTACTGCCAATCTTAATTTTAATAAAGATTTAATAACTGCAGACTCACCATCTCAGAAATGGAGCTGAAAGGGACCTGCAGTAATGATTATGTATGGGTCACACTGCTTAAAGCCAGAGTTAAGATAACAAGCTGGCATAGCATAAGCTTACATACACAGACTTAATAGTTGAGAACATTACAACTTACACTTACAGAAGGGAAATCCTAGCACTCAGTAGTTTATTAAATACAGTTCTTATGTGGACTCT
Source organism: Dryobates pubescens (assembly GCF_014839835.1). Taxonomy (NCBI): domain Eukaryota; kingdom Metazoa; phylum Chordata; class Aves; order Piciformes; family Picidae; genus Dryobates; species Dryobates pubescens. The sequence goes on from NC_071621.1 coordinate 20,826,764, forward strand.
GTAGAAAGTGAATTTAACTCATTAGGAACAAGGAAGATACAAAAAGTATGTGATGGGAAAGAAGTGGTTTCATTGCAAATAGATTATAAGCTGATGCTTGCTGTCATGAAGTGTAGTGATTATAGGGTTTGACACACTATTGTTGCTTATTACATTAAAATTATTATTTCTACCTGATTAAGTGTATGTCATTATCATAAAAGCAGCATGTTGTTATATCTAACCATCATTATTATTTCAACACCTACAACTCACATGCAAGTTTTTTACAAAAGGCATGTTTTCAAGAAAATTTCTGACATTTTCCTGTTTCTCATGTTCTGTGTAGGACATGTTCAATAGCCTGGCAACAACTTGTACGATTTCTTCCTGTTTCTGTAAAAGGACCATTTTAAACAGGCCTTCTAATTAGGTCAAACATGTTTAAAAAAATCTGGAAAGGCTGAAATCCTGCCTAAATGGGGACAGCTCCTCTTTGATGTGGTAATTAAATTTTGGTAGAATTATAGCAATAACTGAGAAGCCTGAAGAGCAAAGACAGAATATATTTAAATGGTCAAATGTTTTATTAACGTACTAAGCAGGAAGGAAGAAGAAAGAGATAATCTCGTGGCAGAAAGAAGAAAGAGGGAAGGTGGAAAACTAGAAAGGTGAAAAAAACTAGAAAGGTGAAAGAAAAGTGAATAAGGACAATATAAAGGGGTGAAAGGGGTGAAAAAAACAGATGTGAGCAAAGGACAAAAGGGGAGAAGAGGAGGTGAAATCTGGATGACAGAATAGGAAGGAAAATTAAATGGAAGCATACGACAGGAGAGAAAATGTGAAAAATGAAGTTTATTTAAAAGGAACATGTCAGCCATAGCAGCATTAGGTATGTGAGGAAATTCAAAGCAACAGCAGCTCAGGTGACAATTAAGTACTAAAGCAAGGCTCTCAGTATCTTCTGTAGAACAACTAATAAATTGTCCAGATAACCATCTGCATATGCTTACAGCTTGACCACAGGAACTTTTACCATCCTTTACAGTAATACAGCCTAACAGCATCTGCTTGAGGTATCATTTGCTGCTCTTTCTCCACTGAACAGCCAGTGATCTGGGAACATAGTGGGTTTTTGCCATTCATATAATGTCATAAAATATGTTTTGCTGCTGCCAAAATCAGAACTCTGATCCAATAACTTTCAGGCTTCCAGATCATGTTCGTGACCTGAAACAATCACTTGGAATCATCAGAGGACAATAGCATGATTGCTAGCAGGCAATCGCATCAGCAAAGCTATGTAACATACACAATTTAAGATCCCTTTCTATAGCACCAGCTACAGTGATTATCTAAGAATGCTGCTGTGTGAAAAACACACAGCAAATTAGCAACATCAAAAGCTTAAAAAGATTGCCAGGCAACCATCATTTTGCATCATTCAGAGACTGGTTTTTGTGAAGGCACTTTTTTCTGACTTGTATGATTACAGCCTTGCTCCATCACCCATACACATTAGGAACTGGAAGTGGGGTTACCACCTGCCTGATCCGTTAGTAGCAAGACAATTCCCACTTTTTATTTTCTGTTTTACATACTCTGTGCTGGTGCCCAAGAGTGGGAGAAGAGAAAATTCAATAGGGAGGCCTAACTGCTATTGCTTTAGGATTTGACCTGGAAAAAAATCATAGAACCATAGGATCATTTTGGTTGGAAAAGACCTTTAAGATCATTGAGCACAACCATTATCTAACTCTACCATGCTTGGTGCTAGATCATGTCCCTTAGCATCACATCTATGCATCTTTTTAAAAAGTCCAGCAATTGCAATTCAACCACCTTCCTGGGCAGCCTGTTCCAGTATCCTGTCAATGAAGAAGATTCTTCTAATATCAATTGTAAACCTTTCCTGGTGGAACTTGAGCCCATTTCCTCTTGTCCTGCTGCTTGTTAGGGAGAAGAGACTAACACTCACTTCACTATAACCTCCTTTTGGGAGAGATGGATAAGGTCTCCCTGCAGCCTCCTTTTCTCCAGACTGAAGAATCCCAGTTTCCCCAGCCACTCCTTATCAGACCTGTCCTCCAGACCTTCACCAGCTTCCCTCCCCTTCTCTGGACATGCTCCAGCACATCAGCATCCTTCTTGTAGTGAGGAGTCCAAAACTGAGCACAATACTTAAGATGTGGCCTGAGTATAGGGGCACGATCACTTCCCTACTCCTGCTGGTCATACTATTCCTGATACAGGCCAGGATGCTGTTGGTCTTCTTGGCCATGTCAGCACACTGCTGGTTCCTGTTCAGCCAGCTGTCAACCAGCATCTCCACACCTTTCTCTGATGGGCAACTTTCCAGCCACTCTTCCTCGAGCCTGTAGTGTTTCCTAAAGTGGTTGTGAACAAGTGCAGGACCCAGAATTTGGCCTTGTTGAGTCTCATACAATTAATCTCAGCTCATCCATCTGCCTGTCCAGGTCTCTCTGCAGAACCTTTCTATCCTTAAGCAGATCAACACTCCCTCCCAGCTTAGCGTCATCTGGAAACTGACTGAGGGTGCACTCAATTCCTTCATCCAGATCATTTATAAAGATCCTGAAGAGAACTGCCCCCAAAACAGCCCTGGGGAACACTGCTTGTGACCAGCTGCCAACTGGATTTAACTCTATTCACCACCAATCTTCAGGCGTGGCCAGCCAGTCTTTTACTCAACAAAGTATCCAACCATTCAAGCCATAAACAGTCACTTTCTCCAGAAGGATGCTGTAGAAGACAGCATCAAATGCTTTATTAAGTCCAGGTAAACAACATCCAGAGTTGGTCATCCACTAAGCAGTTCACCCTGTAGTAGAAGATCAGGTTCAACAAGCAGGACCTTGTGGGACAGAATGCAGTAAAGAAATGTTCAGACAGATCATTCACAAGCCCTACAGATGAGAAGGGAACCTCACGTGATTCCAGAATGCAACTGCTAGTGTTCAGTGGTAATGAAATCTTATGGATGATTCCTATGGAATTACAACCCAAACCCACAGGAATCTTATAGATAATTTTCTGTGCTTTTTAGGCCTTCTTACTTGGCCTGCAAGTCTCCTGGGCAAAAGAAACATCTTTTTGAGCTTTGGAGTCTGCATTGAAGTCCTAATCCCTCTCTAGTTCCTTCAATATTCCTCCAAGAGAGACTATGAATTAAAGAAAACAGAAAAGAGAAATTGTGTGAAGTACTTGAAAATATTTCTTAGAAAAAAGAGGGTAGACATTAAAGATAACTGAAAGTCCTTGGGGGCATTCCATATTAAGGACAGCAAAAAAATCAAGGTTAGAATTCAATGTCTCAAATATTTAAATCGTGGTCTAGTGTCCACTGAAGTCAGCATGTATTTCTCTCTTCACTCTGAAAAGATCAGGACCCATCAGCCTCCTTATCAATGCATTTATTTCAATTTCACCTTAGAATTATGATTCCTTTTAATAAGGATACAGATTTATTCTATGCCAGCTACACACACACACACACACACACACAACCCAACAAACACCCAACAGTGACTGTTCACTCAAATTAAAGAATAACCCCCCAAGGCTTCACATTTTTCAGATTGTCTTAGTTTTGAATGTTTTCTTTTTTATCACCTTGCCCTGTAGCAGGTGGAAATCAGATCACTGCACATCCAGCACTAACTGGATCTATCTAACTGGATAGTAGGGGCATGTAACACTGAAAAACAAAAACTTTCAAAGCTGAGGAGATTTTTTATTTTCACCTTATTGCTTACCTGAAATTAAAATGGTTACATATTGAAGGCAAAAGACAAGGGAGGAGACATCATTAGGACAACCTGAAGCCTCAAAGTACAGTCCATTTTAACACCTTACTTGAACGGTCTGCTGCAAATCTCTTAGGCTCATGGGGTTTCCCTCTAACAGTGACTTCAAGGGTGAAGATGAGATAGCCTGAGCTGTTAAGGATTTTTTTAGCTATTTTTATTTTATTTTAGAGAGAGGAGATGTATCAATTTTTTAAAAATGGGCTCATTGAGGACCCCAGTTCTATGTCCATCCAAATCTCACAGTCACAGCACTGGGAACCGATGGTTCAGAAGTGGAATCTTCCACTTTCCAATGCAAATGTTGCCCTCACCCAAGGGACTTTTGAAGTGATCTGGAAGTGCTCTGTTTTGAAAGCAAACCAGACAGTCCTTCAGTCATGCCTTGAACTATCCTGTAGGATCCTACTATACATCCCTACAGCTATGAATTTTACTATTTAGAATGGGTCCAAGAGGACCCTGCAAGCATTTTAAGGGTTTTTATTTTTGAAATGCCCTGAAATGTGTTTACCCAAGTTAATAATTAATGGACTGACAATGGTTCAGAGTCCCAGCAATCACTGAAGCTTAAACACACTTTGTGCACACTTTGTGTACAGGTCTTGGACTTGTTTTCTGTCTTGTCCTGGTTCACTGACTATTATGCAAAAAGAATTTTATAGATATCTAGTCCTCAAGCCTGCTGGGTGCTTCTTAAACATTTTGCTTTGAAAAAAATCACAGAAAATAATGTTATCTTCAAAATGTTGAACTTCATCTGCCTCTCTGGAAATTAGGCTGTAACTCTATGGCACATTAGTGAAAAGAGCATGTAATGCACCTCTAACATTTCTGGTTTGTGCTTTGTTGTTGTATTTGTTATTATATGGTATTTACTCTTCTTCTCAAGTATAGATGGTTTTTAAAGCTCACAGACCTTAGTGACATTTCCATAACAGACAAAACCTGTGAATTATGATAGGAGTTCTGTCAGAGCAGCTAAACAAAATGGTCCTAGAAAATAGCTTCAATGTTTCCTAGTTCATCATATCTAAATTCAGGAGAGTGAAATCTCAAAAACAGCAGAAAGAGAAATATTGTTCTTTTGCATTCTACAGTTTAAAATGAAGAGAAAATGTCAGGCATACTTCACATGCACAAATTAAAACACCGCCTTTCTTTTAAACTAAGTGCACCAACTATAAAACAGCAGCATGTTAAATTTGTCCTAGGGTATTCAATAAATTTGGATCTCTCTTTTATTACTTGGTTATAGTTAGTTATGGGCTACCTATCTATGAGAATTAACTGCCTTGCATTACTTATTGCTTCTCTGGATCACGACGGAAAAATACAACTAAACAAACACAGTTATTGACCTATGATGCCTTGCAAGTGAAGGATTTCAAAGAGCTTCTAAAATTTTGGAACTATTTCTTTAATGTGAAAATACAGTTATAGGCAGGTTAAAAGAGTAATTCATGTTTATACTACAAGTTGAAAGCAGAACTGGAAAGACAGACAAGCACGGTCTGGGTCCCTATCTTATGGTCTGATTCCAAGTCTTATGCTCTAGCTCCTAAATGTAACCCTTCTCACCTTCATTGGTCTGATTAATAGCCCATAGCCCTTTATAGTCAGAATTAAATTGGGACATTTCCCATAAATATGAGCTACCAGATGTTTTAGAACAGAACTTCAATATTTGTGCTGGGAACTGTCTTCCAACAGGATTTGTCCAGCTCACCCAAATGGAGTTGTTGTTTTCAGAGAAAACAACCCTTCCGTCACAACATCAATGTTACCCATATTGCAGAGGGACATTATTTGGGATCCAGTACTGATCTGCAAGAGGAAACTGAGCTCTACTCATTTTGAAAAATGGAAATAATGAGTTGATAATGATGGGACTGCTGCAATATACATGGTAGTGCTCAGAGCAGGAGGCAGGAAAGTCATATGGGTGGCTTGGGACAGAGGTGTTAAGACTCTTCAGAGCAGATCAGCACCTGTTTGGGCATCTGAAACAGTGAATTTTCAACAGCATTTGAACCCAGCAGCTCCTGCAGGCATCCCTGTTGAAGCCTTTAAGCTTCACTCCAAATTGGATCTAAATATTTATGAGCTAAAATAAAAGAAAATAAAATAAAGAAAAATAGTCCAGAGAGGTTTTAATGATTAAACCCCAAGAGTTTTCATTTTTATTTCTATGTCTAGATGCATTGTTGGGCTCTTTTGAGAAAATTCAGCCCAAATAAGCACAGTTTTTCTGAGACATGGTTTTATGGTAAGTTTCCTAATAGCTACATGATGAGGTTCTCTCTTGTTCCTGCAATCTCTTTAAAGGGGACAAAAATAGGTCTCTGCTCTTCACAGACTTTTTCAGTTTCAGAAACATGGTGTCTTTGAGATTCTGTAGGCATGCATACTGAGGGAAAGCTGGTACAATTTCATAAGCAGAAACTGGAAAAGATTAGATAATAGGGACAAATTCTCTTGAAAAAATATTCACATTGCTCTGCTCAGATTTGGAATGTCTTTCTCTCCACATATTTCATGCTAATATAAGGAAGGTTCTTTGGGGGAAAAATCATTTCTGCTTTGGTGATTTACCAAGCTCACTGCAGAGGGGACTCATGATAATTGGTTAGTTTTTGCAATAATTAATTACTTGCATCATCCACTGCAGAAGATTGTCTGTCCCAGTACACTGTCTCTCAGCAATAAGTACCAAAATCATGGAGGTCTGAGCCCACAGCTGAATAACTTAAATTCTCAGGAGATATATTTTCAATTAAAGTGTTTTTTATGTTATTATTTCAGATGTTCAACAATAATTTTCTGAGGCATGTAGGGCATCTCTGTTGTAAAGAAAACAGAGAGAAACAATTAATGTGCCCAGTTTGATCCTCTAGATTCCCCAAACTTGTTTTCTTTGTTGCTACCAGAAAATATAACTAGCAAACAGATCAACAATAAGTCAGCAGCTGCTCTGAAGTTTCCTTAGTTACAAGAACAATTGTGTAAAGCAAAATATTCCCACTTTGCACTGTTATGCAGGCCAGTACAAACAATTCAGCCAACTGATACCAAGCTTTTCCTTTCCCAGAGCAGTGTTTGCCACATTTCAGTGCATCTCTGTAAAGGAGTAATTATTGTGAATAATTGGTAAATATCCATGATGCAGCAATGTAAGCCCTTTATGTGAGCAAAGATGGTTCCAGCTCTGATGGCTCTGCATTCTTTCCATTAAAATTGGCAGAACAAACAAAGGCCAGGAGAAAAGCAGTGCTATTTTTTCCTATATTGTATGTGGGTGACTAAAGCCTATGAAATGTATAGAAATTAACTGCCAATGGTAAATTATATCAGCAATTATCTGTAGTTTTACATTAAGTCCCTTTTAAAAGAGGAGAAAACTCAAAGCTGCCACACCAGAGCACACCACTGTTGCTACAAGCTCATCCTTTCTCAGAAATCTTGGAAATATACAGTTTCTTTGTTGACCTAAGGAGAGTATGAAGTTGACCACACACTTTACCTGGTGTAGCTTGAGGTGTTTACACGGCTATTTAAAGAACACAGGAGTCTCCTAAGTACCCCAGCCTCCCTTCAGACCACAAAGGATATTACTCAGGTGTGCATGCTCAAACTGGGCATCAATATCTTTTTGCTTAAAAGAGAGTAAAAAGGTCTTTAATAACTTTTAATATTCCCACAGTCCCTCAGACATGGATGTCAAGGCTGTTCTTGGTGCATGTTGCCAAATTTAACCTGCAAGGAGATAGACAAGAAATCCTTTGGGGCATACTACTGCACTAAAACTTCCAGCCACACTTGGGCTAAACTGTGGGAAAGAAATTAGATATATGAAGTAATCTCTAACCTTAACCAAATCCTAAGGGATTTATCAGTAAATAATCTGAATATGAAGGTAGGGATGGGAAATTAGCTCAATTTCAGAGCCAGTTCTCTTTAATATCTTGATCAATGATCTGGATGAAGGAATTGAGTGCACCCTCAGTAAATTTGCAGATTACACTAAGCTTGGAGGCAGTGTTGATGTGTTTGAGGATAGGAAATCTCTGCAGAGACACCTGGACAGGCTGGATTGATGGGCTGAGGTCAGTTGCATGAAGTTTAACAGGGCCAAGTGGTGGATCCTGCACATGGGTCACAAGAGCCTCAGGCAAAGCTACAGGCTTAGGGGAGAGTAGCTGGAATGCTGTTCAGCAGAAAAGTACCGGAGAGTGTTGGCTGACAGATGGCAGATGCAAGCTGCTTCTTTCCCCACCATTTTCCTCTCCTCTTTGTCATATCAAACTTGTACTGTCTCAGAACTAAATATTCACAAAATAAGGTGAAAAATGAGCATTCAAAGGTGACAGAGAACAAAGTCACTCCTAACAACAGACTCATGCAGTTGGAAAGTCAGTCTAACTTGCTCCTTGACATCAGACCAATGTTCTGTCAAACCTTTCAGACCCAACAGCTGAGGGTTTCTGTGACAAGTACTGGGAGAAAGAGTTACTGTCATAGCTTGACAGTTATCAAGAAACATGAGCTACACTTGTAGGGCTAAACTACCTTCTCCAGTTCTGTATTTGGGCTGATTCAGGTTTTCTGATGGTTTGTTTAAGAGATTGGGTAAATTCCAGTCTCCATTCACTTTCCTTGGGTTGAGGGGAGAGACACAGTGACAAGCCATATGCTGTACCAATACTGGCAAGTGCCAGGTATGCATTAAACCATGGAGGTTTTCCAGTTCTTAGGGCTTTAAGATTAAAATTCTCCTATTACTCCAACTCTGGATCTCTGCTAGGCAGTATTTGTCACCTATTTTCTGGCACAGATGAATAGGGCCTGTGATGAAACCCAAACAAGATTCAAATTCAGCCCTCCAGAGACATGTGTTACCCCAGTGGCACTTCACCACCAATCCTTGTCACTGAATCTTTTCAAATTTCTGCATTTTACTCTAATTCATATTTCTTTCCTTAATGTGTCTATCTTCTATTACAGTGGTCTATGAGATGTGCTCTGAGTGCCAAGCAAATACAGCTCAGCTAGGAAAAGCTGTCAAAATTATTGCCTCCAATTACATGGATGTCTGAGTTTCTTGTGAAAAAAATTTCTCAATATTCAAATTTATGGACTAAGACATCCAAAATCAATGATGATTTCTTTCAAGATACCAAACTGAGGAGCTGTATACCTGATTTCTGAGCAGTCAGACATCCATGAACTGCTTGTGCATAGACAACTTGGGGGCAATAAAAGTACCAATTATCCCAAGCAAAGCTACTATCAGAGAGACAGATTTCATCCAACTTCTTGTCTCTTTGATACTCTGGTTTGCAATACTGTATGTACTGGTTAATTCCACAAAGCAAAGACATATTAAAGAGGCACTGGGTTTCCTCATGAGTGTGTTTGGTGGATAGAGAAGGACATGCAGCGTGTCCATCTCTCAGCGCTATTCCCCAACCACATTGTAGAATAGAATAGAATAGAATAGAATAGAATAGAATAGACCAGGTTAGAAAAGACCTTCAAGATCATCAAGTCCAACCTATCACCTAACATTATCTAATCAACTAAACCATGGCACCAAGTGCCCCACTCAAGGTGTGCCCTAACCATTGCTGGGTACAGGTGCAGAATGCCCTCCCTGCTCCTGCTGGCCACACTATTCCTGATACAGGCCAGGATGCCATTGGCTTTCTTGGCCACCTGGGCATACTGCTGGCTCATGTTAAGCCTGGTATCAACCAGTACCCCCAGGTCCCTTTCTGCCTGGCCACTCTCCAGCCACTAAGAAATTACCTGCTGATCGAAAAATAATACATTTTTTAGTCTTTAAAATTGCCTTGTCCTAGTTGCATCTTGACATTTTGTAAATGTTATCAGCTATGACCAACATCTTCCTCTAACAGTGATATATTTCACAGAAAACCTTTTGCAAATTAGCAATCCCACTGGCAGTTGCATTAGCACCTGGACAAGAAGTACCCATAGGAAGCACACAGCAGTTGGTGGCCGACCAACAAATCGAGTTGACAAATAGGTGACGGCTAAACCGATTTAAATATTGGAACCACTATAGCCTTATTCATCAAGTAATCATCCTAGATGGAGTAATGGTCAGTATCTGCCTGAATCCATCCTCCTTTCTGCAGGTTTGAAATTGCCCAGAAGAAAGCTTTGGTCCAGGGTGAATGTGAACAGACACCAGACCACTCTAAAGCCCAGGGAAAGGGATTCTTGCAGCTTTTTCTGCTGCTGAACAAAATAGACCATCTCTTTCTTTTCTGCTGTTACCTCTGAAATGTCTTTCAGTGCTCTTCAGTACCAAATCCAAGGAGAAGTGTTAAAACTCCACTGAGTGATTCATTTTAATATATGTTAGAATATTGCATCCCTGGACAGAAAGCTGTTTGCAGGAGGAACATTTTATTAAAACTTGCACACAAAATGAAACAAAATACCTTATGTAAACCTACTGTTGGAGGGTCTTCCAGAAACATCTCCCCTTGGGTCCAGGAAGGAGCTTGGCAGATTGCTTGTCTTTCATGACCGCTGTTGTTGCACCTGGACAAAATAGTGAAAGCCATTTTCAGCATGTAAAATCCAGAAAATACAGAGAAGTTTGCAATCAGTATTAATTATGCTGGTGAATGCAGCCAATCTGCAAATTACTGCAGGAAACCAGACGTCCTCCAAACACCATAACTGCATCTGTTCCAACAAATATGTGCATGAGGCCTTTTCTTGGCCCTGGGGCAGCCACCCTACAACTCCCTTGGCCTCCACAATGAAGTGGTGTCAAACAATCAGCCTGATGCAAATCATCTACAGCCCACAATAAATCTAGACCTGTCTAACAGAGTGCAAGCTGACTCTGGCCAAATGGTGGGAATGATTTGGCCCAGCACCATGAGTGGTTACAGGTTCTAGAGCCTCTGGCCTGACATTGCTCTAATATTATCAATGTGGACAGTGAGCCCCAGGAACCAGGACTGCACCTAGAATTTTCTTCTCACTGTCTAAGTGAGGTATTAGTGGGTTTTGACTGGATAGCATCATCTATCAGTCAGGTATCTGCTGAACTTGATTGCAGCTGACATGGCTGTTTCTGTGTTCTTGTTCCTTTTCCAGAACTAACCTTAGAATTTTAAGATGCTTGTGTACACGCAATCCCATCCAGTCCCATCTAGTCCACTACAATCCTTTCTAAGACATTACTGGTGTAAAAGAGACAAGTCTGGATTCCCCTCCCTCCCCTGTGAGACATATGTTCTGAACTCTGGAGATGCATATGCAGTAAATCCGTGGAACAACGTAGAGTTTCCTACACACAGAAACTGCATCAGTTTACACTATGTAAATTACATCAGTTTACACTTCCTTTAAGATTTTTGATCAGTGGGCTAAACTGAGAAGGGCTAAGTAAGTTTTGTTACCAGGCTTTGGCAAATAGAGCACCACAGAGTCTATCTATGGAGCTATTTTTAAAAATGGGTTTTAAAATAAGTCAGGATTTCACTTTTCATCTTTTCAAAAGAAGGTGGGGAAAACAGGAAGAAGATCTTATGGCAAGTTGAGCATCACTGCACTACATTTCCTCTCTGATGTGTGGGGAGAGGTACCCTCAGATTTGCAGCCCTCTGCTTATTAGGGCTTATGTACTCAATACATCTATTTCCTGATTTTTTTTTCAGAGAGGTATGGTGCAGTGAACATGACCTTGTAAAAGACATGTGACATGACAAGCAATTTTGGAATGATAGTGGTTTTTCAGGGAGGCAATGCAGTAAAAAATGCATCTCCTCACAAGAAGTTCATTCACTTGTGCTGCACTGAGGAAGACAAATCCTAGTGAGCTCTCCTGAAATGTTGGTGGAAGGGTGTGAGGGAGGATCAGGAGACAGTGACTGCTTGGAGAGCATGCGAAAAGTACTGCTGCACCATGCTGTTGGACATACTCACAAAACTATTCCGCTGCAATGTGTGACATCAACCATCTTGTAATTATTAACTTGTCAGACCAAGGTCAGTGTGGCTGCAGAACAGGTTTGCAGCTCAGAGCCCAGTCCCTGTCACCCCACAACACAAGTTACATTCAGGGCAGTTGCCACCATCTCTCACCTTCATAGCCTGCAGCAGAGAACTCAGCTGTAGAAGGTGGATGAGATGTGACAAAGGCACAGCAGGCTTACTTTACCTAGATCAGCTCCACTCAGCAGTGCACATGAGTAAGCAAGATAAGCAGTACAGATCACAGATGTGAAATCATGTTGGCATCTACTAATACAAATATATTGCCTATCATCCATACTGACAGCACCATTTGAGAACAATGCCATTGTCTGCACATTTGGAATGTGAAATTCTCCTGGTTTGAATTTATTTTTTTCTTTCTTCTGTCAGGACAGCTGATTCTACTTTTTAAAAGTTTGAGGTTCATTTAGATGACATTTATACTCCAATAGCACTCAGAAATCCTGACCAGAACCAAAGCTGCATCATAGCAGAACAATATAAGCAAAGACTGGGAGGGTGCCAGCTTAGTTAACTGTTACTCCTGCCCTTCAAATCTTTTATTTATAATTTTTTTTACTGGAAGGTAGCAATTCTATTTTTAGTCACATCTCTATTCTATGCACAGTTCACCAGCATGCCACCTGGATTTAATATTTACCTTATTCTTATCCTCAGTTATGACAAGCGTCTTCTGGCCAAGTGACCCAAGTGGGCCCCAAACATGAAATATTCATCTTTGTTTCTTGACTTTTCCCTACCACACAAGACATAAAGCTGAGGAGGCTTCCGTAAAACCCAAGAGCTGTGAAGAGTAAGTGTTCCTCCACTGCAAAGCAACAGCACTTCTGTGGTCCTGACAGGACAGCACAGGGTAAGGCAGAGGTAGGTAACTGGAAATTTCTAAGCAAGTTAGAGCTACCTTAGATTTCCTACCAAACCATCCACATTAGAGGATCTCCATTTTCAAAAGGTTGCAAGCCAGGAGATGACTGTACATTGGAATTACTCTCATGACTCAGAAGACATTTCTGCAGATGGCATGAAGGACACCCAAAAGGCTGAGTAGCATCTGACTCAACCATTCAGTCCACAGAGTACATGGCCTGTTGCTTGTATGAAAAGGGAAATGCTCATCTCAGGAAAATATCTTGCAGCTTTTGAGAAGGGGTGGCTTGGAAGAAGGATCAAGTAGATAACAGGAGTAGCACATCTGACTACATGCACTGCCTACTGACTGGGCTCACTAGTTCCTTTTCAGTCTGGGTCATATGAAAGCATATTTATTTTTACCTAATAAACCATGATCCAAGCTAAAAATGTATTTGTGATTTGATAAGGGAAATGACATAGTGAATGACTGTCACTGTTTACCATTGATGTGGAAATGCTGATAGCTAGAAAGGCACAAAATCTAACATAATAAAAATGACAGTACTTTTAAATCCACATAGCTGTAATTTACACTTGAAGCAACTGAAAGTCTTGTCTTCTGAGATATATGAGATGAGGACAATGAAGAGAGTGTAAATAACAACGACAGAAACAGCAAAAATAAAACCATTAAATAGAATCTAACAGCTAATTGGTAGTGTTTACAGAAAAAAAAAATAATTTGCAATTCCAAGAAACCAGTAAACATAACAAGGAATTTATAATATTGTCAGATCACATCTTGTTGCTTAGAGGCAGAGTGATGAATCACTCACCAACATAACACCATTCATCAAAATAAATATCCCCCATTTACATGAATGTATATCCTCCCCACACACAACTACAAAGGTATACACATAAAGATGACACAAGTATTTTTGTGTCACAGGAAAAACAGGAGCTCTCTTTCTTTTTTCCTGTTTTAAAGGAGAAGGACAAAGAATATTGACACCAAGGTTGGTAGCAAGGTCTACTGCATAAAACTCACTGATGAATCAGTGCAAAGGCATTAATGGCTACAGGGACAGTAAAAACATAGCAAGTTGACATTTAAGAGAGAACTGTCTTTGTAATTAAACTGCTGATGTGCAAACCTACAACAGAAAAAGTGATCACAGTAATCAGCCCTAAACAAAGACTGAGAATCAGAACAAACACATCAATACCTACAGGCAGAGAGTACATTAGAAATGATTGCCACTGCCAGTAATCAGTGCTTGGAAATGCTGAAGTTGTCAAAAGGGCTCTGCATTCGGTGACTGCACTTGCTTATCTATTTGTTCAGAGCACTCCTCTGTAACTCCTTTCCACTCTCCAGATGCAGGCAGCAGTCCAGAGGAACAGACTTTTTAAAAGATAATTTAGTACAGATGTCAGCTAAAATAGCTGAATACCAAAGAAGGAGACTCGGCTGTGTTTATACGGATGTTTGAGCTCTGCCCAACATCTTTGTGTCTCTGTGGAGATTGGACAGAATATCGGCACTGCTGGAAAGTACCCACTGTGCACAGCAGTCAGTGTTCAAAGGGCATGGAGTTATTTATCCTACTTGCTTGAATCATGGCATTAAGTATGATACATGAATTCAAGGTCAAAGTGGTCTGCCCCTTGCCACTGCTACTAGACCTCTTCTTTTGCTTCTTTGCTAAAAACATTCTTCTTTACCAGTGTGGGAGATGAGTTCTTTTAAAATAACATGTCTTCATGATTTTATCCATCTTCATTCTTACTATGTCTAAACCTTTTCCTAACTTTTACCACCACTCCTCTAAAGAGAGCCCTGGGAACACATGCAAGAAATAACATAGCCCTTAGACTATTTCCAAAAGCAGAAGCACAGTTAGCACATCTCCTTCACCCATCCTGGAAATGTGAAGAGTTAATTTCCCAGATGTGTGGGTAAAACGTCTGTATTCAGCCTGTGCAGCTCCTGCCAGAGCTGTCTCCTGGCAAAGATGTCTGGTAAGCTTAGGCAGAATAAGGAATTCAATGAATACCTGCAAAATCATCCTCTAAAATATTTACACTACTGGTCCTGGTTTTCATCTTCTCAGAAGCATAAGGGAATGAGAGTTGCCCTCCCTTCCCAGAATGCCTTTTAATTTAGTTCAAAGTACTTAATAAAAGTGTGGATCTAGTGTCACCTTTCCTATTGTTGCAGCTTGGTGTTCAGTCCTCATGTGTATCTATATCAAAGAACAGAGTGATCAATGAGCCACCCAGAAAAGGATGGTGAGAATGGGAAGAGAGGAAAAAAAAAAGTCTTTTGAATTGCTACATTAATACACTAATCTCACCACAAAGGGAGATGATCCCAGAGGACAAAGCTCCACACAGTTTTCACATTCTCTGAGCATCAGAAGGGGCAGTTATGGCCCAAGGTCCACCATGGACCCATTCCTGACAGATTTCCACCTGCTCCACATTTACTCTTCACCATCTCCTTTGCTACTTGGCAAGCCACTATCTAAGACCTTTTTAAGATCAACTGGAACCATGTACAGAAAAATCTCCAGTCCTTACCACTAAGGAGCTCTGTAGAGGAAGAGCCTAGAGCACACAATTAACAAGCACATTGGTACATAAACGCACCACACCTCGTGCTACATCTCAGCCTGCACTCTGAAAAGCAATCAAGCCTCCTCTCAGCCGCCTCTAGAGATGAATTTGCCCTGTCATTCCTCACGAGAGACAAGGAGGTTGACCCAGAAATGGCATGTAGTTGACATGAAAATAAGAGTTTTAAACTGAAGTGTCCTTCACTGCAGTCTCTCCAGCTAATTTAGGTCAGGTTGGTGTGAACGACAGAGGAAACCTACTATTATTTTTTTCTCCTGACAGTACAAGGGTTCAAAAAATTACATGCTTCTAATCCCTCATTAGTTGGCATTTTAAATTCCCAGGCTGTGTAGCTTGTGCTCAAGGAGAAAGTGACAAGAGAAGAGTTATAATCCCTGTGGCAAGAGCTGTCACCAAATACCTGCTGGGTGATAAATCCACTAGGGTTTTTCAGCTAGCTTTTTTCATGCTTAAACTTCAGGGATGCTACTCAAAAATAAGGAAAAATAAATGAAAATGACACACAATCTAAAATTCATGGCATGTAGCATGACCTGTTTGTAACAACTGATATGTGATGTGCTCAGTCTTTGAAAAACCCTTCACATCACAGAGTAGAGAAAGATTGACAAGCTATATATTTTCCTAAATTGTTTTTCTGTCTTTCTCTCAGAAAATGTAGGTTGTAGCACTGCAGCTTGCTTAGAAACTGACCTTCTCTTGTAATGGACACAAAGACAAAGCTCTCTATGAAGACTCCAACACATTAAAATGAAACTTGTAGACCAGCCATCATATTTAATAATGCCCTCAAATTATATTAAGTTCAATATTCAACAGAATCAACTTGCACTAGCAACAGGCAGGGTTCAAGAGTCTTCCCACAACCTTTCAGGTTGCCCTGAGTGTTCATATCTGTATTTTTATCTATAATTGACCAGAAAGAGTGATTTGCCATTGGATTGGGCTGCCCAGGGAGGTGGTGGAGTCACCATCACAGAAAGTGTTTAAAAAAGAGACTGGATGAGGCACTTAGTGCCATGGTTTAGTTGATTAGATGGTGTTGGGTGATAGGTTGGACTCAATGATCTCAAAGGTCTTTTCCAATCTGGTTAATTCTGTGATCTGTATCGCATTTTGCAAATGAACAAGCACAAGTAAAAATTAAAGATAACATCATCAAACACATTTTAGCTTATTAAGATGATAAGCATTATATGTGATTCACAATATTTTATATTCCCTTGCAATTGTCATGCATTTAGTAAAAGTCATGGTGCCATAAGCAACATGACACTTACTGTGTACATTGTTATCAGAACGGAGTCTAGTACCAGGCTGATGCTGGAAGTTACTAGACTTTTGACTCAGAATCTCCTGTTTGACTCAAACCAGGGAAAAATTGTTGGGAAGCTCATGTGGTTTTCAGGTATAATCACAGAATCACATTGGGAGGAACCTCTGGAGGCCATCCAGTCCTACGCCCTTCCTCAGCCAGGGCTGCCTAGCCCCAGTTGCCTAGAACCAAATGCGAACAGTATGCACAGGTCAGTGGAGAATAAAAAACATTGCATTCCCAAACATACATTTATCTACCATACAGGTAGAGTTCAAGAGGCAATAAGGTCATCTTTCTCAAGCTGTGCTATCATCTGCCTTTGACCTTGCTTGTGAGCAGCTGGCCCTCTGGGGAGCAGGGAAGGTTAATCGCCTGTACAGGCTGATGTTCTACCTCATTGCTTAACATGACAATGAATGTGTCAGATATCAGTGACTTCTTTTCCTTACTGAAATGATCTTATCATCAAGGACTGAACAGTGCAGGTTTTCACACGGACCACTATCCCACCCACATATCCTTCAGTATGGTTATTACCGGCTTGGGTTGGAAACTCCAAACTCAGAGTTTCTCAAGGTCAAAGAGGATTTTTCAGGCATTGTGCAAGAACTGGGTAACAAATAAACTGAAGCCTTTACACTTCACACACAACAGCTTCAAATGTCTAATGGTTTAGATAGATAAGTTTTGCCAACTGATGTATCATCCCTGTAGAAATAAACAGCAACATCTTACAGAGTACCTTGTGCCACAGAATCTTTAAGCTGTCTGCACAGCAAAACACATTGTGGTGGGTGGAAATTTCCCCCCCTCCTCTCCCCAGCATTAACTTTGCCAGACCAACTCAGTTAGAAGCAAATGGAAGCTGTATTTACAAACAAAACTGCAGTCTACAATGGAATGCAATGAATATGTACCAAATATACAGTAGTCACAGTATTATACAGATATTTACAATTAGCAAACAACATGAAAAACCCCCTGGTCAGAGACCAGGGAAGCCATTCCACTGCCCCCTCTCCTACCCTCTGTCCCAAGAGAGAAGAGGAGCAGAGAGAAAGCAATGGGTTAGACTTAACTAAACAATGCAGCCAAGTCAAGGTCAGCCAGAAGCAGATTAATCTCTCCTGGACAAAGCAAGCAGAGAGACATCAGAAAATAGAAAGAATTGGTTTGGTACAGCCAATTTTATAGCAGATATCCCTCCAATGAATTTGTTTAGGATAATCTTTAGTTTTCCTTTTTACACCCAATAGTGATTTATTTATATTTTTCTACTTTTCTGCTCAAAATCTGTAACTAGATTCTAAAGGCACAGCCTAAAACCACCACACACACAAACATAATAACATTAGCAGTGCTTGGGAACAATTTGAGAGTACCCCATGGAGAGTTTTTATGTCCTCTGCTTAGACAGTTATCCCCTTGAAAAGCTCTCCCCCCCCCCCCTTTTTTTTTTTGAGATATATAGCTTTATGGCAGTTACAAATAGACTTTTACATTTCTGTCATTTCACAAGGTCTCACATCTCTCTATAGCATGTGGACTGGAAACAATATAGACAGGTCTGGAAATCTGCTGATACTGACTGCTGTGAATAAGGAACGCACAACTCTCTCTTTGACAAAAAGAAAACCAAGTTTCAAAGCATCTCTCCTTGCAGCTCCTAGACTCCTGAGGAATTGATCATGAAAAGAAAACAAGAGTCTCTAGTGAACCATGTTGGGTGGAAGGCTTACTGCTGCTACAGTCAGTGAATAATGAGTACAGAGCAAGGAAAAATATGTACTGTCAGTAAGGCAGTGTCTGAGCATTCCCCTGCAGGATTACTCCAATACTACAGATGGCAAAGAATCTGCATACAGGAGAGGCTCTGAGAGAGATACACATATAAATGTATAGACACACACACACACACATGCATGTGTAAAATATAGTCTATCATTCTATTGCATAATTGGATTATTCTAAATGCATTAATATAGTTCCTGAGTCATTCTATTGAAATCAGAAGTGTTCATGTAGTAGTGCCTGATTCAGAGTAATTTTCATGTGCAGAATGCACACCAGGAAAATGTGTGGAACAATAATATCAAGAATCCAACTTGGTTTTACCAAATAACCATCAAAAATCAAATTTAGTAGTACTCATGAAGCAATTTTCTCTCCTTGCCTAAACATGTGCCTTTCATCTGATGAAGAGCTTCTTTGAATACTGACTGAGTCCCCCCTGAAATCCACAGAAAGACTTTGGTGGTCTTTCCACTGAATAGATTGTCTGTTTGGGGTAAAGAGAACTGACAGATGGACTGATTTCAAGTCTGTAGTCAAAGATTTAGAAGAGGGCAGTGGTTTCCCATAGTTGATATTTTATTTCAATCATTTTAGTAACACAATCAGAAACAGAACCCTCTTTACAGGTCAGTGGATAATGAGGTTTCCTCATGAGCACTTTTCTCTCCACTGAGTAAAATGATCACCAAAAAGATGGGCTGGGATTCATCTGAGCTACAACTATGTCTGAGACAATCACCCTATGCTCCTTTTTAAGTCAGCTCAGATAGACAAGCACTTTCTGAGGATGATTTAGCTGATCTGATTTATGTGCCTGCCTCGGGATGACATTCATTGTCTCCGCTGTCTGAAGGATGCTTACTTCTATCTTTTGACTGTACAGTAACTGGCTAAGGTCTATTCCAAGGCACTTTGGTTACTTTACAGCATGGTGACTAGCAGTGACAGCATATCTTGCTGTTTGTGAATAGTTAGCATGTGGCACATTACATATCCCCAGAGGATCTTAACTCTATAAATCAATCCAAATGGAAGTGACTCTCACATACACAAGGTACTGGTCTTTGACAAACAATGTTAATTGATTTGTAGAAAGGTTAAACAGGACATTCTCACTCCTGTAACACAGCAGTGGAGGTCAAAGCTCAGAGCTTTCCTGACAAATTGAAGGTACACTTTAAAAAAAAAAAAAAATTTAAAAAAAAAAATGCTCCTCTCCAGAGGGAAATGTAAGTTACCTTGTCAGGAATGATCACTAAAAATACAAAATTGGATATCATTAGTTGTGCAGCCGCTGTGCTAGAGGGATCTAAACATTAGTGTAGAGCAAGAGATGAACTTGAATCAAAAATGCCCTTTCTGTTGTTAAAAAAACCATCATTGTGCTCAAATAAAAACAGAACTGTATCTTGAAGATGCAGAAGGTAATGAACACTGTGATTCAGAAGGAGGTGAACAGGCAGAGCAACAGGAATAATCAGAGGTCTATAAAATACATCACATAAGGCAGGACTGAATGAAGCGTGATTGTTTACCCTAAAGAGAACACCGAGAGGAACATAATAAAGCTTTCAAGAATGCAAAAGGAGAGAGAAAGAGACCAGTCTTTTCCAAATCTGCTTTGGGCTGAATATTAAAAAAAAGGGACTTAACTTGCAGAATAGAAGATCCAGAGAACAGATGAGGGGAAAGCATGTAGTAGTAAGCACAGTACAAGATTAAAATAGAAGAAAGACTCTACCACCAGAGATCTTCATAAGTGTGTCTGACCCGAGCATGGCAAAAGCATAGGAGAAGGCCAGAAGAAATGACTACCTGCCTCACAGGTTCTTTTCAGGTTTCCACAGTGCTCAGAGTGAGTGGTAGATAATGAGTATTAAGTGACAGTCTCCTCTTGGGCATTTGTTAGAAGATAGCACAGGAAAGGAAATCTTCTCTGAGGGACAGAGATCACTGTGAGATGCTCATGGTACAATGAACAATTCACTGTAAGTCCCTTGTGACAGGACTACCGGCAATGCACAGGATCTACCCATCTTCACCAGGTCCTCCATGGAGCATGTGTCACACCCTGTGTGACACTTCACCTGCAAAGGTTAGCTCAAGCCACTGTTTCTGCTACTTTTTTGTTGTTTTTTTTACTAAAACAGAATTCAGACAAATCATCACCCCAAAGTATGTAGCAACAGATCCCACAGTTCTGAAATAATCAGTTCAGAAATAGTTTGGATTAAAAAAAAGAAAAAGGGGGGGGGGAAGCCACAAAAACCAACCAACCAACCAAAGCCCCACACAAACATTACAAACAGATGGAAAAACACCTCATACAGTGTTATGTGACACCTCTCCCTTAAAACATGAAAGTGCTTTTGAAGTACAATGTTAACAGCATACATTATCACATAGTAAAGGGATGAAGGAATAAATAATTGGACTATTTTTAAAAAATCTGTGCTGGAGATGCGTTTCTTGCTGAAAATGTCATGGAAATGTCATTTATCAGCAACTTCACATCCTCAAGCTTCCCCACAGACTGAGCTGCAGCTCAAACCAGAGTAAGTCTTGTGAGCCATCTCTGCTAACCACAGCTTGGGAGATTGCTCTCACCCATCACAAACATCCCTGTCAATTGCAAGGATTCCTGATAGAATCATAGAATCAATAAGGTTGGAAGAGACCTCAAAGATCATCAAGTCCAACCTGTCACCACAGACCTCATGACTACTAAACCATGGCACCAAGTGCCACGTCCAAACCCCTCTTGAACACCTCCAGGGATGGTGACTCCACCACCTCCCTGGGCAGCACATTCCAAAGGCTAACAACTCTCTCTGTGAAGAACTTCCTCCTCACCTCAAACCTAAACTTCCCCTGGCGCAGCTTGAGAATAGGGGAAAATATGTTGGAAAATAATTTTTTTTGGCTGTTTTGCTAACTCTTACTATCACCTGGAAATAAACATAGACTAGTCAAGTGAGTTATCATGAACCATGTCTTTATAAGCCATAAATCAATCTGAAGGAAAGCCATAAACTGTCTGACACTGTAACCATTCTTTCCTAGTTCTATTTATCATTTACCATTCCAGTATGTCTGTATTAGTATTTTTGTCAGATGGACACATTTTCCTTCATTGGTTTAGCCCTTTTCTAACCACTAGAAATACAGAAATGTAGACCATTAGCTAATCTTTAATCTCTACTCAAGTTTGTAGGCAATCCAGTGAATTATTCAGCATCTCCTATGCCAGTAACTTATCAA
Organism: Dryobates pubescens; assembly: GCF_014839835.1. Taxonomy (NCBI): domain Eukaryota; kingdom Metazoa; phylum Chordata; class Aves; order Piciformes; family Picidae; genus Dryobates; species Dryobates pubescens. The sequence goes on from NC_071621.1 coordinate 20,848,481, forward strand.
AAAAATCCAAACCAAAACAACAACAAACAACAACAACAACAAACACCTGAGCAGCAGAGCTCTGTTGCTCTGTTGGATCAATGTCAGCTGCAATAAAGGAGGAACAGTCATCCTGGATCTCAGGAAGTGCTGAAGAGTGTCATCTCAAGGACTTTCTGCTGATAAAACTAGAGAAGCAGTCACAGTGACTGAGATGGTTTCAGGCATTGCCCTACTCCAAGAGAGAGCTACAAGAATAATTGTGGGACATGAACATTCCTTCTATGAAGAAAGACTGAGAGAAGTAGGGCTGTTTAGTGTGGAAGAAAAGGCTTAGAGGGGATCTTATCAATGTCTATAAATATCTGAGGGATAGGTGTCAAGATGAAGGTGGTGGTCTCTTTTTGGTGATGCCTAGTGATAGGACAAGAAACAACAGGTACAAGTTAGATCACAGGAGGCTCCACCTAACACAAGGAGACACTTCTTTATGGTGGGGGTCACAGAGCACTTGAACAGGCTGCTCAGAGAGGTTGTGGAGTCTCCTTCTCTGGACATATTCAAAACCTGCCTGGATGCATTCCTGTGTAGCCTGCCATAGATGATCCTGCTTTGGCAGGGGGCTTGAACTTGATGATCTCTAGCAATGCCTTCCAACCCCTAATGTTCTGTGATTCTGTGATTCCCCTCCTGATCCCAGCATGTGTGGTGGTTTGAGCCTTAACTGGAGTTTAATCTACCAAAAAATAATCTGGAGTCAGTTTGGAAGTAGGAGAAGTACATTTTCAAACTACATATATATATATATATATATCAATAATAGCAGGGATTTACAAGGGTAAGGAATAAGGATGAATAGAAGAATATACAAAACCAAATTTGGATGGCTTTGTAGCTCCCTCAATGTATGTGGCTTTCAGTCCTTTAGAGAAGCATGGGTGCGGCAGGGAGAAGATCAGGCCTGACTACATGGCAGAACCAGGAGGCCAGCAACAGCTGTGGGTCCTTTTGAACAGGCGAGGAAGGAGCAAAGAGACAGATGTCTGCCACACTCTCCCCTTTATAGTCTTGTTGGACAGGAAGGGGGAGAGGAACAGACCAACTTAGACCTGGGGGACCCCTCCTCCTGGGAGGGGGAAGCCAAGTCCACCTGGATCAGGTTTCTTTTGTCCCCTGGGGAAGCAGGGCTCTTGCAATCCCCCCACCCCACCCTCCACCCCAGGATGGGTGTAACCCAGCACAGCATGATAGCACATTTGAGGACACCTTCAAACAGCACGAGTGCCATGGTACATGGCAGAGGAAGAGGCAATGTGTGGCAGTCAAGCAGTTGTGTTCCTCAGATCATCCCCCCTTCCTTCTGGGATGGAGTCCAACCCTGTCTAAGAGAGCACAGGGACAGCCACCTTGCTACAGCTCCCATGCAGACTGCTCATGGAGAGAAGGAGGAAAGCTCTCCCTCCAGTGATGGCACCCTGCCTCTTCCCAACACACCATCTCATGCTAGGCAACAGAGAGGACCCACTGACCTTCAGACTCCAAATGGCATCACCCATCAGCATGTCATGTTATAAGAAGTTTTGTTCTGGATTTTAATTCTTTTTTTTTTTTCCTCTAGAAAGGTGTGAGTTAATCAAGCTGCACAATCAAAAGGCTGTAGTGACTGAGGCTGTTTCAGGGAAATTATGAGGAATGAAAGACCTGAAAGCCTCCATCATTTTGTATCCAACCAGCTCTCCAGTCTCCCCTCAGCTCCTCCCAGGGGCAATAAAGAGGCAGGTGATTCAAATCCCTTGTCTCCATGAAGTCAAGTCTTATTTAAACCCCAGCTACCAAAGCAAATATGGACATAGCACTAAAAATTAGCCACTTCTGATCTCCACAAAACACATCTGTGTTGACTCATCAGCAGAAAAGTGGCAGATTTTCACATTAATTTGTGCAGAGCCACCAGGGTCTCTTCTGTTCTTGGTTTTATGGTGTGGGAGCCTGGTAGGTGATGACTATGGCTCATTCTTGCAAGGTGCTTCAGATCCTAAAGACCCACCAAATTCAATGGACACTGAATGGCATCTGCTGCTATCAGGATGCATCCTTTAAAGCAAGGCTTTACAATCATGTGTCTTAAGGCTAAATAGAGGCTAAATCACCATTCAGGTAAGTCTTCAAGAAATACAGCCCTATTTCAGATTCAAATTCCACAAACCCCCAAACACAGAAACAAAAAAGTGCAGAAAACTATTGTTTAACTGGTGTTTGTAGTACAGTCTGAAAAAATGTCCAGTGCACTTTTTCTTGGAAATAATAGGTACATGTTATATGCATGCATCATATAATGTATGTATATAATCCTATTATGTTTTTATTTCTAGTATCTCTGCATGTGTGTTTACAGTTTGAAGGGGGAATATTAGCCTAGTCCCTGACTGCAAAGACTGAAAGTAAAATCATTACCATTGGGTGCAAAAGAGAAATAATGATAAGGTCTATATAACTAATTGGCTTGTTAATGGGGATATGCACAAACAGTTCTTTCTCTCTTTTCTTATTCTGTTGCTTCTGCTTACAACTTCCCTCTCTCTCTCTTCTGTGGCTTTGCTGGGGTATCTCTGTTTTGACTACTGCATGAGTTAATGGGAAGGAGGAAGGGAGGTGGGGAGGAGGTGAATGTATCCCCTGGATCTGTCCAGGGGGTCTGAAGAGTTTCTGTGTTGTTTATAAATTGTAAATACATATATATATATAGAGAGAGAGAATGTATATTGTATATTTTATACATATTCATTGCATTTCATATTTCTAGATTTTAGTTTGCTTGTAAATATAGCTTCATTTGTTTCCATCCCAAACTGAGCTCGTCTGGCAATTTTAATTTTGGGGGGTAGTTCTCCAAATTAGTTGGAGGGTAATTTCAACCCACCACAATGTGTTTATGCATATACACGCATCTGAAAAGTCCAGAAGTTAGAATAAGAGCTGCCTGATTCATAGTGCTATGAATCTTATCAAGATCATAGCAACGACAAAAATGTAAATATAGACTGTGCTTAAATAGAACACAAACTTCAGTAGAACAAGTTCCAGCAGTCCCAGCATCTTCACAAGAAAATAAGTGTCTTCAAAACCAAATTAAATCCATGAGAAAAAGTGAACTGCTTCCCCTAAACATGATCACAGCTCTCACTGACAAGATGCACACAGCTGCACAAGTCACTACACCAAATCTGAATAACTGTTTCTAGCTTAGCAAGAACACCTATATGAAATGAAAGACAGGGATCTACTGCAGATTCTCCACTGGCCACTTACGAATTTTCTGTATCTCCTACAGGTGTAGTACAAAGCTTTCCCTTGAAAATAGGCCTTTTCTTCTTGATGCATACTGTTTCAGGCTTATCTTCATTATGGAAGTCTTAGATTTTGCTCTTTGAAAAAAAGCATGGTGTCTTGGACCCGCCACAGATGCTTCAGCTAGACACTTCTTATGCTGCTAACATGAAAGCTTAGACTATTTGGCCAAGGATTTGTGATGATTTCAAGAATGTTTGTGGGTTTTAGATAAATACCTGGCATCATCACAAACTAATGGCAAGACGATTTGGAAGCCTCCTCTGTTTCTGTGGCTAAGGGGATTACTGACTACACAGATGTGAAGTTTTCACCTCAAATGGAAGAGATATTTCTGAGTGGAAAGTATCCCATATTTGTCATGTGCCATTTCCTGATGCCTTCCTTAGAGGCATCTGGTACTAGATCACAGCATGGATCTGGACTATGCTGATCTTGGTTCTTGTCCAACCTGGCAGCTCTTAGGTTCTGGCAGCTCTTTGCTTCCCTCCCAGCACTGTGCAACTGCTGCTTTCAACTGCATTGTGTGGGAGAGAGTATTTCTTTCTGAAAAATTAGCCAGCTCTTCATCATGAATCTGTTGCAATGTCAGCCCCCTCTCCAGTAGGATAAGGAAATTATTTCAGTGTAACAGTTAGTGATGCCACAAGATCAAGTGCTATAATATACATGCCTAGAAATATGTTACTTTCAAATGTAGAACATCCAGGCACACCTTAATCATTCTCCCTTAAAATAATTTGATGATGCTGAGACTAGGATTCCTTTTTTTCCTCATTGATGCTCTTTTGCATGTCTTGTAAGGTCTTGTGCTGCTGCCAGCCATGAAAGCAGTCACTGGCAAAACTGTACAGGCTGTTTAGCTTCATTTCCTTTTGTTGCTGACTGATGTATGTTTGTTTTGTTTGGTGCTTTGGGTTTGCTAGTAAAGCTGGATGAGCTGCAGTTCTCTGTTTCAGTTCACTTCTTAACTTTTTACCTTTCATTTTTTAACATCATCCAAGCTGATTTACTGTAAAGAAACAAACAAACAGGCACATACATGCTGATATCTTTATCCTATGGTAACAGCTATTCTTCAGATGTTTTGCCCATATGCATGCAAGACCAGAATGTTTTTAAGAAAAGCATCTCCTGATGCCCACCCCCAAAATGCCAGTTGCATGTCTAGAGGTCAGGTTGATGGAAGGTGATGTTTCTGAACTGGATGGACTCTTACCTCCTACTAAACTGGAAAACTGGTAGTTAGATACACATTTTAAATGGACTAATATATATAAATCAAATTTTGTTTCACAGATAGTAGTGTATTAACTTCTTAATATACCAATAAGCAGATCATATTTCATCCTTTTACAGAAAAACCACAAGCTACAGTACGTGGTGTCTCACTTCAGTACTCTCTAGGGAAGTTCTTTCTCCATTCACTTAGGCTGAGCCTGCCAGGGTATTTCACAGATTCACAGATTGCATCAGGTTGGAAGGGTTGGAAGGGGCACTCAAAGGGCATCTTGTCCAACTCCCCTGCAGTGAGTAGGGAGACCTGCAACTAGATCAAGATGCCCAGGTCCACATCAAGTCTGATCTTGAATGTCTCTAGGGATGAGGCCTCAACCACATCCCTGGGCAGCCTTTTCCAGTATTTTACCACTCTCATTGTAAAGAACTTCCTCCTTATGTCCAACCTAAATCTACCTTGCTCCAGTTTAAAACCACTGTCCCTCAGCCTATCACAATTAAGTCTTTTAAGTTAGGTAATATGAAATCACTGTTCTATCCTTCTGGATAGAATATAAGAATCCCTGCCCTCAGACTGAACACTCTTCAGGTCACACAGACTTGTGCACCTTCAGGTTCATTAGATGGTCTTGAACCTGGTCTTCCCTCGTACCTCAGCCCTCTCCATATACTGTGTGGGCAGGTCCCCTGTTTCCTTCTGGAGAGAGAGACCACATTTTCCCACTCCTTTCCTTTTCTCACTGATGTATTTATAGAAACTTTCCTTTTCACCCTTGATGTCGCTAGCCATGAAAGCAGTAACTGGCATTCACTATAAAGGTAGTGCCCATAAAGAAATGGTACAGAAATCACAATGTAAAGGGTTTTGTTGGGCTGCATATTGTTTAAAATTGTGTTTAACATAAATGTTAACATATTCTTTACTTCTATATCTTCAATATATACTGTGATACTGTGATCTCTTTTTTTTTCTTAAATCAGTTGACAAAAGCATTTATACACAAAACTGAAAATGTTTAATTGGAAGACAAGTCTTAAAAACAATATGCAGTAGATTTCTGTCATCTTTGTGCATCTGTTTACAGAATAAAACCAATTTCTCTGCTGTTGCATTTGAGGTATGAAAGCCTATAGAAGTGCTACAGTTTGGGGGAGCTTTTTGATATTGACACAGCTATTCACAAAAGATCAAACACTGCACATTTTTGTAAGACAAGTCTTGGAACACACTCATCTATTCCAATGGACCTCAACACACCGTACTTCACATACAAACATCTTCCTGTGCCTGCTCTGATTTCCTATAGAATCAGTTCTTTTTTTCTTCCAAAAATTTGATTGAACCATCTCACAGATCTTTGGAATTTGTTGCAGATTTGCCATAATACATTTTTCTTCACTTAACACATAAGTCATAAACTTTGAGGTATATGGGATCTGCTGTTTCTCATTGAATGATGCATCCTAAACATTTGGAATACAGTATGAAATAAATTTAAATAGTATTTAGCCATTTAATTCTCTTCATCATTATCTCTGTCTACAGAACTCCTTTTTTTTTAAACACCAACCAAGACATTTTTGCTTAATGTACATTTATTATCATCCATAGTGAAAAGCAATTTCGGATCCTTTCAGTACTGGGACGTAGAGGGGATATGCCTCAACATTTCTATGCAGTCTTGTTAACAAAGTAAAATAACTCCTGATCATTCTAAAATTCTTTTGGTAGATAAAGAAAAGCTATTGAAAAACTTCTGTGCAGAAGTTTCAAGGTCAAATGATGAGTTCCCCACATGACGTTTTCATGATTGGAGACAAGCACTTGTGTGGAAGGAAATATCCATTCTCTTTCTCCAGCTCCATTGTTGTCTTAAAAATAATCATACAATGGATGATTTTTCCCTTTCAACTCTTTAGCAAAAATCTATGAAAAGCATTTTGACATTTAGTGGTTTGAGGCATCATGGACCACAAAAAGAAAAGTAGGCATTTTTCATTGAACCCTTTAATTGCTTTCTCAGTTGAAAAAAAAAAAATCATGGATCTATTTTGTCAATACCTCCATTTTCCACTGTATTATTTTAAATGTTGATGAATCTTAAGAGAATTGCATGATTTCATTTCCTCTCATGATCAAGCGATAGCTATGTGAAGATCTACAGATATCCTGACATATCTGGTATTCTGCAATGCACCTTTCTTGCTTCTGAAACAGTCATTATGTTGTTTTTAGCAGACAAAAAAGTCCAAGATTTTCATTCTTATTTTTTTAATCTACATTTGCAGACATTTATCTGACAGTCCCCCTGTTTTTAGTGCCTAATGCAAAATCATATTATTAATACCATAAATTATCTTTTTAGATGCAAGGAAATATCTTTCTTTACTGATGAGATGAAAGCATTGCAGTCTATCATGGTCATGGTCCATGCAAGGAGAACCAGGAAGAATATTTGGGCACAAAGTTAGGTAATTATATATTTGACTGCTCTGTACCTGTGCATATTGAGAGATTAAGCCCAAAATTTATGTTTCACAATGCTACTACTTACTCCCAGAAGATATACATGATGGATTTTCTTTAGCTAAGAAAAGTTGGGAGTACTCAGGTAATAGTAGCTGTAATTCTTTTGGGTAGAATTCAGCTCTCCTGTTCATCCCAATGTAGCATTTTGTGTTTCATAAGCAGTAGAATATATATCCATGCACAGTCAGAAAAATTTAGGATGCACTCTGTGCACATCTGTAAATCATGCTGTTTGAGATCAGTACATACAACTTTATGTAAAACAGAATTGCTAGAAGATGAAACAGCCTTCAGAAAACATAACTCAGAACTCTCTCCAGAGGAACTGCTTGCACTACTTCTCTCAATCATTCCTAGATTTTTCATATTTTTCTGGCTAGGCTCTTCAATCTTCACACTGCACACCTCTGGCAAACTCAGGTCTCAACTGTAATACAGTCCTGGTTGGTGTGGTAAGCTCCAAGGGAAAATTTCTGTCTGTGTAATTCTACCAGTGTGCAGAGGCTTTCCCCCTGCTATAGCTTTAGTGCTAAATGTGCTCCTCTTGCCAGGAGAGAGCAGTTCATAAATGTTCATTATCCCTTTTCAAAGTTGCTAAATTTGCATAAAATTTTCCCCAGAGCACTGGTGAGGGGCCTACCTGGGAATGATCAAGGCCAGGCCAGAAAGAGCTAATATATTATTTGACTTCGAAAACTTTTTCTATACATTCAACTCATCTTGCAATAAAATACACAATGTTCATGTGCAGCAAGCATTTGTAGGCTAAAAGAATGCACTTCCGTAAGTCGTTCTTCTGAGTACAATTTCATTAGTGCTATTCATAACACATGTAATAGTCAAATCAAAAACACAAAGCCATGATTGTGATTCTTCACACTGATGTGCTTTTCAGTGACATCAAAGGACAGCTCAAAGAGAACAAAGAAACAAACAAAACAAAACATTTGAGATTTATCTTTAGTTTTTCCTATGACCCTGGGTTTCTTGACTCCAAAATCAAGGCTTAACCAATGTATTGTTTTTCAGGGCTCTGCAGAAGTTGGGTTGCATCAACCCACACTTCACACATGCAGAAGATGAAGTGATGACTCACAGAAAAAAGGAGAAGTCCTTACCCTCAGAGACTCTTCAAAAAATAAGGGACAGACTTAAACTAAGTGCATACAGTAATCCAATGGGTCTGCACATGTTTTGCATACCTCTTACTAGAAGGCAGGCAGGATAAAAAGCCACAGTCCCAAGTGACATTAAGAGATCCCTCTTAATGACTAGAGTAGTATTTCCTTGGGGTGTCTGGTCTCTCAGGGTCACAGATACATGCCAGCGATGGCAGATGCTCCATCATGGGACAGTTCACAGAGCAAACATTAAGCTCCTAATTTCGGACATCATTGACCCTAAGGTAAATTTTGCCCTTGTTCACATAGCCCCCTTTGTGTGCACGGTGGACATGTTCCAGGAGACAATTGTATGTGGACAGTCTTTGAAAAGGGAGTCGTCATTTTCTGGAGTACTTGGATTTGTAAGGTATTTCTTTGCTATTAATTTTCAGTGATGTGCTTAAGAGTCCTAAACTAGATTTCACTGTACCAAGAAATGGGCATGCAGCAGACAAAATGGATTCCAAGAGGGATCAAGATGATCTCGCTGTATTTTCTAGAAAAAGAGAGTCCTCAAAAGGTTTTCAAGGATTTCATTACTAGTACCTCTACTTCAGTAATGATTTATCCACTTCTGGAATCTTTTCACAGGAGAGTAGAATCATAGAACAGTTTGGGCTGGCAGGGACCTTTAGAGATTGTCTATTCTAGCTACGCTGCAGCAAGAGCAGAGACATCTTTAATTAGATCAGGTTTTTCAGAGCCCCATCCAACCTGACTTTGAATGTTTCCAGAGAGGAGGGATTTACTACTTCTCATGGCAACCTGTTCAATTGTTTCTCCACCCTCATCACACACACCACACAAAAGAAAAAAAAAAATCTTCCTTATATCTCATCTGTATCTAGTCTCTTTTAATTTAAAATCATTACCTTGTCCTATTCCAACAGGCCCTGCTAACAGATTTGTCCTCATCATTTTTTCTAAGTCTCCTTCAAATACTGAAGGCTGCAATAAAGTTTTCTCTTCTCCAGGCTGAACAATCTCAACTCTCTCAGCCTTTCTTCATAGAAGAGGCGTTCCATCCCTCTGATCACTGTGGCCCATTGCTGGACCAGTTCCCACAGACACAGTATTCCAGGTGGGGTCTCACCAGAGCAGAGGGGCAGATTCAGAGCAGAGGGGCAGACTCACCTCCCTTGACCTGCAGGCTATGCTTCTTTCAATGAAGCCTAAGATACTGTATAGTGAACATGATAAAACACCAAGATAAAGCCCATTTTTAAAGGTGTGAGGATTCATGAACCATAAGAATGGTCTTACTCATCACTGCGCCTCTTGCTGATTTGCACAGTGGGGAGAGCATAAGCCTTTACTTGAGGCCAAAGAAAATTCACCCCTGTCCTGTAGCACTTGTATCCCTATTCAGACATTTTCTGTCTATATTATGAAATTTTGCATTACCTATGGCTGCACTTAAGGTTCACCACAACATTCCTGTTGTTTTTTAGGGTTTCAGGTTATTAAGACAGCAACAATTTTTTGCAATGCACTGCTTGCATGTACTTTTGTTATTACTTTTCTATGGCTCCTAACAAATCTAGATATTGCACTGATAAGGATTTTTAATGGGGGGAAAAAACCTTCAGGAGTTATGCTGATATTAAAAAGGACTTCGTAAGATTAATATTGATAATAAAAGGTTTTCTAGGATTTGTTGATATAAAAAGCCTCTCAAAAGATTTTTCTGAAAAAATCCACGATGATCACACTTCAATTAAAAGGCTCTGGACATAACAAACTTGCATCAGTTTTCTGCATTAATAACCTCAGTGACGCATGCAGGAAGTTCTTGTTTTGAGAAAGCCATGCAGGGCTCAGTTACACATAGAAGACATTTTTAAAATCTGGTACAGTGAAACCTTGGTAGATGGAACAGGCTGGGATCCAGGTAAGGAGCAGGCACCTGCAGCAGAGCAGGTGTCAGTTTAACAGGGAACAAGGGCATAAATGAAGCACCTGCGCCATTTTGGGAAGTAGAGAGGGTCTCCAGGAAGGCATTCACTCATACCTGCCCAGGGTGACACTTGACCCTAGGAATAGGCAGCTGCCAATTTTGCATCTTTGGATGCGGTAATTATCATTTGCAACAGACACAAAAGTAAGCACAGTTGGTTTTTTACTACAAAGTGCTGCTCTGCAGGCTTGCAGAGATTGTGTCACAAGTCTTGGCTGCTCTGGTTCAGCTTCCTGGGCTCCAGCCCTGCCCCTGTGGGCAAAGGAGCAAGGCTGCTGCGCACAGATCCCTGGGAGGAGCTTTAAATCCTGCTGTTGTTGATGACTCTTGAAGAATCGCCTCCATCAAAGACAAGATAAAGTGTTAGGCTGACCATCAAGGCCTATTTACAAACGTCCTTCACAACATGGGGTAGTGCAGGAACACAGCCAGAGATGCACCTACTATTTTTAACCTATCCATAGGCCACTTTGAATTTTTTGTGCACAGTGCCCTGCTTATATCCTTTCTGAATCACAGACTACCATGGAAGCTGCTTGGTTTATTGTTTGATTCTCAGGAGAGAGAATGAAGGGAAAATGGCACTGAGCAAAGAACTACAGAACTGTCCGCGATGATCTTGAAGGTCTCTTCAAACCTGGTCTATTCTATTCTATTCTATTCTACTGCCTTAGAGAGAGAGAACTTGAGGAGAAGACACCTTAATATTGTAGCAAACATTTTTTAAAGGGAGACAATAATGAACATCAGCAGCAGAAATAAATTCCACTTATTTCCTCATAATTTTATTAGGAACTGGTATTCAGACAGGATAAATGCTTTGGGTAAATCTCCATAACACTTCCTTTAATTTGTATGTATTAAGCATTTTATTGCTCCAGATTTCTCCTACACAAGCATGGATTGCTCAGAAAGCAATACGACTCTAAATAATGATTTAGCAGCATAGTGATTTCTATGCATACAAATATAATCATCCCATCAGCTTTAAATTATCAAAAAGAGGTTAGTTAAGAGCTCAGCGACTTAGTTAATAGCTAATGCAAGAGGAATAAGGAAAGCAGAAAAATTTCTTACATCTGACTTTGCCCCAAACATTCCATCAAACAAAAGAATTTTCTTAATGATTAAAAAGCAAAATTAATGATCCATGTTATTGCAGCAATATAAGCTTCTCCACGGAGACTATTAATAGCTTTCCTGAGTCACTCGGCCCCCAGCCTCGCATAGCACTTGCCAGGCACTAACTACCACAGGTCCCCTACTGCAAATTCATCACGCTCTCCTGGCAAAGAAATGCTGCCTCAAGTCTCACAGTCCTGAATACAATCCCACTAATAATGTGACATGCAGAGATGGCCGCTTGAGTATTCAGAAAGCCTATGGGGCAGTTTTGGGAGGCCTGGGCTGCCCCACTCACCTAACAGACTCAACAAGATATGGTGCGCTGGACCTTTGTAAGAGGCAACACTGCCTGGTGGAAAAAGTGAGACTGGGACCTATTCTTGCCACTGTCAATGGCTAATGGTTAGTTTTTCTTTCACCAGACATTTATCACCTGCTAAATGTGGTTAATGTTGTGAAACCCCTTGACATTCTTTGACAAAAGGGGCTCTGTGAGAACTAGATACTCAGTAATTTCAACCCCATTTAAAATGGAACAAACCAGCTCCCCTTCCAGATTCCTCATGTCATGATGTGTCTTGAATACTGATGTGCAGCTTCTCAAATTGGTTTGCTCAAAAGATTCAATAGATGAATAGGGACAGAAGAAAAAAGTACTTTACTGGTAATAGCAAATATGGTGACTAAGTACCATCCTCACAATAGCAGGAATGCAACAGCCTTTATTAACTCCCTGATTTTCCCTGCAATGTTGTCACTTTCTGTTACCTGCAGTCACTTGGCACAGTGAGGAAAAGTACCACATGGAAGAAAAATACACAAGATAATATTGCATCCATTCTTCTCACTGAGTTATGTGGCATATATACAGATTATGGCCTTTCCCTAGCACTTTCACTGTAATAAAACAGATGGTGCAGAGTTTCATTCTGATCCAGCAGTTTCACCCATCTTTTGGACATGCCAGAAGAGGGAGGAATAAAGTCTGGCTCTGAATCCACCTGAAGTTGGAAGTATTGCCACCACAGAAAATCAAATCAATAAGCATTTGCAGAAGGATATATTTTTTCATTCCCCTGTAAGTACAATCAACAAGGGACACTTTTGAAAGGATGTTTTTGGAAGAGTGTTTTTCTTCCTTAAAACATTCCTATGCATGAGAACATAATTTGACTTTGACTCCTAATATAAACATAAAATATAAAGTGAGAAGCAGCTGAGGAGATAAGCCTCTCATTGTATCCCACTGTATTTCTGCTGAAACCCTATAGCTTCTTATGCACTTTAACATTTATTATAACTGTATTTCTAAGTTCCACATTGTAATTAGGATTCCAAGGCAGTATTTTAGATTAAATGGCAGAATATTTCTAAGGAAAATAGGAAATACAATCCAATAATTGCTAAACAACTGCTGTAAATTTGATGTAGAAAGAAAAAAAAAGGATAAATATTCAGGGTTTTGGGGAGAGAGAGCTAAAATTGGAAGGAAAACATTTGCTTAAATTTTCAGGCATTAGCATTTCCATCCTCTCTACAATACACAAAAGGCAGAGGAAGTCCACAGTGAGGCAGTACTGAAGCAAAAAATCACTGTTCTGCCATGCTCAAAATAAAATAGGATAAAATAATATTTCTTGGTATGCCTGATTATTGGGATGGAAATGACTACATTGTGAGTGCAAGCCAGAGATCAGAGACATAGAATGACAGGGATATTATAGAGTGGGTCCAGGGGAGGGCCATGAAAATGATCAGGGGGTTGGAGCACCTCTGCTATTAAGACAGGCTGAGAGAGCTGGGGTTGTTCAGCCTGGAGAAGAGGAGGCTCCAAGGAGACCTAATAATGACCTTCCAGTACCTGAAAGGGCCTAAAAGAAGGATGGAGAGAAACTGTTTACAAAGGCCTGTAGTGATAGGACGAGGGGCAGTGGCTTCAGACTAGAGAAAAGCAGATTTAGATTGGATGTTAGGAACAGATTCTTCACCATGAATGTAGTGAACACTGGAACAGGTTGCCCAGGGAGGTGGTCGGGGCCCCATCCCTGGAGATATTCAAAGTGAGGCTCAGCAGGACTCTGGGCAACCTGATCTAGTTGAGGATGCCCCTGCTTACTGCAGAAGGGGTGGACTAGATGACCTTCGGAGGTCTCTTCCAACCCAGACCATTCAATGATTCTATGCCTACAAAATGTAATTTTGTTGAAAACACTAAGTTCTCCCAGTAAAACAGCTGGGTAATCTTGCTTCATTTTGGGTGGCATATTCTACTTCTTCAATTGAATAAAATGTGAGAATAGATACCAAAAACACTCTGAAGCACACAGAACCTTAAACTCAAAAAGTGGTGTTACTGCCGCTTGAGAAATTAATTTCACATTTTCAAACAGAGATGTATCACTGCCTCTCTATGGTAGCATTAAATGAGAGATTTAGTTTAGAATCAGCTCCATAACTCCACTAACACTTTCAACGCATGTTGCAAATGTAATTATCTAGAATAGCAAGACTATTTAAGTCATGTAACTGCATAATTAGGGTCTCATCTGGTTCATCATTTTATGAAGGATTAAAAAATATTAAAATATGAATTGATGTTATCTACTTTTTCTGCTTTTTCACCTGACATTTCTTGGTAACTATTAATAGGACAGATAATAAAAAGGAAACATTTTGTTCCCCTCTTCAGTAATAGCCATTACTAATTTCCATTACAAGTAGTTTTCCTCAGGCTTTGGGAAAAGGAAAAGAACTGCATTGATAATAAGTCATTTATTTCTGTGTGTTCACCTTTACAGCTGATAATAACCACGTAAATATTTTCCTTTAGCGAGGAAAAATTGAAACATGTCAAAACAACCTCAGAGTGTAACACGACCATTACCACTGATGGAAGTGGGACCTTTTACCGTAGCAGAGTAGTAGCAAAGTCTCCAGACATGGAAACAATGCTAAAGGTATTTACAGGCACTTGTGTACACACTGAGTGAGTAAAACAATATTGGCATTGAATGTGAAACCAAAACCAGGGAATTAAGGCATGCATCTTGAGAGCAAATCATTGGTGGCCAAGTGATGTCTGAAATCACTTTGCCACTTGGAAAGTAAGAAAAATAGATCTTCTCTTGAAACTCACTGCACCATTAGCTGCATAGAAGTACCAGTATGTACATGTGGTGCACATGCACAGCTGTTTGTGTTTTATTGCTCTAAATATCTGATAAAGTCTTAGTATACTGAAGGATGAGGCACAGAAAGGTGAAGTAACTGGACAAGAACCAGTGGCAACATGAGCAAAAGAACACAGATATCCACCTTACTAGGCTTGTGTTATGACCACTCAGCTGCATTCCTTAGCTGAAACAAAAAACACATTGCAGCAATTCAGCACTTTGCTTCCCAAGGAATGAGACTAGGGAGAAGATTGTTAAAAATGCACAGTTTTCAGCTTTTCATCTGGCATCTTCCAAAACTCATTTCTGCACACACATATTCTACCTTAATTTTTACATCTGGAAGTGAACCAGGAAAGGTCCCTGCCTATGGCACCTACTATAGCAAGATTACTTAAAAATTGAAGTATTTATTACAATAGGTTCACAATGCCTTTTACCTCCAATAATAGACTGCTAATAGACTTTTATTTTAAAACAAACCAATGTAAACCCAACAATTGCATGTTTTGACCCCTCTTTATTAATACATCCTATGAGCTGCAAAGAGATGCATTCTACTTCCAGAACCTCTGAACATGTCTCAGCAGTGATATATAATACAGACAGTAATAAAGACTCCCTAAAAATTTCCCTCAGATGTTTATACAGATCTTGAGCCCTAGCAGGGCAGATATGTGGTAGGAAGAGCATTGGGAAACTGAGAAACTTAATGTATAAATATTCCCATTTGAACTAACCTTGCTGCTGTAGTTGTTGAAGTAGATTAAGACCAAGATTCATTTCAGGGTAGTCTAGGAGATTATTGCTTGATGCAGAGGGGATGTTAAGGCATGAAGCCTGGATGGGATTCATACCATGTGGAGAGCAGAGTGGTATTTTACTGTGTAGATCCACAATCAGATCTATCTTTTTCTCCATGCACTCCAGGTACAGAAGACTCACTCTCTCCTATGTCTCTCATCAGCTGAGTTCAATGACACAGACAAAGAGACATCATCCACTGTCCACCCTCCCATCTCCAGCCTCTCTATTGCAGAGCATGCACAAGCTACGAGCAACAGTGGAAAACAAGAGACAGCTCAAAGTGCACGAGGGAGCAATTACATCCTACATGATTTAGTTTTCTTGCTTAGATTTTCTTTGAAGGAGGAGGAGGTGGCACCATTTTTCATGTCACTTTGTTTAGCGACGACGGAGAATGGAGTCAGTACGTCTGATCAATATGATCTAGTATTGTCCTTTATTGCTTCAGTATTGCAGGCCTATGGCTCAGGCCTATGGTGAAAGCATGGTACAGAGCAGACAGTAGAGCTGACAGGCTAGTAAGAAAAGCATAGAGGAAAGTGCGCAGTAAGAAAACCCTTAGAACTTATATCAACTCGGAGGGCATTGCTGGCATGGCTTCATTGACCCCTCATGAGTGACCACACACTATTACTATAGATTATTGGTTAAACCAGTAATAACACGCAAGATTGTTGATGCCCATATGTGTCCTGTTGTCCTGAGATAACTCTCTGTGTTTATAGCTACCGGTGTCCTGCTTTGGTTACACGGTGCAGGCACAGCACTATTCTGCTATGCTGCTAGCTACTTCTGCACCCATGCTGGACACGGCCTACCACCATGTCAGGCTCTAGGCCTACACTGCCAGATTGCTCACACTGCTTATTGCAACCATTACCACAACTTTGCACTGTGTATGACCTATTCTTTGGTGAGTGGCATGTGAGGAAAATAAAGAAGAAAAGCCCAGGTGATGTGCAGCCAGCACAGAAACACTGAGATATGATGCCACACAAGAGGATATACAATATTCAAATCAGTAATCAAGGCTGTGGATGAGCTGTGCCCAATTCCCTTGGAGAACCACTGTCTGCTCTGTACACCACAGAATGCATTATGCCAGGCAACAGAAGAGAGACAACCATCATTATTGCTAGAATTGTAATATAGAAAAATGCCATTAAAAAGAGTATGAGTATCACCTGCTCATCCCTCCCTACTCCTGTTCTGTGACCCCTCCATGACTATTAAATTTCCATGCACACCAGCACATGGAGCAAACAAGGGGGGAAAATGAACATGAAAAAATGAAGACCCAGCTTAGCCTTATTTTTAATAGTGATTTCACCACTAAATTTTTCCTACTCTTAGTATATATGCTGCTTATTCTTGAGGTTCTGTAGTGAAATCTGATTTTAACAAAGGAGTTTCCACCCCTAAAATTCCTGCTGGCATTGCTAGCTCTATTTTCAAATGTGGAGACTGAAATGACAAATGCATCAGTGATCCAGTTATATGAACTGTTTCTTTCTTGGATGTTCCCATCCTGGTGTATGGTTCAGCTGCTGCAGGATGAACAGCAAAGATTGCTGCCCACAGCTTCCTGGACACCTTCACAGTTTCTGAGTCAGTTCCTCTTATATATAATTTCATTTTACAGCTTGGCAGTTTAAATCAGCACAAATTATCTCAGTACCTATGAATTGCAATGGTTAAGCAGTTGCTAAAGAAATGGAAGGGATAGGATGGTCTGCTGGGGATAGAAACCATTACAGACACCTCTGCTTAGGATCTCTGTAGGCTGTTTCTCACCACCTGGCAAGCAGGAGTCCCGAGGAGCATAGGTTAATGAAGAGCAGGAAAAGCTTCATTCTGGTGGAGATGGTCAGGTACCTCACAGCTAGGAACGTTTGTGCCTGTGGCAGCCTGGATCCTGCCATCAGTCCTTCCACCAAGGCTATCAGATTGAAAGTCAGCCAGTGAGTGCAAAGGCTTTAAGATGTAGCCTCTTGTAAAAAGCCTCATATGATCAGCCCTGCTTTAGATTGGATATTGGGAATATGAATATATTGGTAAGTGCATAGTGATTGTGCTTTATTTATGAGAAAAACCCCAGTGATCTCTTCTTTCTTTACATATATACTCCTACACCACGAATAGCTTTACTTTAACAGAAAGCAC
Organism: Dryobates pubescens; assembly: GCF_014839835.1. Taxonomy (NCBI): domain Eukaryota; kingdom Metazoa; phylum Chordata; class Aves; order Piciformes; family Picidae; genus Dryobates; species Dryobates pubescens. The sequence goes on from NC_071621.1 coordinate 20,865,965, forward strand.
ATTAGATCCTCAGTGAAAACACATCAGAGCTTGGACTGTGTGAATACAGCTACTAAGCAACCTTACCAACACAGTCTACTCCTGCACTGTAGCTATGAATAATTACTCCTCCAAGTAACCTTTGCCTTTCTGTATCTACTCTTCCACAGCTGTATATTATTGCAACTGCAAATGGGCCTAAATCAAAATCCCAGGTCTAGAATTTGTTCTCATATTTAAGGAAATATGGATAGAAATCCAAACAGGTGTCTGTCCTCCCTCACTACAACTGGATTATATGGAGCCCTGAAAGTAAACAGCCCAGAATTTCAAGGCTGCATTTTTGTTTCAGATTCCATGGTTCAAGCCTGTCTACAATAATTTGTTTACTCAGAGACAATTCAGAGACAGAGACAACTTCTAAAAACCAACCCATAAACCAAACAATTTCACTGAAACTTAAAAACTACTTTCAAAGGACTGATGGTAATTAAGCCATTTAATGCATTTACTGACTACTCTGGCCACTTTTTCTGGAAGAGATGTTAAGTTAGTGCCGCCTCATAAAGGGAAATTTAATTACACAACTGAGTGCAAAACTTAAACAGAATATTTGAGGCAAAAGAATAAATTGCTGCCTTCTTGGCACATCTCCTTGATAACAAAAGAAATGAGTATTGCCCAACTTGACCTCATCTTCTCTGAGGCTGTCCAGAGATTTACTTCCTAAGAGTCCTCGTCTGTATAAAATCCCTGGATTAAGGATTGCACAAATTTTGGAAAACAAGATCTCATAGAAAGACTAGAAACTGCTGATCATGTTTCAGAAATACATAGAAAGCTATTTGTTTTGGAAAGCTGTTTGTTTTGGAAAGCTGTTTGTTTTGGAAAGCTGTAGGTTTTGACACTGTCACCCATAACATCTTTATAGGTAAATTGAGGAAGCATGGGTTAGATGAGAGGACAGTGACGTGGCTTGAGAACTGTCTGAATGACAGACCACAGAGGGTTGTAATCAATGGTGCAGGGTCTAGTTGGAGGCCTGTAGGTAGTGGTGTTCCCCAGGGGTCAGTACCGGGTCCCGTATTGTTCAACATCATCATCAACAACCTGATGGAATAGAGCAAGTTTGCTGGTGATACAAAACTGGGAGAATGGTTGACACACCAGAAGGCTGTGCTACCGTTCAGTGAGACATGAACAGGCTGGAGAGCTGGACAGAAGTGAACCTCATGAAGTTCAACAAGGGCAAGCATAGGGTCCTGCACCTGAGTGCAGCTCTGCAGAGAAGGATCTGGGAGTCCTAGTGGACAATTCACTACAAGCCAGCAACGCGCCCTCGTGGCCAAGAAGGCCAATGGTATTCTGGGGTGGCATTAAGAAGAGTGTGGCCAGCAGGCCAAGGGACATTCTCCTCCCCCTTCCCTCTGCCCTCATGATTCTGCACTTGGACAATTGTCCAGTTCTAGGCTTCCCAGTTCAAGAGGGATGGAGAACTACTGGACAGAGTCCAATAGAGGGACATAAAGATGATTAGGGGACTGAATTATCTATCTTATGAGAGGCTGAGAGAGCTGGGGCTGTCTAATCTAGAAAAGAGAAGACTGAGAGCAGATCTTATCAATGGATATAAATATCTAAAGGGTGGACTCATGAGGATGGGCCTGGGCTCTTTTCAGTGGTGTCCAGTGCTAGGACAAAGAGCAGTGGGAACAAACGAGAACACAGGAGGTTTCACTTGAACTTAAGGAGAAACTTCTCTACTTTTATGGTGACTGGGCACTGGAACATGCTGCCCAGAGAGGCTGTGAAGTTTCCTTCTCTGGAGACTTTCAAAACCACATGGATGCGTTCCTGCACAGCCTGCACTAGGAGCTTTAGCAGGGCTCTCCACAGGTGCCCTCCAACTCCTACCATTCTGCAGTTCTGTGAGTCTTTAAATAAAATTTCAGCACTGCTGTACTAGCATGTAGTAGAGTCACATAATTATGAATGCAAGATTTAATGCCACTAGAATATTGCATTTCTGGTCAATGTGGAATTGCAGGATTGCATTATACAACAATCAATACTACAAATATTAATCATATTAAATTACACAGATCAAAATAGTTAATTTTGAAGGAGTTAATATTTATGCAAAGAAGTGTCTAGAACTGGACAACTTGTGGCACTAGAAGGTAGCTGGGGGATACAGTTACTCAGCAGAGTTTTCATCATAAGAACTACTGTTCCAGCTCTTACTAATTATGATCTCAGGACAATGGTCTTCCATCTTCTCTAAATACGAGGGACTCTGAAGATTTTCCAGTGGTACTGAGGATTTCAGTACAGTGCCATTCAGCCTAGTGATAATAACTTTGATTTTCCTCAAGACCTGCCACAAATCTATTAGAAAGCATTGTCAGAATATAGCAGTCTGTGCAAAGACTGAAAACCCCTTTTTCTAGACTGTAAAAACTGAAGTAGGCATATCCCTTGCCTAAGCAGGAAGGCATGAAGGCAGCTGCCTTTGTAAAAGAAACACAGTCTTGAGGCAGAAAAGCAAGAACTTTCTGGGAATGAGACACTGTGGACATGCCACTTAACTTCCCTATTACCATGTGTCTATCCAAGGTCAGCAATTGACCTAACTGCCAAAGCCAGCAGCTAGTAATGCAGAAGGTTTACAGTGAAAAGGAAAAGCACTTGTACTTGGATTAAGCCATGATATTTTACCTTCATCAACAACTCCTTGTCTGTTTCTTTCTTCCTGCCCTAGCAAATTTGAAGAGCTCATATGTAAAAGCACCAAAGACAGATTCCCTTGGGCTCACATACCCAGAGACAGAAGGGGAGCACTGCACACACGAAAAGCAAATCACTGCATTTGCTTCCTCTCAACCTGCCCATGTTTCATCAGAGAACATGCATTCATCATAGAGCACTTGTAGCACCTAAACTAAATTTATTTTAAACATTGAATGTTAATTTCAAGAATGCCTCAATCTGTTCAAGTTCTAAGAACAAGCTAACATGACACTACCACTGTTTCTTGTGCAAATTGTACTAATCTAGGCACATTTTCTACAGTTTATATAGATATCAAAACCAATAAACCCATCCTTCCCCCTCCCCCAAGTACATAAAAGCTGTATCTTTTCTATAATTTTGGTCATACAGCAAATTTTTATGGTTTTAAATCTCACACCAAAAGGTATGAAAATAACATATTTGTATTACATGTTCTATTAAAGGTTTTCAATGTTCTTTACAAAAATCAATACACTGCTGTGCAAGACAGGAAACTACCTCCTCCATCTAGATGCTGATCTCCAAGAAATCAGTATGAGCCAGGTGCTACCTAGTCTGTATGCATCCAGAAAGGTTATGTTACTCTAATGAAACTCATTTAAATAGTAGTTTATTTAAGCCTCTGTAATTTCTCCATCTAGAAGAGCTATGTGCCATTCTGCACCTCTCCGTATACACATGGCCATCCAGTAAAGAGGGAAAGAAACATATTTTCTTCCTGAATAACAGGGGCCTTGATCCTGAGTACAAAAATTGCAGGGAATTCACAAAGTTATTTGTCAGCTATTAAAGTTGGGGAATACAGAAGGTTTGAAATGAATGAAAACACAGCTGTTTACATTTGTGGTGGGTTGAAATTACCCCAACATAAGACTTGCCAGACTAGCTCAGAAGGAAGCAAATGAAGCCACATTTACAAGCAAAACTACAATCTAAAATATGAATTGCAATGAATATGTATAAAATATGCAATATTTCTATATATTTACAATGTATAAACAGCACAAGAACCCCCCTGGACAAAACCAGGGGGTTACCAACAGCTACCCCCTCCCTGCTCCTTTCTCCCACCCTATACAAGGTAAAACAGAGAGAGAGAAGAGCAGAAAGTGGCTTGCTAGTATTTAGCCACAACACAGAATGCAGTCAAGGTCAGCAGCAAAACAAAAGACAGCTAGTATCTGCCAGAGGGAAGAAACCAAAAAGAGAGAGAGTTAGTTTACACAAATAACTTTATGTTCTTTTTCAGACCAATGAGATCATTTAGACCTTATCATTATTTTCCGTTTTGCATTCAATGGCAATTTATTTACATTCTACCACTTTTCTACTCAATCCTTGGAAAATTTTCGAAGGCACAGCCTAAAACTGCCACAACATAGAACAGGACACTGAATTTCTGGAGGTGCAAATGCACCATCCTGATCACATTCACTGGGAGCATGGCAGCTTTGGGCTCTGCAGGGCAAAGTCACTCTTCTCTCAAATACCTCTCCAATTGCTTGGGTGCAAGCCATAGTGAAGCCCCAAGACATTCCTGGTTGCAACACTGAGGCCCACTTAGGCAGGCTGTGAGGGTATTTTTCCAGCAGTCTTGACAGCAATTTTCATTGACATCTGTGCAGTAAGGTTTTGGCTGTATTTAGCACATAAAAGTAAAGCAGGGTTGTTTTGCAATTTTGCATGGTATAAAACCTTTGTTATGACCTTGATTTTGCAGTAATCTCAGCACTCAATAAAAGAAAGAACGCTAATGAAAACATGTTTATGAGAGATTAACATGGCAACAAATATAAAACTGCTGTGCAGTTAAAAACAAAAAAAAAAGCTAAATACTTCTCTCTTAAATATTGCAAATTATTTATACTGACATTCTGAGCAAATCTAGCTCTTAAATTTAGGCTGCCATACTAAATGTAATAGAAACATTATTAACAGAGTGCTTGAAGTTGCATGCCTCATGTAACACATTGGCAATACCTTTCATCTCAGCTGTTCTACTGCCATGCTTACATAGCACATGAAATCTGGGGGCTTCTGTACTAGAAGTGTTAGGGGGTTTGGTCCCTTTCCTCTTTCTCCAGTCCCCTTGCAGGTAATTCTGTGCAATGGCAGTAGGCACAATCAGCTGGTAGGGCAAGAGTCACTGGCAGAGCAGTCCTTTTTCCTCTAGGAACAAGTTTCATCCTGCAGAATATTGACTGAAAAATGTTGTTGGAAGTACCCTGGAAGAGGTGGGGGTTTAGGTATTGTTTTGGGGAATTTCATTACATCTGAGATTTATTACCCAGCAATCCACAGTTGTGGAGGACAAAAGCACTGAAGATTCATGAGCACACTCCAGTTCCGTGCAGTACAAATGTGAACTTTACTTCTTATCCTTCACTAGCTATCATCCCATTAACACAAAGTATCCACATCGACCCCATTTGAATTAAGCCCTTTAAACATCTGTCTTCATGACCATCAAGCTTTTGTGTGGCACCAATTTGAACACTGACTGACACTGCTCATATCTAAGTTAATTCCTGGTTTTATGATCAGAGGCTAGACCACATAGTGAGGTGGAAGGGAGAATGACTGGAAGTGTGGAGACTTTTTTATTTAAAAAGAGAATGACTGGTGTGGAATGTTTATTTTATAAAAGGATAAACCACACATTAAAAAAAGACATAACCCAATCAAGCATCTGTGGTGCTTCCTTCAGTGAAGTTCAGCAGTCCCAGCTGGTGTGTCAGGGAGTCTTTTCTAGCTTTTCTGGCTGCCTGGCCAGATAATTTAGTTACAACAGTGGTTGTAAATACTGCTAAACTCGATGCAAGTAGAGGTGATTCCAACCCTTTTATTCTCTCACAAGCGTACTAAACATAGGGAAGAAAATTAAATGCCAGGAAGAGCAACACAGCTCTTCTCAGGGCAGCTCTTCTCAGTGGAACATACTGGCTCAGGGCTCATGATGCTCAGGAGAGCTGGCATTAGTTTTGCTGACAAAACTGAAATTGAAGGCAAACCTTCTAGAGAAGATGCCAATGGAAAGCATGTGCTATCAGTGAAACTGCAGAAACAGGCCTTCATCCAAGATCATCATCCTGAAATTCAAATGCCAGTTTTACAGTCAATAAGCTCATGAGCAGTATTTTGTTCTGTGGCATTCAGCAAAGATTAGCTATTAATCCAATATATAGAGGGGGTTTATTTCAGACTTTGAACTGAATATGTTTATGGTAGTGAGTAAAACTGTATTTTCCAGCTGATCAAAAATATAACTAAATTCTGATCTGCTCTGCCAGGTGTGTCAGGGCAACATATGGTTCTGCACTGTGCAAGACAACTCAAATGAAACCAGAAGGCAGACTAGAACATTAAAAAGCCACGGTGCTGTAGCAAATGCTCCATAAAGCTATTTGTTCAGTTTGAGCTACGGTGCAATTGTGTCCTAGAGTTAACTATTATAAAGGTAACAGTTTTAAATACTGCCCTGAAATACCAGATTCTAAAATGCAAAACAGGTGAGCTTGTCATCTGGAGAGGTGCAAGCTGAATATGTAGGCACTCGCTACATCTAAAACGAGAGCCCATCTATGAGAGGAAGTACCAGGAAAGCAAAGCAGACAAATGCTGTTTTGATCACTACTTTGATGTCCTGAGTTACATGCACCGGTTGTTTGCCTACTATCAGGTAAGAGCTCTATGTGCAATGCGATGGCTAAAAGGCCAGTGCTATTTTTAGCCTGGTACACATTGCAAGGTAGAAGAAATGTAGGACAATTCACACAGGAAAGGCACCAGCAATTCCTGCCTGAAAGCATGCAGCACTGTGATTGCCACTTGAAGAGAGAGAACTGCTGCCCCGGTCAAGAGCTGCTTTACAATATTTCTGTGTCAAAATCGAGTCCAAATATATGTGCTCTCAAAGACAAGCGGCCAAGTGTAAGAGATGTTTTTGTCTGGGACTCTGTTTAAGCTGCCAAAGGGGTGTGACATGGCCACCGCCTGACCCTCACAAGCAGCCTCCCAGGCTTTCTGACCTAAAACATTTAGTTCTGGCCAATATGTTTTCAATCCAGTGCTGGCACTGGCTCTGGGCTCATGCAGAAAGCAGAGGGACTCCCAGAGGGCAGAGAGCAGGGCAGATCACTGTCCACCTCAGTCTCCTCAATCTACAGCCCAGCAGCCAGAGTGACGATGCAAGGATGCAAGTTAGCCAAGGGCCAATTTAGCAGTGCCCCAGGGCAGTCCCAGGGCGTTTCGGACAACAGGCTAACAAAGGATATTCAATTTGTCATCGATCAATAATAGATTTTTTCCTGCAAATATTTCCTTCCCATAAAGGCATTAATGGGTACCAGTGTCACCTCCTGAGACCTGTGTCTTTCTGATAAATTTATCATGTATTTAGACATAGAGGTTGTTCTGAGCTGCAGTGGAACTGTCATTCTACATGGAGTGGAGTGCCGTGGGCAATGAAGCAGCTTTTGCTGCTGGGAGGAGAGAGGAAACACAGATGTGACTACAAGCTGATCCTTGGAGGTGCCAGACAAGTGAAGTCAGCACAGAAGATGGCCTAGTAGTTCAGAAGGAGGGTGGGCATAACAGAACAAAGAGGGGATGCCGATCCCTGGTCACATAAGATAAAAAAACATGCACACCTTACACACCTCAGAAGGTGAAGGAGAATGTGTTCTTTGGGATAGAGCTAAGAACAATGAGATGCAGCTGGCAAAAGAAAAAACACTATTAGAGATGAATATTAGGAAACACCTGAAATGATGAGCAAGTTGCACAGGATTTAAAATGAGAACAGAAGAACAACAACAACAAAAAAATCTGTGCCTGACCTGCCATTTTACCATACTACAAATTCTGATTTAACTGCTGAAAAACATGTTTGAGGGAAGTTGAATGGAGTTCCTGCAGAGTTATTAACAGAAAGGCTCAGGGTGAGAGAGGTGGTGGCTTAGCTATCTCTCGGTAACTGTCTGCAGATTATTTAATGTCTGTGACGTGCTTTAAAGATGAAAACCACTGAGTGCTTAGTAAATTAGAACAAAAAAGAATCCCCAACAGTGGCATCTACTAAATTACAAAATAACCTCTCCAGAGAAGCCTCAAAAGTATTGTCACAAAATAAATTTAAAACTGATCAGCCTGAAATGTATTTACTATAGGAAAGAGACCTGCATTTGCCCCAAGGAAAAGAGATGAAATGTCCTAAGGCTTCAGTAGTCTTTCATCTCATATTTTATCACTCTTTCCTAATGCACAGGGGAGAGAGATGATTATTTAAACTGGGTTTTTTCTTTTTTCCTCTGGAACTGTCTGGTGAAATGTGCTGACAGGTACTATCCCTCAACTGTGTATTTCAGGTAATTCACAAGGCAGGCAAGTAAAGGGGCTCACATTCCTCGACAAAAAAGCACAGATATGCTGGAGGAGGATGAAGCTTCTCTTTGAGACCATGACAAGCTGCCAGACTTTGCCATTTTCAAGGCAGACCATAAAAAAAAAAAAATATCTAGATGCATTTACGGACAGATGCACACAACAAGCAACAGCTTGGTCAATCCCAGGCTATCACAGGATGCTCAGAACAAAAGGAAGAGACAGTCTTTTCTTTTTCATTATGGTCCTACTGCACCTAGTCTGTACAGAAAGAACAGCTCTTTCCTCTTACTGTCATTGACAAGAGCTAGGACTGAAGTTGTTTATATTGCCCATGGCAAGGAGAGAGGCAGGGGCAGAAGGAAGGTGAACAGGAATCCAAACAGCAAAGTCAGATGGTGGAAGAAGGAATTCAGACAACATCAATTTTTGCACAGCAACAAGAAGCTCCATTGTTTTGACTCATTTCCCATTAGTTACACCCCTACTGAGATGCTTGAGCACTGCAGCCCCCATGCTCTGGGCAGCTCACTAAACAGCCACCATCTATCCAAAAAAAAAACCAAAACAACAAAACAAACCACAGAGCAAGCTAAAGGCTCTAGTGAGTTTTTTTTAATAGCCTCCACTGCCTTGAGTCCCCTGTGAAGCCCTGAGATGTACCGTTAACTCCTAAGCATGATTCACAAGTCACAGGACAGCTGCAAGTAGAGTGAGTACCACTTACACTGGATGAGGAAGTTTCTTTAATTCTGTGACATGAGGCTGAAGTTTTGGCAACCTTTTAAGGAGCTGCAGCTCCTGCTACAACAGAACTGTTCTGCTTAGCAGGAAAGAGAGGCTATAAGGTAACAGACATTGTCTGAGGGAAGGAGATGTGGTAAAGGGGATGCCATCAAGAAAAGCAGGGAAGATAACAAAATGCAAAGTAGCTACTTTTCCTTAACTTCTAGGTAGCTTCAATCCTTTTATTTTCTGACATTATTTGATAATCTGTAAGCTGTTGCAGTAAATGGGAAGTACAGCAAAACTCAGAAATAATGTCATGTTATTACTGAGATGTGTTGAGTATACTGAAGTTCTGTTTTTAAGACTACACACATGGATCCTAAGCATAATTACTATGTAGTTGGCATCTCTGCTTAGCAGTAGAAGACTCGTATTTTCATTCAGCAAGGTGATTGATGCTGTAAAGATATTCTTCAGACAAGATGTTTGCAAGCTACAGAAACCTTCACAGTGGGGGAGAAGGGGAGAGAGAGAGAAATTAAAACTGGAACTTCTCCAGTGATGCCTTTGTTTTCAGCTAGATTCTGTGGTCCAGGCTGACAGCACATAGGAAATGGGTAAGAACTGATAAACTCAATTTCCAGAGGCAATCAGATAGGTATGGCAGGACAGGCAGGAAGAAGAGACACTGGCTTGGTTCACACAGGATATTGAAGTACCACCTACCATCACACAGTCCTTAAATAAGTTTCCTAAGTCACATCAGCAACAGCTCATGAGGATGGCAGGCCAGTGTCTCACCTTGGTTCTTCTATCTTTATGGGCTCTTAAGCTAACTTGTCCAATCCTGCAGTTTGCAAAGACGTGATCCAAACCTCCTCCCATCACTGCTTGTCCTACTTTCTCTGGGCTAAAGTCCCAGTACTGCAGTACAAAGTGGCAGGCCAGGTATCATAATTCAGAGAAGACATTTAAGCTGCAGCTCAGAACGGGAGATGCTTGTATGAATTTTGATGTGCAAAAAGGAATACACATCACGAGATCTTTGCAAGTTAGACACCAGAAATTGGTCTGGAACTCTACTTCTCAGACTGTTCAGGTGCTCAGAATGCATATTTCTCAGTGGTACAATTTTTGTGCTGTATCTTAACGGGAAATTACTTGATAACCAACAGCTGCACTGCCAGAATTAGAACCAAAGTCTCAATTATAGAGATCTCTCTATATTGAAACAATCATTAAAATTAACCAAATGAAAACCTCACAGTCAGCAAATTTTACTGATGCACCAGAAGATTTTTCAGGATAAGGTATGCTAATATTCATACTTGCTGAGGGAAAATAAATATACAGCACATGTGCCAAACTTCATTACAAATGCATTTGATTCAAATCATATTCTAAAAACGACAATAAATCTTGTTTTATTGCACATTTCTTGTAGCATATCCATGTTATGATGCAAAAAAAAAAAAAAAAAGGACAATAAAATGCAATGCATTGTATTTTGAATAAAGCCTCATGAAATATCTGAATATTTATTGTACACAATGGATGAATCAGTAACAACCAGCCAAGCTTTTCACTTAATAACCAGTGATCTGTTAACTTTCTCTTCCTCCAATAGCTATAGTGTAAATAGTTTTTCACAAAGCTTATTGAAGTATCTGATAACAAACATCCTGAGTGAGAGATGTATGTTTGACCAAAACAGCTAAATCATAGGGAGGCCTTTTCAGATTTTTATTACATTGCTTCACCTCCCACAGAACAAACAAGCAATTCATTTTCTTGTAAATAAATGTCTAAGGAAAACATGCAGTATTGACTTTAGAGAGTTTCTGAGCTATTTCACATTCATAGCTTTTCACTGGGTATTCTCAATGTGTGATGACAACCTTTTTAGGAAAATATTTGGATGGACTTTGTTCAAAATGTTACAGTCAAAGTCCTGGTATCGACAAAACGACAACTCGTGAGCAAAGCAAAGAATGTATTGTTACCATCACTGAAAATGTAATTTGCAATCACTGAATTATTAATCCTGTTCTAATTATTATAGAAAAAAAGGAGGGGGGGGGAAGGAAAAAAACCCCAACACTTAAAAAGAGAATGCTTTTGAGCCTCAGCAATGATACAGGTGAAACTGTTACATCTCTTAGTTCTTACCCCTTCTTCACTGTTACACTCACCTTTCCACTGCCCACCTGGATCTTAAGGTGGCTGGTCTCACAACATATGAGATTCTACACACATTGGGTGCTTTCTTTTCGTTCTCCTAAAATCAGTTTTACTCAGTTGCCAGGTCTGCACTTATTAACCATTAGTTATTGACCACTGGTGCATTGTTTTTAGCTCTGGGGTCTCAAGTATCATCCCATGCCTTCTGTTGACATCTCTTATCTACTCTTCTGGAACACATCCATTAAGTTTCCTTTTGAGTCCTCTCCTGTGATGCTATATTTATAGTCCTCTATGCTGTGTCACTTTGTTAGGGTCCTATAGCATTCATTCTGCATAAAATAACTACTTGTTACTTTCAGCTATATAAAAATTATATCATACTACTGTACAAAGCTAAGCAAAAGCAGAACAAATTGTGTAATAGTCATCTAGTCATTATGAAATTGCTGTTGCAGCTAAATAAGCTAAAGCTGCAGGCAGGTCAAGACAAGCCTAGACAAAACCTTAAGTCCTGAGGCCTCACAGAGCTCCTACAAACCCTGTTACAAACGTCAGCAATGTGTTACTATGAGCACAGTGAGCTACAGAGCTACGCAGTGTTTGAATGCAAACATAATTCATCATTGACAAGCTCTTGATCCTTGACATTATGACAATTGATAAGTCCAATGCATCCTTGACAAGATCACATAGTCACAACATCTCACAAACAACCAGAGAAGGAAACTAGGGTCATCCAGGCTCCTCTTTGCAGTCACTTCATTTTTCCCTCAGAAATAATTAACTTCTCATCACTACTAGCTGCATCTATCCCAACCTGGCTCTGCTAATCAGTGACTCTACTGTTTCCTTCCTACCTTGAAGAAAGTCAACCTGCTTTACTGGGGAAAAGCTTGTAAGGTTTCTTTTGTTAGTGATTGGCATGTACTTTAGCCCTCACAAGAGCATACAGGGAAATGTTTCTTTCTCTGCCCAGAAAAACAGAACCTGACTTAATACTGATCTGTAAATAGGCCCCTAGCCCTAGAAGCCAGTTTCACTGGGTTCTTTTCCTGGTTCTTCTGTAGTTCTTTGCCTGACCTTGCAGAAGTCATTGGCAATTTATGATTTGGTTGTGATCTTCCTTTTGCCAAATTTGGGAAGTATTGTCACTTAAGATGTTATACAGCAGTTCAACAGCTATACATTAAATATACCATTTAAACACATATGACTGTTTTATCATCCCCAAAAGTAACCTCCAAGCTGGTTTTGTCATTTCTGGCTCAAGCCTTTTAAACTTGTACTATAATGCTGCATCAGCCCTGAACGCTAGATTCCAGTGAACAGTCACCTGAAGCAAGTGCTGTGTGTATGGTGGGATGAGTTGCAAGAAAGAAACTGCCTTACCTTCCTTACTCCCCATTTTTGACTGCAAGCCAATCATGTTATGGGAGTGAGCATTGGGATGCTGTGATTTTCATCATCATTCTTCTGGGAAAAGCCTAGGACAAAAAAGGAAGGAGACAATCACAGCCATAGCTCCTTTATTATTCTTCCCTTAATCCTGACCTTGCCAGCTTCAAATCAGCTCCTGCTGTGCAGCTCCCTACCACACTCTTACAGCAACTCTGCCTCAGAAATATATCCTCTCTTATTCTTAATTTTAGACAAGAATGAATAGAACCTTGAAGCTATGTTTAACTGAAAGTTCAAAGTCACAAACACATCCAAAATTATGGACTTCTAAGGAGAATTTCCTCAAATTCTTGGTTCCCCCTATCCTGAATGATCCCAGTTCCTAATTATACTGTCATTTCTGGTTTGCTCTTAAAGAAAAATACTGAGATGCCTACATTCACAGTTACTCCTTACTGCTCCCTACAGTGCAAGTTATTCTAGGCAGAACCTTGTCAAGGGGTGCTGGAACTACTATTGGTCTCTTCCAATTTAAACCATTCTATGATTCTATGAAAAGATGCTTAGATTTTCTGCTCAGTGATACTTGAAATGCAACAGCTCTTCAAGCCTGTTGGTCAAAGTGGCGTCTTGGAGTTAGCACGGGGCGGGGGGGTCGGGTGGGGAATTTGTTTAACAGGATTAGATTCGCAGGTAGGCTCAATGCAAAGTTATGAACACTGCTACATGCACTGGAACACTACACCATCCTGTTTTCTGCAGTATAGCCTGGTGCTTTATGCTGCTTCTGATGTACAGCCTTAAGGTCTGCAGACACTGCCAAATGCTTGTGGACTTTCACAAATTATAATAGTCACAGCAACTGTTATTAATTACTCTGTATTGCAAATTTACACTGATCTTTGCAAATAGGCAATATGCAAAGGATTCCTTACCAACCACTTAGGAGAAATGATGACATAGATGACTGTTTCTGTTAAGTGATTATTCTAGAAGTAGAAATTACAGAGAAATGTAGCTGTTACATGAGTGGTTTGAATTATAGCTGTAGGCTGAATCTAAGTCACAGTTTTCTTAGTGAAATTACACAAATCTTCTAAATACCTGATGGTATTAATTTTCTTTCTTTTTATAATGACTCCTTAACATACCTTCTCTTTTTTAGGGTATTGTCACCTCCAATAGCTCAAGTTAGCCAGCTTAACCTATGGGTCTCCCAAATGGGTCTGTTATCTCAGCAGAGAGGCACTGCACACACATGAAGCCCAAAGTGCACTTCTTACTCATTTTGCTCAGAACCAAACCATTCCTGAGGGCTGCTCTCAAATGGAAACATGATTCAGACACTTTCATGTGTTTTTCTTTACTAGATTTTATACAGCAATTTTTTCCAGAGCATTTCCACTCCCTTGCTTATGACAATTAATTAAACCAGGCCTGCACAGAAAGAAGCTATTTCATATTACAGCATAAAGGTTACTCACTTCTTGCTAGCCTGTTCAGTACTGCACATTTCTAGCACTCTCTCCAATTTATTTCTAAGTACATCTATTCAAAGGTCTTCCATAACTAGGCCAAACACAATTCATAGAGTACCACTGTTTTGCCATCTTTCAAAGCATTCAGGATTGTTACATACTCTGAATTGACTGAGCATGGGGATTACTTTCTCTCCAGGGGAGACAATGATCAGCATTTCCCACCCAGTTCCTGAGCTGTCTTTACTAATTTATCTTAATAACATCTTTGTGTTTTGACTCAGAAGAAAAGAGATCAAAGCAGAGAACAAGGCAGGCGTACTCTCAAGATTAAAATTGGCCAGAGGCAATAAGCAGAGCATGTAAACAGATCTTCAGTAGTCTGAAGAAAAGCCTGATCTAACATGAGCATTTCTGTCTTCCTGCAAGCTCTCCTCCAGTTCTCCCAGCTGGCTTGAGAGGTCACATCTGCTGCTCATGCTATTTCTTGTCATTACCCCATTTTTATTGCCCCTTTTCATCCTCAAATGTTATTAACCACTAACACTACAAGAAACCTTGTAGTTCTCTTACTCCTGAATAAGGCAGCACAGAACTGTATTCCTTATGGGAGCAGGGGCTGATAAGTACACCAGGCAGCTCTTGGCTTCACTTTCTGGCTTCATTTTCACTAGCATACTGACTCACATCAGCCTGAGGCATAGTGCTCAAGTCTCTTCAGCATAAGATTTGGGGCCTTATGGGTCAGTGTATCTCAGTGTTTCAACACTATCCCATTTCACTGAGTACACAGGAGGTGGGGGAGCCTACGTTTTATTTGATACTTGGTATATCTTACTTGGTAGCTTGCCATTTCTGATGGTCCTCTCTATTCAGAACTTCTCATCTCTGAGTTGGCTCCATATCACATCTTAAATAGAACAACCTAATCAGAAGGGAAAATGAAAGGTATATTGCACTCTCTGTCTCCTTGTATGGGAGCCTAAAACATGACTCCTGCGTATTTACTTGACGCTCTCATATGTTGAGAAGACAAACTGGATGCGAAGGAGCACTTAAAAGTGTTCATTTTGGCTTCCATTGGACCTTTTTTCCAAAGTGGACTTTGCTCCCAGTGAGCTCAGGAGCCATTCAAATCTATTTTAAAAGTGATTTTTATTTTAATTTTTATTTTTTAATCAATGAGCACTAGGCCTATCTTGTGCTCTTATCTTGCTCACAGTCAGCAGTGGAGAGAAGCAGCTCAAGTTTGATAGAGGATCGATGCATACAAATACAAGGTCATGCGCCTGGGAACAATGAAGACAAACTTGGAGTTGAATCCTGCTAAACAGCAGCTCTGAAAAGAACATAGGATGCCATAGCTGAAGAGCTCCCAGGTGTCAGTATCACCATGCTATGCTAACAGGAACACCGCTGCTACCTTATCTATAGTAATGCACTGAACACAGAAGCAGCACGCCCTCCGTACTGTTGTTGACACACTGGAGCCCAGACCTTGGCTTTGAAGTGTTGGAGAGGTGGGAAAGGCATTTGCAGTTCTTGAGTGCTGTCAGTTAGGCAGGTTCTCTCATCTTTCTTCTGTCAAAGCTTTGCATATATTTTGGACACCTTATTTGACAACAGTCAGCCTGTGCTGGAGCCCAATACTAGGGGACAAAAGACTCCAGGTAACTTTAAAAAACTACATTGGGCAGGTGGCAATGTTCTTGTGCAGAGACCAATTCATCCAGTTCCCTCATTACTTGCTGCTAAGAAAAGAAAGAGAAAAGCCAGTACTAGACCAAAAGAGGTGAGCAATCCTGTCTCTGTAGGACTCTGTTACGTGTGCTGCACTCCAGAGCTCTGCTGTGACACATACCTGGAGAGAGACAAACTAAGCTTAACCTGGGAAGCTTTAAAAAAGAAACTCATCTGCCTCCTGGGTCACAATTTGACTGGAGAACAGACTTTTGAGGGGTTTTTCATGAAAAACTTGTCAGAGTGCTGGAAGCCAGCTCCTAGAGCACAGGTGATAAAGGAGTGAGGAATGCAAACCCCATGGCATGTATGAGGCCTGGGTTCAGCTGCAATCCATCACAACCTGCCACCATGGGTGAGCCCAGTGCTGACTTTAGAAAATAAAATAAAATAGAAACAACAACAAAACAAACCAACTAACCAAACACAACAACAACATAGGCACCACCATATTTTTAAAGTCTCATTGCTTTAATTTTCCTTGGAAAAGCTAATTTCTGTTCACGCAGGTTTTATTCCTCCCTCTCTTCCATAGGGTCATTGATGAAAATTGGCCAGAAAGGTAGAAACACTAATTTAAGAATGTTGTCTTCTCAAAACTATTTCTGACAGCTAAGTGACCAACATCTAACCAGCTAAACATGGAACCATTTCTTTCTATTTTTAACCAGCTAAAAACCCTAGCATATTTATCACAACATTCAAGGTTCTGCCATGTGTGTCAAACGAAACAGCTACTGGGATCACAGTATCACAGTATCACCAAGGTTGGAAGAGACCTCAAAGACCATCGAGTCCAACCTGTCACCACAGACCTCATGACTAGACCATGGCACCAAGTGCTACGTCCAATCCCCTCTTGAACACATCCAGGGATGGCGACTCCACCACCTCCCTGGGCAGCACATTCCAATGACAAATGACTCTCTCGATGAAGAACTTTCTCCTCGCCTTGAGCCTAAACTTTCCCTGGTGCGGCTTGAGACTGTGTCCCCTTGTTCTGGTGCTGGTTGCCTGGGAGAAGAGACCAACCCCTTCCTGGCTACAACCTCCCTTCAGGTAGTTGTAGAGAGCAATGAGGTCACCCCTGAGTTTCCTCTGCTCCAGGCTAAACAATCCCAGCTCCCTCAGCCTCTCCTCATAGGGCTTGTGCTCAAGGCCTCTCCCCAGCCTCATTGCCCTTCTCTGGACACGTTCCAAGTGTCTCGATGTCCTTCCTAAACTGAGGGGCCCAGAACTGGACACAGTAATCTTTAGATCTTTTTTAGATCTTTAGAGCTACAACTAGGCTCATTGCAGCCTCTACAGAACTTGATCTGCCCTACTCACCATTTTGCACAACAAAGAGTTGCAAGGTATGTATCAGCCTTGTTTAATCAGGGAGGAAATTGGGCAGAGGTGAAGTCAGGTTGATAGCTCTTCTCTCTTCCTTTGATATCACCTCCATGGAATAGTGTTTACACAATACAAAAAGCTTCAGCAGGTTTCTCAAGTCCAGAGAGTAACACCAAATGGGTCAGCCACAACACTGGCACAAACAGATACATTGCTCCCCATTTATGGCCTTGGTATGGCATATTTCGCCAATTTATGTGGAAACACGGTCTGTACCTCACTTCCTACAAGACACATTCAGGCTGAGGAGGACAGGCAAGCCCCTACAGTCACAGAAATGCTTCCAGAACATGCTGGGGGGTGCGTGTGTGTGTGCATGAGCTGACCATCTTCACATAAAAGACCTGATTTGATTTTCTGGCATGTCCTGTGCCTCCCACAGGGACAGCAAAGCCTTGTCTCCACCATGGCACTGTACTGCTTTGTAAACCCAGCACAGGGACACAGCACAGACCAACATCAACCTGTATTTGGTCACTCCCACAAAGGACCATCAGTGGTTCCTCTGGACCCAGAAATAGAGACCCACACAAACTTGCTTCTCTGGTTCCCTCTCCAGCTACCTTACTGTAAGGAGAACTGGGATTTCATGGATCAACTCATGTAAGTGACTTCCAGATGGTAGTATATCTGAGCGACACTACTAAAACCCCTTCATAATAAGGTAGTTTTTCTTTGTACACGTTGAACCATTTTTATGGTGCTATCATGTCTCAGTAACTTATGTCACTAAATATGAACATTAGTACTGATCAACACTGTTCTCACCAGTGTCTATACAATGGGAAGGTCACTTCCATGCTAAAATCAAGTTGCATATTTCTGTGAGGTAAAACCGACGATGTTTCCGTTACAGTGAGTAGGACAAAGTAAACAACAAGCTTTGTCCAACATCTGGTTGGGTTGCTCATTTTCTGAAACCTTATTGCTCATAATATTTTCTTGGGAAATACTGTACTTAATAGGTTTTCTTTCTAGCATGAAAAGTGGCCCTATAAAAATCATGCAAGTATTTGACTTCTTTCTCTATGGTATCAGAGAAAATAGGAGAGAAGAAGAAGTAGAAAAGTTGGTAAACTGCAGGAAAAAAAATTATGAAAAAAGGTTCTAGTCTGAAAAGCAACTAAAGTCAGTTTACAGTGACAGCCTTTAGGTTTTGATTATTAATATTTTATGGAAGTCCTGTGCTTGCAAGTTATAATCCCAAATAGTGATATGTTGGATAGGTGTACTTGATAACATGTGGTTAACATACCTGCAATTTCCTCTTTGTATGTGTGTGTAAATACAAATTCTACTTCAAGGTTATGTTTTTCCAATCAGTTTTCATTTCCTTGACTGCATTGATAGCCTTTTGATGAACTATCAATTACTTTATTACTCCTTCTCAACATTATTAAGGAAAGTAGAACAGGTCTACAAATCAGAGCCACTAACTTTTAAGGTAATATGCTGGGTGCTAGATGGTTCAGCAGCTTAAGAGGAAAAAAATTAACCATTGTACAGAAATAGTACCTTCCCCCCCCCCCCCCCCCCCCTTTTTTTTTTTTCCCTTTTTTGCAAAACTCTCCCAGTCAGAAAGCTGTGCACCTCCTACTTCCAACCTATTTCACCCAAGCCCTTCCTCGGGAGTACACAGACCTCAGCACTTGCAGGGTGCTAAAGCATCGAGGAGGGCAGAAGCAAGCCCAGGTTGTCGCCTCGCCTAACTCACCAGCCACCGTGCCTCAGAGTTTGCACGCTGATGTGTCTCTTTCAACACTCACAACAGCCCTGGCAATGTGATAAGCCGGTGTTTAACGCGGCGGCAGGGCTGTGCAGCAGGTCGAACCCTGTGCCTCAACCGCCTCCTTCCGAGGGCAGCAGGAGTGGGCAGAGAAGTTTTCACCCTCGGGCCTCTATGCTGCAGTGCCGGCAGACATTAAAATGTGTGCTATGCATCTTAAGGACAGAACAGAAAAGCGTAAGTCACACATACGAGAGCTTTCTGCAGTTTGAAGTTGTGACTCCCCGCGCCGACCTCCGGCTCCTGGGGCGCGTCCCTGGCGGCCGTTACACCCTCAGGGAAACAGCAGCCTCGCGCCCCCTCCCCTCGGCCCGCTCCCGCCGCACAGCGGGGGCAGAGGCGCCACCTGCTGGCCGCAGCCCGCATCCGCAACCTTGCAGCCCCTCGCTCCTCCAGGAGCCGCCTTGGCGAACAGGCTGTGACTGCCGGGCCCTCTTGCCTCTCGAGCGCGCCCACAGCCGGGTGTGCGGGCAATACACGGGGTGGCGGCCGGGCCTTAGCCCCAGCTGCTCCGCGACACGCGTAGCAAGTGGTAAAAGAAGCAGACAGGCCTTCTGCCTTCATCATCGTCTCCTCAGGCGCAGCGATGGGCGCTGCTGTCAGCAACCCTCTAAAAACCTCGATAAACAATACGGTGTTAACTGCCACAGAACAATCAGACTGCCTTTCATCCAGGGTTTCACAGTTTTACTTCAAGTGCACCTTTAACTGATTAAGTTGCAAGTCGCTCATGCGTACCTCCAAGCCGTGGCTTTCTCTATGATGTATTTTTCTCTTCACGTACCGACAGCGGTGCTGTGTCTTTTTGTCCACTTTCACCTACTCCGATCTCTCTTCACCTCCCCCGCCAAAACCCCGCTGCTCTTCACGAATCCGCACTAGCACTAAGCCAGCTCTAGACTAGCCTTGCGTTACAATCTCATAAACATGTACCTGGAAAATGTGGAAATGCCCATTTCTGAGTGCTTTATAATGTTTCTTTAAAATCCTTGTTAATTTGCATCCCAAAATAGGTCCTTGAACACATTAAGCAGGCAGCCCGTGAACCTTGATCATTTATAGACACACAAGAAACCCAGCTCTGATAAACATTTCCCTAACTAGCTAATAGCTTTTCCCACATTGCTTTGCTCTCCTGTCACATCACATTACACCAGAAACTCTTACAACAGTATTTGTCTGTTACTACACATTTGCTAGTATTCATTTTGGAGCATGGAGGTGTAAATAATGTATGCCCAATGAAGGTCTCACGCAAGAAAGTAGTGGAGCCCAAATGACAAGTTATTTGTTATAGAAGAAATGCAGGGTTGTTTTTTGGTTGTTTGGTTGGTTTTGGTTTGGTTTTTGCTGGTGTGGGTTGGGTTTTGGTTGTTTGCTTATTTTTGGTTTGGTTTGTTTTTTTCCTGAACGAAAAAGAGCATGCATATTAGCTTGGAGATCTGGCAGTTATAACCCAGGAAATACATATGAAGGATGTGATCTCTGCAGGGCTCACTTTTGTTAGGCAGTGCTGGCAGGCCATACCCTTCAGGAAAGCAGGAGAGGCTTTGGTCAAGCTGTGACTTGGATCTTTTCCCTTCTCTTACCTCCCAAGTACTACGAGATCTCTGTTTATTTCCAACAGGAAAGGCCTGTTTGGAGCAGATGAAAACTTCACTGGATAATTTTCCTCTATATATGTAAGGACTAGAACTGTATTTGTGAACAGAAAGCATTTTTTCTCGTTTGGAAATCCAGTCTTGTGTAACAGGAAATCACCGAAACAATTAGCATATGTATTGTTGTCTATGCCACCTGCAAGACTGGCTACATTATTTGTTCATGAATACAGAAAAATGCACCAGAAGATAAACCTGAAGAAGACAGGTAAAACCCAATATTCCCTTTTTTACCAAGTGCACTCAACCTGTATACACAGAAAGAGGGCCTGTTATCTTCATGCATGTCTTCATGAGCAGACAGCAACCTATCCAGACCTGTAGTGAACTGACAGCTAGTTTCTTTGGCTTGCAGAACATGAATTCATAGATGTACAAACATAAGATGCTTACATTGATGTTCTCATCATGAACAGTATCCTAAAAAAAAACAACAAACCAGAAACAAACAAACCAAAAAACCCCACACAAACAACCTAAATTTGCCTACTAACTTTTCCAAATCACTATGGCTACTGCTATGGAATTTTTACAGAGATCAGAGCAAATGCTAATTTAGCATGGGGTCTGCACTAGACCTATCCCAGTTATGAGCTGGTCTCATTGGAATTGACCACTGAAATTAGCTTGGCTCAAGAGGATCTCATTGCTGAGGCCTTCTCAGGCAGGAGAGAGGTGAATTCGTGGTCCACCACTTCGATGCTAAAAGCAGCAAAGACATTTCTGTCACAACAGTATTTAATTGTACTTATCACTAATACAACCAAATACTCTCAGGATGTGTATCAGAAAAGACCAAAGGTTCTGATTCAATCAACAAAGGAAAATAAAGTGTGGAGAGAGAGCAGCACTGCCTGCTACAGAGGACTGAAACCAGCCAGTCTGAGCAAACATGAGCTAGTTCAGAAACCATCATCAGCCTCTAACACATGGGACAGTTACACATCAGCCTTTCAGAAAACTCACATGGCTATCATTTGTGGGCTGTAGCGGGTACTTTGCCAGCGAGGAAAAAGAGACTGAACAGTTGGAGGGATGCTAAAGGGAAATGTCTGCACTTCTAAATAGCCGCACACTGGGAATATCACTTCTGTTGCACTGGGAATATCACCTCTTTCATGCTGCCCCACTTTTTCCCTGCTCCCTCTTGGCATGGAATGTGGGATCCATACTGTCAAGGTGACTAACTGGAAAAGAAAAAGACATGGACAGAGTCCATGAATAGTGACAATTTTTTTAGAAACAATGCAGCAGGAGGCAGTGAGGTCATTTTGGAGAGCAGAGAGAAAAGCAAAAGTTCTGGAAGGGCAAGGAACCACAGTCATTGCTATTTACTGAAGATGAGGATTATCTCTTTGGAGAGAAAAGACAGGCATGTCCTTAAGCAACTATCTGGGAGATGATACAGTTCTAGGCAGATCATTTTCAAGTTTATTTAACTTACAAAGAGACTGTGAAAAAACACAGAGCATCAGAACAAATTTAAACCATCTGTTTGATCGTCTTGCAAACTGTAAACATTGTCTTTGAGAAAATAATCTTTCTTCAGAACAACAATGTGCACAGATTCAACTAAAATCCGTTTAAAAGGAGCTTCCACTAAGTCAGATAGAAATTAACCAGAGCACAAGTCAGTACTTAAATTATTTTAGGTAATTCCTCTTTCATCAGCTTCTTCCAGGAGTACCCAGGCACATATGCTCCCTCTAGCTTCAGTCTATACATCCCTGGATACTTGTCCTACCCAGCATAACTCAAATTAATTGCCACACTGTTTATCTATTTAAAGCCCTTGTGCATATGTTCCATGTAAACATAAGGGAAAAATTATTTACTTCTTGAGAGTGGCAGAGCACTGGATCAGGCTGCCTGGAGAGGTTGTGGAGTCATCTCCTCTGAAGGTATTCAAAACCAACCTGGTTGGTGTTCCTGTGTGATTCACTCTAGGTGATCCTACTCTAGCAGGGGAAGTTGGACTAGATGATCTTTGGAGATCCAGTCTAGCCCCCACCATTCTGTGACTCTGTATATCCTATATTGTCCTATATTTTCCATTTTCATGCAGATTCTGTAGTGTCCACATTTATTAATTTCAAGCACCAAAACTATAAATACCTGCACTGCAATCAAAATTATCAAGTAATTTAATACTTTTGCCCTGTCTGTATGATGTGTTTTTAAATTATTTCTTATGATCCCTAATGCATATTTAAGAGAGGATGCCTACCTATATAAGCAGGGGCACCAAACTTTCTTTTTCTTCTCCAAATCCAAAGCCCCTTATCAGCATTTCCACTGATTTAAAATAGCAGAGCAGAAAGAAGCTCATTTTAACACCCACTAGCCACTCTGATCATTCAGCCTTGTGCCCTTTCAAACAGGCTGTTTGTTGTTCACAAAGACAACATTAATTTCCTAGATTAAAAAAATAATAGAATTCAATACATATACAACATCAACATTTATCTGAAGCAACACTTTGGAACCAATGCCAAACCTAATATGTGTTAACAGTCTTGGATTTATAGATACTCACGTTCAAAACAGTAGCAAAAACTTCTTTCAGAATGTGATTGGTTATGCCCACACACTCCACATCAAACTATGCTAATTAAAATACATAAATCTTGCACAAGAAGATCATTTTCAGCAGTGTTACGGCACGAATGGGCTTAGCTCAGCAGAGACCAACTGGGGTCTGCAGGCAAGATCCAGCCTGCAGGAGGTCTCTGCCTGGCCTGGCGCCTTTTTTCCTGGGAGGAAATGGGGAACAGCTGCTCAGGCAACATACACAGTGCTAACAGCCCAGCATCTCTGTCTGTGCCTGTCCAAAGCCCAACCCAAAGGGCCACAAGTGGTTGTTCAAGTGAGGAGGAGGCAAGGCCTGTGCCTCCTGACTCATGTCCTCTTGTACCTCTTCCTTGGTTGGAAGTGACTTCCTGCTGCCATTTTAGGATAGCAGTTGTAAATGGGACACCCTAGATTGAGGTGCTCAGCTTCCCAGATAAGACTACAAGTTGGCTCCCAGGATCTCTGTCACCATAAGCTACATGGTATATCAACATGAAGATAATTTTCAACCTTAGAGAAACTACCAAAACATTTTGAGCTGTTGTGACTCAGTCCTTCTCTCCATCACCAATTACAGCACAAAGCTCAGAAGTCACTTAATTCTGATGTGCACATCTGTACTAAAGTAACTAAAAAACCCAAGTAGTGTAACATCATCTTACCATGCAGAATCATGGGCACCTTGAGGCATTGTTCCTAGGGAGAGGGGTTGGCATCTTTTTCATTGCTGTTAATCTGTTAATTCATTTACCCAATGAAGCTTGTTTCTGAAGGACCTTTAGAAGTATATATTTACTTTGGAAAAATAAAGTCAAGACTACAAAAGCCATTTATGCAAAGTAAATGAAAACACAACATAAACCAGACACAGAAGCACAGACAATACCACCAATGAAACCCAAGTTAAAGAAGCAGTTGCTGAAGGAATGGCCATAATGAAATCAACAGTGAAGAAACTTTCTTGTTTTTTAACTGAAGTACTGGGAGTTCCTGCTAACAGAGTGGCACTGGCAGTGAGGTCTTGCCTCTTCATGTGTTTACAAGCCATAACAGTTTTGCTTTTGATTATTTAGTAGCGGACTATCACAGTATTACAGTCATTCTATATGTGCTGCTAGTTAATTACCAGCTAGTAATTTCATTAAATACTATACTGGTTATGCAAGTGAGAAATGGACACTCTTTCTGAAATATAAAAAACAGACCACTGTTTCAGGGATATACAGATTGCTCTTGGACAGTTTTCTGATCCCACTGAAAACAAAAACCATCTTACCTCACAGAATACCAGGTTGGAAGGGACCCCAAGGATCATCTGGTCCAACCTTTCTAGGTGATAGTGGAGTTTCAGTGAGATAGCCCAGCATCCTGTCAAGCTGTCTTAAAGCTGACCAATGCAAGAGAATCCATTGCTTCTCTTGGGAGATTATTCCAGTGTCTACCTGTTCTCATGGTGAAAATTTTTCTTCTGGATTCCAAAAAGAACCTCCCCAGGGGTAACTTGTACCCACTACCCCTTGTCTTTTCCATGCAACTCCTCATAAAAAGGGAGTCACCATCATCCTGGTAGCCACCTTTTACGTACAAGTCTCAAGCCTTCTCTAATCAAGGCTGCACAAACCCAGTTCTCTCAGTCTTTCCTTATATGGCAGGTCTTCCAGTCCTCTGATCATTCTTGTGGCCCGTCTCTGGACACTTGCCAGCACTTCCGAATCTTTTTTGTACAATGAGGGCCAAAACTGCATGCAGTACTCCAAGTGTGGCCTGACAAGTGCTGAGTGAGACAATCACTTCTTCATCTCTGCTGGTAATGCCTTTGTTGATGCAACCCAACATCCTGTTGGCCTTCTTTGCTGCTGCAGCACACTGTTCACTCACACCAAGCTTGTTATTCATTACCCCCAGGTCTCCCTCCACAGGGCTGCTCTCCAGCCAGGTGGGTCTCAGTCTGAGCGACACCCCTGGGTTATGTATTCCCAAGTGCAAGACCCTACATTTGTCTCTGCTGAACTTGATAAAAGTTCTTGCTAGCCTACTCATTCAACCTGTCCAGATCTTCCTGGAGGGTGGCTCTCCCTTCTGGAACATCAACTTCCCTACTCATTTTGGTGTCACCTGCATCTTCACCAGAGCGCTCTTGATCCCACCACCCAGATCACTGATGAAGATACTAAACAGCACTGGGCCCAGTATTGATCTCTGGGGGGCCCCACTTGTGACTGGTGCCAGGTTGAGAAAGAGCTATTGACTAACACTTCTAGGCATGGTCTCTCAGCCAGTTCCCCACTCACTGCACAGACCACCTGCCCAGGCCACAATATGCCAGTTTCTTGAGGAGATTGTGAGGGAGTGTGTCAAAAGCCAAAAGAAATCTTTGTGTCAAAAGAAATCGAGGTAGACAATGTCAGCTGCTCACCCTGCAGTGACCAAGTGAGTTACTTTGTCATAGAAGGCAATCAGGTTTGTCAAGCACAATTTGCCTCTGGTGAATCCACATTGGTCTGGGTTCTCCTTGAAACCCTTCTTATAGATGGGGGTGATGTTAACTTTCTTCCAGTCTTCAGGGATGTCTTCTGATCTCCATGACTGCTAAAAGGTTATGGATGGCAATCTCACAGTATCAGCCAGCTCTCTTAGCACCCCCAGGTGGATGGCATCCGGGTATATCAAGTTGTACAGATCCAGTTGACACAGGAACTCTTCCTCCACTGAAAGCAGGTCTGAGTCTGCATCAATGTGCATTGTTCTTCCCACAGGCTGGGCCCCAACAGCATTGGTAAAGACAGAGGTGAAGGAGGCATTGAGGATCTCTGCTTTTTCAGTGTTGTTGGTATCAGTATCACTAAGGTTGGAAGAGACCTCAAAGATCATCGAGTCCAACCTGTCACCACAGTCCTCATGACTAGAGTAGGGAGGACACTAGTGCCCACTGCAGGCTTGAACTCACAACCTTCCCCATTAAAGGTCTTATGTGCTACCAACTGAGCCACACCTACTAGTTCACCTCTGCTCTTGAATTATGGGCCTATGGTCTCTGTTTCTGCTTGTTGTTAACATATCTGAAGAACCCTTTTTTGAAGTTTTTGACATCTTTGGCCAATTCCAGTTCAAGCTGAGCATGCATCTCCACATACCCTGGTAATGCCCTTGGAGTCTTCAATAGGTACTCTCCCACTTTTCCATCTCTGGTATAGTTCCCTCTTGTTTCTTAGCATACCCAGAACCTCAGAGTTAAGCCAAGGGAGTTCTACCTACTTCCCTTGCCTTTAGAGGGGATGAACTGATTTTGTGTGTCTAGGAGAGCATTCTTGAAAAACTCCCAGCACTGTCTCCTTTACAGAAGCTTCCCACAAGTTTCCTCCCAACTGAGCCCTGCGCACGCTTAAGTTTGCTCTTTTTGTTTTGGAACTAACCTTTAACATGCTCAGCAGTATCCAAAATCCCACAATATTGTGATTGCTGCAGCCAAGGCTGTCATTAACCATATTACAAAGCAGGTTTCCTTGGTTAGTGAGCAGCAAGTCCAGCAGCACCCAATTCCTGGTAGGCACATCTAACTTTGTGTGAGGAAGGAGTCCTCTGTGCAGTCCAGAAACTTGTTGGACAGGTGAACTGCTGTGGTGTTCTTCCAGCAAATGTCTGGGTAGTCAAAGTCTCCCATAAGAACCAGGTTTTGTTGACCTCAAGTTTGCTTATGTGACTCAAGAATTGCCTCATTGGTCATATCATCTTGGTTTGGGGGCTGGTAACAGATACCTACTATAAGGTCTCCCTTGGAGACGACCCCTCTGATTTTGACCCACATTCTATAGGGCTTCCAAATTTATCATAGCTGACTTCAATACTTTCAAGGTTCTCTTTAACAGAAAGTGCAACTCCACCACCTCTTCTACTCTGCCTGTCTTCAGAGAGCAACCTATAGCCATCTATCATGATCATCCAGTGGTGTTTGTCATCCTGCTAAGCTTCAGTTATTACTATGATATCATAATTTCCTTATGGGGCACGGAGCACCTTTTCCTCCTCTTTGTTTCCCAGACTTCGTGCATTAGTGTACATACACTTTAGGTGGCTGGCTTTTTGTTTCTCATTTAGGGAGGCACATTTAATACTACTCTGGTTGGCCTAGTTAATTCCCTGATTGGCTGTAGTGGTGATGGTGGCTTGAACATTGGTATTTTGGATCACTCTGCCCAAGTCCTTCACTTCAAAGGCCACTTCACCAGGTTGGCCAACTTGCTGCCAAAGATTCCCCTGCCTCTTTTAGACAGGTGAATTCCATCCCTTCTTAGCATGATATCCTGGTTTCTCTGTCAGTCCTCTTCACAGGAGAGGAGATCAAGTGTTCCACATTTATTCATGTTGGAACTAACTTGCAGAAAGAGGAAGATTGAGTGAAACTGGGGGAACAAGGATGAGTTGGAAACCAGGTTAGAAGCCAGGTTGGATGGGGCTTTGAGCAGGTTCATCTAGTAGGAGGTGTCCCTGTCCATAGCAGGGGGTAGAACCTAGATGATCTTTAAGGTCCTTTTCAAACTCAACCATTCTAGGATTCTGCGTTGTAGTCCTCATAGGTCTCATTATAGTGAAAGCCAAAACCTTTGTTGTGACACCAGCCACATATCAAGAAGTTGATCTGCATGATGTGTTTGTCTGCCGCCAGTCCTTGAACTGGTAATATAGAAGCAAAGATCATTTGGGCACCAAGATTCTTTTCTCCCTCAGGGCATCATAATCTCTTGATTCTGCCTAAATTTAGTCTTATGGTATCATTCATGCCAACATGAAAGAGCGATAATAGATAGCAGTCTGTGCTTTTGACAAGCAGTAGCACCCTCTCTGCAGCATCATGGATCTTAGTTCTGGGAAGGCAGCACACCTTATGTACTCCCTGTTGGGTCAGCAGATAGACCCTTTGGGGGAAATAGGCCCTACTTGTTTTGGGGTGTGCAGAGGTTGGTCTTTAACACTGGTCAATTAATCTTTTAATGGAACAATAAATAGAAACATTATCTACAAAAATTCCATGTTGATAGCCATGGCAAAAGCAGCTGTTGTGGCAGACACTTTTCAAGGCCAAAGTAAACTTTGGCCAGCAACATTCTGTAAAACTTTGCATGTAAGTAAGGTACAAAGCTACTGAGGAGTTTAGGAATTGTTAGTAGGATGAAGGTATTTAATAAGAACACAGGATGAGAAAGGGAAACAGAACAGGTTTTGGATGAAGAAATTCTTTCCAGGTTTTGGATACTGAAGAGGAGGCTCACCTACTGACCATTCAGCATGTCCTGTGCCACTAGAACTAGAGGTAGTGAAATGAAAGTAGGAGGAACTCGATTCAGAAACATGAAACTAGAGGCAGTTCACACAGTAGCTGCTCACTGAAGAGCACCCTGCATGTGTAGGTTTTGTTAGTTAAAAAGGAGACTGGAGTTGGAAGAGAGATCCGTTGCAAATTACTAAACAGTTAAACTGCAACAAGCTCAGGAAATCCTCTGGACTGAAAATAGCTCACAGCAACGGGAATGTTTGCAGGAGTTACTATATACTCTTATCCTGTTCCTGTTCTCCCTTAGGCACCCATTTCTGGCCACTGGAAGCTGTCCATCTCTCTTGTACTGCATAGTTTCCCAGTACAACCACTTTTCTGTTCTTTGCTCTCAGCCTTTCTCCCCAACAAATGCCAGTCTGGTCATGAACTCCTGTACTTGACCCGGTTTCTGCTATTCACATACACACACTGGCACCTCCCACAAACTAGAAGAAATCCTAAGTCATCCTTATGGAATGGAAAGTCAAAATCCTTCCCAATAACTATTACATACCTAACACAGGAAAAGGCCTCTTGGGTTTGCTTTGGTTTGGTGATTTTTCTTCAGCAGATAAGACCTTTGATGGAGAAGGGACACAGTGACTTATCCCTAGGGAAATCTGTATCAGTGGAAACAGTTCTGCTAATGGTACTATGTCTACTTAATAAAACACCCCATTTATCCATGAACAGAACACTTAGGAATCTGAAGTGCTGAAAGAGGGAACTGGGTGAAAAACAAGCCAACCAACCAACCCAAAACAAATCAAGAGTTCAAAAAAAACCTTTTTGCAATGAGATGGAGGCTGCACCACAAGCCTTTTATCTCCAGTTCTTGCCAGAAGAGCAGCTCTGCCACCAATCTCTTGATTTAGCCAGTTTAGAGGCATAAAAAGACCACTGGAGAGAATGTAGATTCTCTCCAATGAGAATGGAGAATCTGTTCAAGATCTGGGGACTAAAATTCTGTCATGCTATGGCAGAAAAGCTTTAACCAGCTCTCTACTGTAAGCAGCCATACACATTGCAGTTGCCAAATCCCTTCTAAAGGGGAAAAATATGGTAGAAGACACATAACATGGTACAGACTCTACCTTGGATGCAGCTTTTGGTTTCAGGCTTTTACACCTAGAGAGTCCTGCAGAAAGTCTGGTTGATCATTCTTGTTATTCTTGATGCTGTGCAGCCACTGTTTCCCTCCCACAGCTCTGCTACTTGGCAACACAGACCCTTGCAAGCACGCATCTCCTGTGGGCAAAGGCCATCTCTCCAGCCTTAATGAGAGGTCCCCAGCCCTGTGGAATGGCACATAGGCTAAAGCTGCTGACACTGCAGGGCCAGTTGGCCCAATGATGCTGGGGTCTGCACTCTGTGGCATGTAGTCACCATGGCAGGGGATGCGTCTGCTGTTCACTGTGAGGCGCCTGGACCTGTCCTGCACTAACCACTGCTTTGGGGAGCTCTGTTCTCAGCCAGCTAGTGTTTGTACAGGGCTGCTCCAGACCTGTGGGAAAGGTGTGTGTCTACTTTGCTAGAAACTAGCTGAGCAGGAGCTCAGATTCTGCTTTCTTCAGGAACAGGCTGGCCCTGTTGGAGGTTGCAGTATCATCACACAGAGCATTTCAAAGGAGAGCCCAGAAAATGCTGCACAAACCACTGTGCCTGTTGGCTGCCTCTGACAGGCAATTTCTCAAATGTAAGTCTCCAGCAACCTGAATCTGCCTCCAGTGTTGGCAATTGTCCATTAAGAATATTCATCTTGACATAGCAAGTAATTTTAGAATTCTTTAAACAAATCTGACTATGCTAAAGTAGTTCTTCATTTATTCAGATTCAAGGCACACCATGGTTATCTTGAGGTTTGAATTTAGTACTCAGTGGATTAGGAGAACCATGAATTAAGCCTATGGCCATACAGGGCCTTCAATATACACACATGAATTGTAATAACACAGCATTTCTTACATTCCTGGTACTAATAACTAGAAATCAGCTAGAGGTAAAAATCTGATTTCAAACAGCCTGCATGCATACAGACATGTAAGACATGCATCCATACACAAATGTATGATAAGCTATTTTGAACACACACTTAAATATAGTCACAAGTCAGAAAATTTAAGACAAACCAATCTATTAGCTTTGCATTTGTTATCTTCTAAACTACACTAATGCTCATCTGTGGTGATGCTAAATGGCAGGTGGAATAAAAACCAAATGCTGTAATAGAATGACCTAAATTTGCCAAACCAGGGAAATGCTCCTTGTTTCATGATCCATACTTCATAAGCGTTTTCATAGGATAGTTTAGGCTGGAGATGCAGTTCAAAATATGGTCAGCTATGAGGTCAGGCCAGGTTGCTCAGGGCCTTACTCAGCTGGTTCTTGGAAATCTTGGCAGAGTCTTCCTAGGCAACCTGTTCAGCTGTTTGACTGAACCCATTCTGCCCAGTTTGTCTTTGTGTTTCTCCTTGCATCCAACCTTCCAGCCAGATTTCCTTCCGATTTTAACCCCCTTCCTGCCACCATGCATTGCTGTGAAAAGCCTGGGCCCATCTTCTCAATAACCTCCCTGCAGATATTGGTAGGCTGCTCTTAGGTACACCAAAACATGCTCCATCAGCTTACCCTTATAGGGCCTATGTTCTGAGCCCTGACAACTTTGGTGGCCCTCCACTGAACTCAAGAATTTATCAGTCTTTCCTGTTCTTGGGGTGCCAAAACTGAGCAGAGTACCTAGATATGGTCTAATAAGTACTGAGTAGAGGGGACAATCTCCACCTCCTAATCCTCTGCTTATTTCTCATTAATACATCCCACAGTGTTGTCTACCAACCCCACCAAGTGATTCTCAGCAGAACTGCTGCCCAAAGTAGTCAGTCCCTGACTGTACCATTGTCAAGGGTTCTTTCTGAGCAGGGGCTGGACTTCATGTTTGTCTTTACGTAATTTCATGAGGTGGTTCCACCCCTCCAAGGATTGTAGGTGCCTCTGTATGGCAGTGTATTGACTGACCCCTCCTCTTCTGCATCATCTAGGAACTTCACAAGCAAGCACTCATCCATCTCCATGTTTAACATAACACATTCCAGGACAGTTCCCTGATACCCCAGTTGTTACCAGCCTTGAGGCTAAGTAGCCCTTGATCAGTTGCCCTATGAGCCAAATCATCCAGCCACTGTTTCTACTCATCTAATTAACTGATACCTGCTAAGCCCAGAACTAGGCTATTTACAGGTCCATCTTCTTCTCACTCCAGGAATTACATCTTCATCTCCCAGCTCCATCCACTATGTAACATTTAAACCTGCAACTGGTAAAGCTACCTTGATCCCTGCCGACTCTGTAAATGCCTGTTTCTCCCTTGACCTCTTCTTGCTCCACCTCAGCAGAACATCACCTAACCTTTCATCTCAACTGCCCAAAGTGCTCCCTTGGACAGAAGCTTGCTAAGGGGATTAAGCAATGGCACATTGCTACTTTTTAAACCTGTTACCAGTCCCCTTCACAGATACTGCTTCCTTTCAGGAAAGTGTTGGTGTGACTTGGTTACCACATGACTGTTCATGCAGTGTTCAGTGAAGTTAATCCCCTTTTCAGAGGGCTGAAATACTTAAAAAAATGTTTATTCATAGACAAATTTTCTCAATAGATCACTGAACACCACCAGTACCTCCAATTCAACACATTAAAGGCTACCTACATGAATCTGTGTTCATGCCTACACAAGTTTGTATTTCTTAATAACTTCTTACACCTTTCTTTTGGACCCTATTTTTTTTTCCCCCTAGGATATTCTCATTGTTTGAAAAGTGTATTTATTCCCTACACCATTCTACCATTTTTCATTTGTTATCAGTTTTCTTTTTTCACAGCCCTGCCTCTCAGCCACAGCAGATGACTGCAAACAGGTACAGTTCCAGCGATGGCGGGAGATGAACCTTCTTTCTCGGGGCTGTTTTTAATCACTGCTGCTCGTCAAAACCTCATGGGTCAATGAACATACAGCAAACAGCAGAGCACACCTGTTGCTTTTAGACAGGCTTTTTATTGAAATAAACATGGTTCTCCTCATTTGAGCTACTAGATACAACTAACAAGAAGGAACAGTATTGGGTTAATGGGAACCTAAGGCAGAAACATCAAAAGAAATTGAGAAGATACAGAAGATAAACTGTTTAATTGAAGAAAAAGAAAAAAAAAGCTTTTTCAGCACATCACACTTACATTCTAAGGAGTTTTCCATGACTATTGCCAATCTTTTATTGAAGTCAGCTGCTGCCTGCTGTGTCAAGCAATAGTACACTGTATTCTCCATGAGGACCTGAACTTCCTCCCTGGTTTGCTAGTTCTCCCCTTCGTAGCCACTAAGACCATTTCCACAGGAGTCTATGCTGTAGAAAGAAAACTAAGAACCATGGTTCAAATAAAGAGATTAACATGTACTACTCTCAAGACTTGCAACCTTGTTTTCAGGACCATTAAAATGTGAACATGTAAGAAGGAATGTAAGGGGTGCAACCAATTAACATTTCATAAGCACAAGACCCAAGACCAAGCACACCTATTTTTCAGCATATACTCTTGATTTGCCCTTTCTTATGAGCACATGGCAAAACTCTTCCACAGAGGAAGTTAAAACACTAGACGTTTCAGGAAAATGGAAATAGCAGAAAGGAAGTAACCACATCTGTTACTTCAACAACCATGGCTCCTACATGGTTGCATTTCTCTCTGCCACGTGAGAGAAGAGCATTCCCTTGCCATATACTAAGCTATCCTGTTCTAGATTCTTTCCCCTCTCATACTGAATCTTCTCCTGAACATGTAAATCACCTTGTAATGGTGATTACATTAAGAACTGAGAAGCATCTCAACGAAGATAAGATCACCCTGAATGACTGGCCTGATGTGTCAGCTCTGCCCACCTAGACAGCACACCTGCCAGTCACAAATGCATTGTAATGTGACTCGGATATGGGCCAGGTGGAGCTACAATGAATGAACCAGGAACAGTATAAAAGCCCCAAGCTATACCAGTTTACTGTGGGGAACATCACTGGGGACATCTCAGGCTGGAAGCAGCAGCCCAGGAACATCTCTCCCCACCCCCCAAGAAGGACCACGGGGTGGTAAGTAATTCTGCTCTTTCTCCATTTTCTCTCTCCTTTTTCTTTCTTTCTGTTTTGTTTGCTCCATTTCTTCTCTAATAGTCTGGTCATGATACATGACCTCATTTGTGTCTTAATTTCACTCATGGGAATGTTCAAAAAAGAACTGCATCTCCTTCCCAACTTCTGGACCGAGACACATACTCAGCATTTCAGCACCTCTCACCTGCAGGCATGTATCTATAGAAGATACCAAAGGACAGGAAAAAGTAAGTATGGTACTCATGTCTCTTAAGGAGCATCCAGTATGGGTAACTTTTTTTTTCCCTTCAAGTGAGTTGGCATGCACTACATATGACACCTTTCTCAGTGCAGTTAGCAGTGTAGTAGCAGTCAGCTACTATCAAGCACAGGAGAAGGTTCTCCAAAAAACCCTCCAACATGCTGCATCCTTGTTTGGGAATGCCAAAGCCACATTCGCTCCAGAAGACAGGTCTTTGCAAGCTACTGTACTTCTGTAGCCCCTCTTGAGATGAGAGATCTCAGGACCCACTGGCATAACAAAGAAATTTGTTGAGCTATGGTGAGGTATCTTCAGAATGGTCCCTGTCCTTAGTACTAACAATGGAAAAAGCTATTCTGAGAACTGCAGTGTGCCCAGGCCTGCCTACATATGCAAAAGGACCTCAAAAAAGTGGTTCTTTTCTAGAATAATTCTTGGAATGTGTCCCTATCTCTCTTAGAGTTAAAAGACTGAACTTCATAAAAAACTATTTCCCACTCAAACAAGAGCCCCTATAGGGGCAGGGCAATAGAATGACAACCTTCCTCAGTGAAGCTCATTAGGTCAATCTTAAGATTGAACCAGCTGCTAACATGCCAACAGACCACAAAGTAGAAAAATGGCACAAAAAGCACTATTTCATCAGGAAATGTAAAGAAATAGGGTATTAGGCACACTGTCCATACAAACTTACACAGCATGTGAGGGTGAATGGAACAGTACAGCTTCCTGAACACTGCAAAAACTTTCTCCAACCTTAAGCAGGAAGTTCTTTCAGTAAATGTGCATATAGGTAGTCAAAGACAAAAGGGTTGCAATTCTATGTATACAACATAGAAAATATTTCAAAGCTCCACCTTCATTTTTACTGCTTTATGCCAAGTACTTGTATATATAAACCACATGAATATGTGTAATGTGGTGGGCTGAAGTTTCCACCCCCACACAGTATGTATGTGGATCAAAATGAAGGAAGGCCCTGACTGTTGACAGCTGTTTCACAACTCCACAGGCTACAAGAGAACACCTAGCTTACACCAAAAACAAGTATTTGAGGCAAAACAACAAACAAGATTTTTCTGTGGTGAAGGCTCTGGTATGCAGCAGCAATGGACTACAGATTCTATACTGTTAATACTTTCCTTTATTTTAGGGTAATTATAATTGGCTCTTTTAGCTTAACTTGCATAAATGGCGGTGGGGGGGGGAAGGGCAAGCAAGCTATGTTCCAAATTCAGCACCAAATAGTAGCATAGAAACTAAGGTGGCAGAATCACAAATTTTGAGCAAATGAATGAATTAAGTATGGATTTTAAGTGTACTCCTGATACATCAAGCAAACTAAATATGAGAGCACCAAGTGACAATAGCTCTGTGCTATGGCAATCTCTCACTTCCTTATTTTGGATAAATAAAAAATGGAAAGCAGGCAATGGATGTTGACCTGATATTAAATATAAGAGTTAAAAAATAAAAATAAACAAACAAATGAAAAAAACACAAAATAAAACAAACAATAAAAGTAGATGCTTAGGTAAAAAGAAAACACAAGTAGTTTTTAGCTCTTTGCAGAGCTTAAAATACTATACCATACAGAAATATTCTAAATATCCTCTAACCCACTGTAACACATTTGTTGGACAGTGCTCAAGTGCATAATCATTAAAAGTGGGAGGGATACATACATTTTTGAGTTATTTTTCCTTCTATGAATACAAGAAAATGGTTTGGCAAAACTTGATCTTCCTTACTGCAATGATCTTACTTTACTTTCACATTCCTACCAAAGACTTGCCTCTTCCCTAATAGAAAGAGGAAAAAGTGAAAACTCAATTTCTGCCTAAATCCCTCCAAATTATTCCTCCTTTTTGGTCTACATTTTGTTTTGTATTTTGGAGCACAGAATTGGCTACTTATGCTTCAGGGGAGTCCTTCCTTGTCATTTCATTGGATAATGCAGGCCAGGTACTGGAAGACAGCTTCACAATTTTGGTGAAGTACCCTAACTTTGGAAGCAGTTTGGTTTACTAGAGAGCTGAGACATCAAGATGTAGTTCAAGCTCTAGTTCTCCAGTTGAACTACAGAATTGTACACACCTTTTCCAATAGGCACTGCAGTTGGGTAGTAGCCTTATGACTGCTTTTGTTTTGCAACTTGGTATCTGTGCAACAAGCAGTACAATGGCTGCACTGAAAATCACAGTATCTTCAGTTGGAAGGAACTGAGTAGGGATTAAGTCCAACTCCCTGCTCCTTGCAGGATTACCTAAAAAGTAAACTGCACATCTAAAGGCATCGCCCAGATGTTTCTTAAATTCTGACAGGCTTGGTACTGTGACCACTTCCCTGAGGAAACTGTTGCAGTGATTGACCACCCTCTCAATGAAAAGCTAATATCATAGGGAGATACAGAAACCTGGCTCAGTGGGGCCCAGTGAAGGAAATGAAAAGCAGCAAAGACACACGTTGTCCCATAGGAGACAACCCATGTGAGGGAAGGGGAGAACCATCCTAGGCTACTAAGAAGGTATATTGAATTAGTAGGAAACACTGGACCACCAGGGTTTCACAAAAAGCTCTTATCAAGAGAGGTCATGTTAAAAAAATTTAGTGAGGTACTGTAGAAAGCCTCATTACTGAAGGTTACTGAAGACTATTGCTATTAGGCAGCTTTGAGAATCTTGTTTTGAGATGGTTTTTATGTTTGCCACCTCTGCCTCATTTTTGTGGTTGCATTTCGATGGATGCTTCCTTAAATAGATCCTCCAATCTATGGAAGTTTGAATACTATTTTGCCTACTTACTCCTAACTTGTCATCAGTGACACTTGACCTCAGCAGCAATCACCTTTTTTCCATAAACACATTCTGGAAACTAGCTTCAATTCTATGTGTGTTCTTACATGAATTTCAACACTCTGACCTCTTCCTCCAAATCAAAGAAAGCAACATATCCTCAGTTCTCACCTCTTAAAATAAATTTCAATAATGATATCATCACTGACTTAGCTTCTCTCACCTAGGCTTCTATCTCGGAGTGAAGAGTCCTATCACTGCTCATCTGCTTTCCTGTATTACCTGTTAATTCTCTGCCCTTTGACAACACTCTAGCACCTCTCAAATTAATAACTTATTTCTAACATGCTACTTTTCAGCCAACATGCTACAGCTTTTCCATCACCAAACCATACAGAATACAGCAGAAGACATAGAAAAGGAAAAAAACCAAACCAAACAAGCAAACCCCACCATACTTTTTTCCTTCTATCGTCCTCCAGCTCTTACCATTTGAAATGGCTATGGACAACAGTAAATGGGGAAAACACAAATGCAGTTTCTACTGCCCTTCAGTATGCTGCAGGCCAAAGGCTCCAGAGAAATGCTGGTGTGTATCAGGCTCATGTAACATGTTCCTGCATCTATAGACACGGCTAAAAACCACCTACACTGCTTAAAATTAATACCTTATTGTTTTTGTTAAATATAGATTAAAAATTCCTCTGCTCCTTAAAATACCTTTTTTTAACATGATTTTTATTTTGCTAAATAGAAACATAACAAGAAGGAACACAAAAACCTTTAAGCTTCAAATCTACCTACCAAAAAAGCCAACTGTTCCAAACCATACTATTTCAAGAGGCTGTGACTTTAGAAGAAAGCTGCTTTACATTATCAGCACATCATCTTCTCTGAGAAAAAACAAACCCAAACCAAATGAAAAACCCAGACAAACCAACCAACCAAACCAACCCCATAAAAACAAAACAAAAAAATATCCCAACCTTTTAGGGCAAGAATGTTTTATTCAAGCACATTTTTTAAATATTATAATTAATTACTATTATTTAGACTTTTATTGAATTTGCATGTTCTCTTATACTGCATGTGCCAATTTGAACAATTTTATCTATAGAAAATTAATAAAATGCAACCATTTTGACAGTCTTGTATAGAGTATCTAAATCTTTAGCTCTCCAGATCAGTTCAGAACCACTCAGCAAATTTTTGAACTGCAATTTTTTTTTTTCCATAATAAAATTACTCCCAAATAAGCAGGCAGCATATTAAGTAACACTGCTTTGACTTTCAAAATACAGCATTCCTTTGTCTTGACGTGAGGTAGGATACAAGCTTCAGAAACGCAGCTAGCCAAATGAAACACCCTGTAAGATGTTATACATCCTCCAAAGAGACTATGTTACATCCAATTCCAGCTTATCACATGATTACTGAAATACTGATTTGGAGGGGTAGAACTTCATATTTGAGAGACTTCCTTCTTACCTAGGTATGATATGATGCTGCTATCTCAAAAGAATATACAATATATAAATATCTCCATTATCAAAATGAAAGTGCTACTAAAAACCACATCATGCCTGCAGTAAGACATTGAAAAAAGATGTGTGAAACCTTACTGTTACTGCGTATACACACTGTGTAATACTGTGTCTGTCCTGCCTATCCAAACATAATGGCACTTGGTGAACTCTGCAGAATTCACATTCTTTGGACAGAAGAATGTGAAGAACTTTACAGTAAACTGGATGGCTTCTCTGTACTTTTATCCCAAGCTGTCCAGCTTACTTTTCCACAAGCAACAAACCACTATAGGCTGTACTGTACATAATGAAGTAGGTGTCCTAAGTATGTTGGACAGACCTACTGACACAGCACCAAGTCTGCTTACATCTGTGTCACGGCCCCTAAGCTGGTAAACACCTTTTGTAAAGGCAACATCGAACAACAACGCAAAGACCCAATGGCAATCTGTCAGCATAACAAGAATCGAGAATGCATTCAGGTACATCTGACTGGACGAAGAGTTTGGTCAGGTGACCATTTTGTCATCATAAAGACATCAGAAAAGCAGGATGACCATCCAGAATGCATCTTAATCATGTGTTTGTAGTCCTGCAACCTTGGGCAAACATGGTGATATACCTGAATCTGTTTCTTAAAAAAAATGATTTGTAAAATACGTGGTGCACCTACCTTGGTGAGGTAGAGATGTATTAATCACCACAATACATACAAGGAAAACAGACAACTGGATAAAAGCCCCAAACATTTCCAGCCACGCACTCAGAGTTTTCTGTGTCTGGGGTACACACAGTTTTAAAATACACGTATGCTCTATTCATGACTTATTAGCATATTCAAACATATCAATGTACTTGAGTTTGTACTTCTATTTGTGCAGGATAAATGCATTTAACAGAACCACAGGGATTTAACTTGCAGGATCCAAAACCTATTGTGTCTGTTTACAAAAGCAGACTTTGATAAACTGTCAAAACCTACACATTTAAAAAAAAACACAAGAAAACTGCAGATACCTCAATGTGAACTTCAGTGGTAGTTTTTTTAGAGCATCAGATGCCAAATGCTATGCCAAGAATCAAGTATTTAATCTTCAAGGCTAAGTTTTTTTACAAGTTACTTACAAAGTGATCATATTCATTTTCAGCGGAAATGCCTTTAATATGAATACTTCTGTTGTAAATTCTCATGGTTTTGTTCACACAAGATTGAAATACCGAAACAAAAGATGTCAAAATAACTGAAAATGGCTTCAATTTTGCTAAGAAACAGAGCCAACTGGCAGAGTCAAGTATCATTAATACAGGATTCTAGATTATCCTAGGCAGAACAGGTGCAGTCGCACTAGAAGTTTCAAGCAATTTCATGTTTCCTTCCTATTAGTAGATTAGCTAGCCCTAAATATTATCTCAGTTGGTGACAAGTAAACAAACCCATGCTTCTGAAATCAGAATGAGTAATTCTTAAACACCAGTGTGAAGATTACAATCACTGTTTGCATTGTGCATATGAACTAGAGATCACTGAGAGTTTCCTGTTGCACTGCAGCAAGGAAATGTAATGTAACACAAATAAGCCTAATTTGCTGCCAAGTACAGCAAGACACTTCGGTAATCTCACAAAAATTTCATACTGGAACTTGTTACAGTGAGTTCAGTTTGATCTTTTAATGTAATACAGTACATTTTTATAAACTTGACATTATCATTGCAGAAGAGCATGCTAACTGAATGTTAGCAATTTACCTTTTATACATAATTATACTCTACTGTAGCTACTGTACGCAGATCTCAAAATGTTAGTACATAAAATATTCATTTTCTTTATATGAGATGAGAATGAACTTGGAACAGTTTGAAGAATGAAGTATTTGCTGTGCCTATTTCTCAAGAAATAATGAAGTACACATTATAACCCAAGAAATCAACAGTTAAATTGCAAATATTGAACATTATGATCAGTAATGTGCATCTGCAGCCGATGAAATTTAACCTAACCATGTTTACGCGCGTAAAGCCTCAAGAGTCTGCAGCAGTTTCAGCATCAATTTTTCATATTTTTTTTTATAAAATGGACTTAAAGATACATCTTCCATAAACGTTTTCAGTGCAATTCTGTCAAAGAGGAAAATATAAAGCTAGCTTTCAATCATTTCATACCATAAAAAAAAAATTAAAAAAAAATAAAGATCCCAAAAACTTGCATTTGCACTGCTGAAGCATAAGTAAGCCAGTTCTGTCGTGCCAACTATTCCAAAGTCAAGTAATTTCAAATCAACAATAAACTGTCTTTCCAGGCAGCACTTTCACTGTATCTATAGGTATAAATGTTGAAAAGCTGAACACTGGAGAGGGTGAAGTTGAGGCAGAAGAATCTAGTTGTTTACAATACCTTTTTCAATTGGTAAGGAACAAAAAAAAATGTATGACGAAAATAATTACCTAAAGGTTTCTTTGCCAATGATGTTGCAGATTGGAAATCAGCAAATTCATGGGTTAGTATTACCCTTTTCCCTTATCTTTACAGGCCACCTTGCAACTGTAACTTATTTATTAATGGTTATATGAAAATGCTCCATTATTCAATGACATAAAATTTCTTAAATGAGAAATTGATTTATTCACATGTTGTCAACTGTAGGGAACCAGAGGGAGAACAGCACCTGAAATTATA
Organism: Dryobates pubescens; assembly: GCF_014839835.1. Taxonomy (NCBI): domain Eukaryota; kingdom Metazoa; phylum Chordata; class Aves; order Piciformes; family Picidae; genus Dryobates; species Dryobates pubescens. Next base: position 20,906,761 of record NC_071621.1, read on the forward strand.
ATGTATGTGCTTAGCTGAACAGTGTAGTAACCTATACATTTTGGTTCAAAGACAGTTTGTAAACTGTAGAACTGCATACAGGATACTGCTTTAAGTTTTGTTGGTTTTTTTTGTTTTGTTTTGTTTTTTTCATATTATACCCACCCACCTCCCCCCAAAAAACCCAAACCAAAACAACCCCACAAAAACCCCAAACCCAAAAGAAACAACCTCTTTTAAGGTAGCACAAAATAAAAATGGAGCTTCATTAAAATCTTGAATACCTTGACTGCAATAATCAACAGCTGGTTATTCAACAAAAACTTAGCTCTTCATACCAAAAAATTTTGGCTCAAAAATAATAAAAAAGACCAACAAAAAGTACAATAAACTCTCCATAAAAGATTCTCTCATGAGGCAACCTACCATTATACTACTGCTAGATACGAGTTTCAAAAAAAAAACATTACATCCCATTTTCAGCACATTTTTCATAAACATGCAACTTCACTATAAAATACAAAACACTTGGCTCTCAAGAACAGCTTTATAAAGACACACTGCATCAATAAAATTTTTCTTTGTGATTAACTTTACATTGTAATAAGAACTGTATTTTTGCTAATGTTTATATATCAGATTTCATATTATAATGTAGTAATAATTTGCTCTTTGTGAACATCATGTTCAGAAGGAAATATCTATACACATTAACATACTACACTATTAAAAACTCAGTTACAGAATTTTATTGATACAGTAGATTAATAAAAACTGATAGGGGAAGATAAAGTGGGTAGGGGTTTTCAGTACTTTATTTAATAACACACTGTTAAAATTAAAATATTTTAAATCCTTTTTGATTTTTTCAATGCCACTAGAAGTCCAGAAAAGTCTGGCATCAATACTGAGGTGTAAAACAAGTCAAACAACTTCTTTCACAATTTGCATCTCTTGTATGATTCTGTCCAACATTGTTCGACTGCAAAAGAAAGTAATGGAGCACCTCTGATGATAGGTAGGTGCCTAAAAGTAAACATTAGGTTAAATTCATGAAGAAACAAAGACCTTTTTTTTTCCTTCTCAACAAATAGTGGCAAAAGAAAATGGCACTATTTGTTCAACTGTTGGGTTTTTTCACAGTTAAATGTCAACAAGAGTACAAATATGAACACTGACAGATATTGCTTGAGATCAATTTTCAACAAACTGTTCTTTTTTAAATCGACAGATCCAATAAAGAGTGGGGTACTGTCAGTTTAAAGCCGCAGATAAAAGCTATACAAGCACTTTAGAAGTCAGAAACATTTAAAAAAAGAACTATTTACAGTTTTCTTCTTTAGTTCGTATGTCTACAAAGCCAGCGCACATTACACTTCACAAAAATCCACAGTTAATGATATCAACATGTGTGTGGCTAAAGCTTGGGACCTAGAGACTGCAAATGCAGGGGCAGTAAAATAAGTTTTGTCTTTTTTTGTGTTGGTTTTTTTTTTCAGCAACCCCATTTGCGCACTAACAGCTTCATTCAGTCTCAAGCTTTATATTAAAAGCATTCTTCAAAGCTTTCACCTGGAAGGCTGTTAACTACGTATTCACTCATCGCCTTTCCCTTTTGGAAGTTCTGCGACGGACCTGTTTGGAGAAAAAATAAATAAATAAAAAAGTTTTAAAGATGTTTTTCCAGAAATCTTTTGGAAAATTGAAGACTAAATAGATTTTATAATGGAAAAAATGCTTAGTCTTGCAAGAATCTTTGAGGAACTGTACACAGTATCATTCATTACTCATTTTATCACAGGCACAAGTCTCAATGTCTAGGATGTAACTTTGACGTTACTGAGCCTTGTCCTAAAGGGACAAAAAGCCTCAAAAATGCCCTGAATCAGACAATGGGGCAGGAGCCAGCAGGTCTGGTTTTTCAGGAAATTGCCCACATTGCCCAGGCTTGTCTGAACATGCCCTGGGGTCCACATGGGCCAGGTGTGTGCACCTTCGGCCCATTTGGAGAAAACTCATTCTATAGGTTACAGTGTCAGGTTTTTATCTCTTAGTCTTTGTTGTCACTGGCCATCGTTGTCTCGGGAAAGCCCAAAGAGCCAGTGCCTTGCCTTGCAATTGTCCAAACTCTGGGAGAAGTCACAAGCCTTGCTTGGCATCCAAGCTGTGCTTCAGTTTACCCAGACAGACTGCAAGACCCCTTGCTGCAAGTGTTGTAAAGCCCAGCAGCAGAGTGTCTTGCTGGGCCAAGAGACTAACCCCAGGCAGAGTCAAGAGTCCCCGAGACAGTTTTGTTTTACTGGAAGAAGCAACAAGCACCACTGTGAAGATTGCAGTTGAAGAACCTCTCCAAAACAGGCAAAGCTACAAAGCCAACAAGCCCTGCAAGCCTCGGCAACAACCGCTTTTCTACAAAGCTTTCAGCTACAAAGTCTTCAGAGATAAACCCTGTATGTGCTACAGTAACAAGCTGCAGAAGCCAACAGAAAGTGAAACTGTGTTCCTGCAGCTTTCATGTGGTGGACACCATTTTGGGTTTGTCTAAATCCCCACGTGTGCCACGATCAGTGACTAATTACAAAATCTGATTTTTATAAGCATCTGTTGAAAGTCTCTTGGCCTAGAGAATTCTGGAGTTTCCCCCCACCTTGTGGGTAATCTCTGGCATGTTGCCAATGTTCCCTTTTTTCTTTACCAGTTTAAATCGCTGTTTGTCGTTTCTGGATTTTTGCTCATAGTGTTTGAATCGTTACATGTTCCTGCTAGTGAGATATCTGTTCCACAACCAATTATTTCTAACCAGTAAATAGGTTTTATGAATATTTTCCACAGGATTTTTTTTATTAATGAAGTTATTAATATTTTTATCAATCGTTCTGCCTATTGAATATTCATCGCCTCCATACGATCCTAACAGCCTGTACCTTTCAAGTACTCAAAAATAATCCAGTTTCCTTTCTCAGAATTTTCATACTCTCAGATGCTTCAATCACCAGATGTGTCCAAAAGTGTGAAGTCATTCACAGTTACATACTTGTATTAATACTAACACAGTTGTATGAAATAGAATTATTTTAACACATTTGAATATGCTGGTGGTTAGACCAAAAAAAAAACCCAAAACATCAGTTTAGGATTCTGCTCCAAGATTCCATTTTCCAGTACTGTGAATTTTGTGTTCCTTTTTTTGTATTTACTACTATAATCCAGCTGATAAGAACAGGCCTTAGTTACCTGGAAAATAATTCCCCTAAGGGACTATACAACTCAGGCAGACAGGTAACAAAAACTATTCAGAAGAGAAAATCTAAGATGCATGATAAAACCTGACATTTTCTAAGAAATTCAGCTTTTCTGGGAAACAAAAGTGCAGTGCCAGTACACAAGAATGACAGTTGACAACCATTCATTCTAAAGGAAGAAGGTTAAGTTCTAAGAACAGAAGTCATTCTCTGAACATCAATATTCAGAGGATACCGCAAAGACTCAGAAAATCTCAGACATTTCTCTTACATTGATTGTGGAAACTTCCTCTTCTTCCATTACTTCTTCCTGGGGAATGTCATCACTGACAGGTGAACTACTCTGAAATACATCCATCTCTTCACTAGATTCATTCTCTTTACTGGCTGCTTGTTTGGACCGTCCTGCACGGCTACAATCAGAAGAAAAATAAGTATCAGCTTCACAGTATCTGTACGTATAAACCCTACAAGAGCAAATATATTACTTTACAAGAACAGCAGCCTCAAAATCCCACGTTATACGATACTTCTGTCTTATATACCTACCCAGTTCATCCACACACAAAACAGAATTGGAAGCAGGAGGCTGGGTAACAGCATTTTCAAACCAAATGCTTCCAGGAGTACAAGTTGAACAATTTTTGCTTCTAGAGACCAAGACAGATTTTTTTCTTTTCTTCACCATCAGAAAGAAGCAAAAGAAGGTTGACACAACAGTAACCAGCCAACAAGAAAAGCCAAATAGCGAGGGACTGACAACTTGTTTGCCTTTTTTTTTTTTCCTCTCCACTTCAGCAGATGTACTACTATAGGAGTTTATACACAACAAAACTTGAGTAACTGCACCTGTGTTTTACAGCTCTTGAAGAATCCATGGTATTTATGACATTAACACTTCAATGAACCTAAACGCGAATCTTCCCGGCTAGCTCATGCTAAGACCTAGGGATAATCAGGATAACAATACTTTAAGCAGGACTATCAAGAACACTCAACAATATCTTAAATTGTCTGCTAGTCATGAAAGCTGAACCACAAGTGAAAAGCACTCATTTGCTCATGAGAAGTACTCTGCTCCACACCTTTAAAAAAAAAAAAAAAAGGGCCAACTAGATATGTATCCAGGCTACACAGCTGCACCCACATCACCATCCTGGTTTGGCTCATTAGCACAGCTCAGAATCGAGTCACTGAATCATCCTGTTTACTGTGGATGCAGCCTTAGTGCACCTAAAACTAACTGACTTTTTGGATGAAATTGAACTAGAAACTTTGTTCCAGGCATACAAAACAACCACGCTTCAAATCTCCAGTGGGAGCATACAGATCCATAACAACTGTCTTCTGAGAGCATCAAACCACACATGGTGGGAATTTTCAGTCCTGAGAACCACACTAAAATCTGTACAAAATCTCTGACTCGCATATGGTAGTTATAGCACAGTGCGGGTTTCAGCATCCACCAACACGACATCCTTTGAAAAATGACACAAATTAGCCTATACTCAGACCTTCCAGGACTGGAAGAAGAAAGGGATGCAGAAGAATTATTTACAAGCTAGGTTCACCTTTCTATATATTATAAAAATAAGCCAGTTTACATGCACTAATTGGTAACCCAATTAGGTCTCAGAAATACGTTATACACTACAGCCTCATAGGTAAAATCCCAAATTCTTAGGCCAAACCTATCCCTATGGGCTCCAGAAAGCTTTACTCATTTGGATGACATATGTTCTATCTTGGGGTACAGAGTGCTACTCAGTCTATCAGATCACTTCAATTAATGCTGCCACATCATAAAGGGACAAGGGACTAACTACAATGCACTTTGAAGACTGGAGAATTACTACAGCCTCTTTTTTTCTTGCAGATATGGAAAAAAGTCAAATTTTGCGTGGTTTGATCACAAAAAATAAAAAACACAAGATTTTTTTGAGTAAAATCTAGAACAGATCAAAAAACTGTGAAGCCTCAACTTACTTGAGCTCCTCACGCCAGAACAATGCATATATGTATACATGAGCAAAAGCTATGCCTGTTACTGATCATGTGTCCTGATACTTTACTTTCTGTTTAAAATAAGGTAAAGAAACATACTGAGTTCATTGATTTCACCAAAAAGTGGATCAGAAGCTACTTAATTATTTGCTGAAGACATGTACAAAACATGTGACCTAGCACATGACCCCAAAAAACCACTGCAACCTGTTGGGACGTTTTATCTGGATGGCAGGAGCAGTTTCCAACTCTTATTCCACTGCACGTGTAGCCTGACCTGAGGTAGAGAAACAGAAGACTGGAAAGGTCAGGTGCAAAATGCCAGAATATGTAATCTGGTGTGAAACTAGAATTTGAATGGAGGGTGCAAGGTTGTTCAGGCAAAGATCTCTGGTATGGAAGGTCTCCAGGGACAGGCAAACTGGTACATTAAACTCCACAGGAATATCAACATGATGCTAGCTACACCCACAAGCTAGAAAAACAGAGTAACAAAAATAGCTAGAATGCAGATGACTAAGTAGTGCCTGAAGGAATTTATCACCAGGTTCTGAAGACGCATCTTGCAAAACTAGACTATGAGCTGCAGGTTTATACCAGCGGGCACGTAAGTCCTGTCCACTTGTGCACCTCTGCTTTGCACACTTTGCGTAAGCACGGACAGAAAAGGTAGATACCTGTAGATTCCTAACAGCAGGTACATGAATATGAAGCTAGCCACAGAGTTTACCTTTATTTTGGAGCTTAATGCACCTCAGAATTTTCAAGAGCTTCTATGAAGGATAGTATGTAGTGCATTTTATTAATCTAGAAATTGTTCAAGTGGATATTAAGAAGGCCACAAAACAGAAAGTGAACGTTAAGGAAAATCACAATAAACAAAAAAATTCTTCACAACACTGTTTCACTGCAGCAACAATTTGATTCCTCCTCCCCATCCAAAGCAAATGGGAGCATGTTTCACTCCTTGAAGTCCTAACAAAGCCCAATCTTCAAGGCCCTCATGTGTTTTATTGACTTTTCTCCTAGAAGAGCAAAGCCATGTATTATGCTATCTGAGCACATTAAAATGACTTGTAGCATCTTGCTCTGGTTTGAGATGCTCGAGAAGTAGCAGCTATGGAAAACATTTTAGAAATAAAAATGGCTTCTTTTTTTTTTTTTTCTCTCTTAACTGTCAATTAATGTATTCTGAAGTATTTCCAGCAAATGATTGTTTGGGGGCACAGAGGCACATTTTTAATTTTTGCTAAACACAGATTTAAAAAATATTCACCACTTACACTTTTTTTTGCTGTGATGGTGGTGTTTTTGATCGCCTTCCTCGTCTTTTCTGTGGCGTAGATTGTGCTGATTCAACTGTACTAGTTTCAGATGGTTCTGCTCTGTTTTGAGGAAGACCCAAATTGCAAAGTATCAAATTATAACTAATGTCCAAGAAAAAAAGTGATGCAGCTTACAAGAAGAGAGACTTACCTCTGTTGTGTTCTTTTCTGTGTCCTATTTTGCCTGCCTTTTGGTTTCTGTTCAATGTTTTCAGTTTGTCTTTCTTCCTCCTCTTCCTCCTCTTCTGCAGCAGCTGCTGGTGGTTGTTTTTTTTTGTTTCTTTTGGATGATTTTGCTACTGGTTCTTCCTTTGGTGTTGCCCCATTATTTCCTTTGGGAGGGCGTCCTCTTCTCCCTTTCTTTGGTGGACTGTTCTGTTCATCCTCACTTTCTATTACATCTTCTTTTAGTCTTTTTTCCTCTTGCCATTGTGTTTCATCAGATTCTGAAACAACTGCAGGTCTCTTCCTTCCCCGTTGACTACCTCTAAGTTTCTGCTCTTGACCCAGTTTATTCAGGTCATCTATACTTAGTTTCTCTTCTGATTCTGTGATAGCTGTTTTCTTCCTTCCTCTAGGCTTCTCTATCTCTGACTGAAAAGTAAGATTGCATCTTTAATGTTAAAAATTATACTGCCATATTAAACTCACATATGCAAAACTACAGAAACCCAGCAAGGCAAAGAGCCTTCAAGTTATGCAAGTTGTCTGCTAAGATTGTCTACCATCTGCATTTCAAAAACCTTTGCAAAAGTATGAACACATACACACACATAAAATGCCAGGCAAGAGAGAAAGATTATTTCAAAGATGAGCAGTTAAAACACTGAAGAGGGTAATGTCTTCTGCATTTGTATCCTCAGCTTCATCAATTGGCTAGAACATCCATAACTGCATTTTTTTAAGTACAAAATTATAAAGATCTAGAGGATGGGAACTCTCAACTTTTGTCTTCAGCACTGTTATGAGCTGAAAGGTTCTTATGCTGGCAGTGGCAGGGCACTAACACAGAAGATGGTGGGCAACCTGAATTTTCAGTTGTAGAAAGAAGCCCATTAATTAGTGGTAGCTGCCAAAACACTGCTGTGAGAGCTGTACTAAAACTCAGCATTTGCTATGCACAGCAAAATCCCCCACCAGATCCTTAAAATCATAGAACAGTTTGTGTCAGAAAATATCTCTGAAGATCATTGTATTCCAAATATCTTGCTACAGACAGGAACATCTTCCACTAGGATCAGGTTGCTCAAAGCCCCATCCAACTTGACCTTCAATAATTCCAATGACAGGGCATCCACAACTTCTCTAGGCAACCTGTTCAAGTATCTTACCACTCTTGCTGAAATTTTTTTTTTTGCCTTGTGTCCAATCTAAACCCAGCCTCTTTCAGTTTTAAAACTGAAAACTCCTGCCCTGTCACTACATACCCTGGTAAAACAATTTTTTTTTCCTCATAAGCCTCATATGTAGACAAGGTCACAGTAAGGTGTCCCTTGAGCCTTCTCATCTCCAGGCTGAACAACCCCAAATTACTTTGTCTTCATGGGAGAGGTGTTCCAACTTTTTTAAGAGTACTTTTTGTGGCTCTTCTCTGGACCTGATCAAACAGCACCAGGCTGGTCTTGTAATGGGGACCCCAGAGCTTGACACAGTACTCTGCATGGGGTTTCACCAGACTGGAGTAGAACTGCAGAATTACCTCCCTTGACCTGCTGGCCACACTTCTTTTGAGGTGGCTCAGAACATAGTTGGCTTACTAGGCTGAAAGCAATTACACTAGATGACAGTAAGAAAAATATTTGAGCAATGATGGCATCTCCTGCCAGTTCATGACTTCGCTGACAAAATTGTTACTCTACACAGAGACATCTTCATTATTACCTGTTCTATTTGTTTTTGCAGTGATTGTGCACATCTGTCCTTACAGCTACATTGACCAGGTAAGCAGCTGCAGGCAAAGTTTCAAAGTAAAGTTTCTCCCTCAGGTGAAATAGTTACCCACAACTTTAATGTGTTACTCTATGATGCAATCTGGACAAACATCCTGAATAGTTATATCTTTAAAACATGGTCTTTCTGCTTCCCAATTAAAAGTTAATGCTTCCTATAATCTGCTCTGCAGCTCCCCACCACAAAAAAAACAAAACACAACCACAGAAAAAACAAACACAAACAAAAAAAAAAAAAAAAAAAAAAAAACCAACAAACAAAAATGAGTTCTGAATCAAGGACCTTAAGCAGCTTGCTTACATAGTCAGAGTGAAATACAAACACCTCAGAAATACTCAAAATGCTGAACTTTGTTTTATCACTTAGCATTATCAGTTACTAATTCAACCAATTCATAAATTATGTCAGCAGCTGTCTGGACTATCACACTTTTCAAGGTTTACAGCTGAAGTGATGCCAGGATGCATCAGAAGTAATTTTTCACAAGACATTCCTGGTTTTTCTGGGTTTATTATAAGCCTGTTTGCTATTCCCCCAAGATATCACAGTGTAAGTGGTTATTTACACTTCAAGACAAGCAAATTTCAGATCATTTTTCTAGTCAGCTTATGTCCCAAGCAATCTAGAAAAATGCAACAGATCCACATAGCAGGAGAACGGAGAAATGTCAGAGACTCAAATAAATAAAGCAGCACTGACATCAGATATAGGACATCCTTAAGGCATTCTAAAAAATCCAATTGTAACAAATCTTATCTTGTTTTTATATTACTTTTTCATGCAAATACTCATTCTCAAATACTACAACATGTACAGACTGCCAGCTGTTAAGGCACAACAAACTGAAATTTACCAGTGATACACAAAATTATTATTATTTGAACTGTTCTTAGAACTAGAATTATGACTTTCTTTGGTGGTTTATTTTTCCGTATTCAGATATTGCTTGAGGCTCTATTTAGCTGGTTTTATTAATGTATTAGTACTACATCTCAGTAGAAATAAAGTCCAAATAATGTTTTTTATATCCTCATTAGGAACCTTTAGCATTACTGATCTTACAGATACACAGAAGTTCATCAGTAAGAATTAGCAAGGAAAAAGCTACCACATTCAAAGGCCTCAACAGCTTTGGTTAGTGGTCAAACAAAACACATGTAATTTTTCCCAAATGATCCTGACACTGTAAAAGAACAGCAATGACACCATTCTGCTAGCCTCTGGGCTTCACTGTTCTCACAGAACAGTGTGTTTTCTAACAGCATAGCAATGTGCTTGTTAATCATTAAGACTATTTCACAATGTATTGGATTGTATTGGTCTAGAATTATCAGTTGACTCCGCCCTAAGAGCCTGTTGAAGACTGTATTACACACAATCAAACAGCTTTAAAATCGTGCTGCAACTTCTGCATGTGATACCTGGCATTCAGAACCAAGCATTTTCCTGCCTTGACCTCAGTACAAGTTGCATGCAAGAAAACAGAATCCATATGGACATTCAGATAACTCTTCCTTCAACTTCAAAAATCCAATGTCAAGTCATGATGCCCTCCTGGTATTCTAGATAATCAGAGAACAGTTGCTGTCCCTTACAGATTGTGAAAGCAAAACACATATGGCTGGAAAAGGAGAAAATTACTTAGCACCAGTGATGGGAAAAGACAAAAAAAGAATTGTAATGCATCAACATTGTAATGAGGTATTAATGCTTTGAGGGCTACGAGCAAGAAACCATGTACGATAAAAACCTTCCATAACCTCAAAAAACAATCTGAAATTCCAGACAGGCTAAACTGCTCTCCTGAAACTCCAGTAGAGTTGATCATCCTCAAACTAATCCAATAAATTCTTCCAAAGCTGGGTTTCAAGTAAACATCAAGAACACAAACATTTAAAAAAAAAAAGTCTACTGTACACTGGGGTATGGAAGTCCAAAGAAGCTAGCAGCTTGAACAACGTCCTACACGCTGCTTCAACAAATCCTGACAATGAGAAATACCATGGAGTAATTTTCATCAACCTAGCTCCAGTTGAAGCTACTTCTGTCAATATTACCAATATTCTGAAAATCATAACTGGTAATCTTGAAGATGTACAGGAGTTGTAAGATGCAAAAGCAATGCAATGTACACATGAAAACCAAACAAACCAAACCTTTCTTCATTGCATTCTCATACTCAACTCTTAAGCACGTTTTACAATGTCCCTCAGTCTCACAGAATCATAAAATTGTGACAGTTGGAAAAGACCTTTACAATAATTGAGTCCAACTATTATCCAACTCTGCCAAGACTGGTACTAAACCATGTCCTTTATCACATCTACCCATCTTTTAAACACCTCCAGGGATGGTGACTCAACCACCTTCCTGGAAAGCTTATTCCAGTGTTTGATAACCCCCTCAGTGAAGAAGTTTATTCTAGTATCCAATCTAAACCTCCCCTGGACGCAACTTGAGGCCATTATAAAGGCTGGAAAGACCTTTAAGATCATTGAGTCAAACCCAACTACCATAGCCACTAAACTATATCTACATGCTTCTTGAACACCTCCAGAAACAGTGACGCCATGATCTCCCTGGGCAGCCTGTTTCAATGTCTGACCACTCTCTCAGTAATGAAGTTTTTCCTCATGTCCAATCTAAGCTTCCCCTGGCACAACTTAAACCCGTTTCCTCTTGTCCTACTGCTAGTTACTTGGGAGAAGAGACTAACACCAGCCTCACTACAACCTCCTTTCATTCAGGTAGCTGTAGAGAGCCCCCTGTTCTCCAGAATAAACAATCCCAAAATGTCTTTCCTACACTGTGGTACTCAGAACTAAACACAGTACTCAAGCAGGTACCTCACCGCGACCAAGTACGGGGGCACAATCACTTTCCTACTCCTGCTGGACACACCGTTTTTCATACAGGCCAAAAGGCCATCAGCCTTCTTGGCCACCTGGGCACACTGCTGGCTGACATTCAGCTAGCTGTCCACCATCATCCCCAGAAGGTTTCCCCTCAGCCTCCATTTCTCCAGACTAAAGAACTCTAGTTGCCTCAGCTGCTCCTCATAAACCCTGTTCTCTAGACCCTTCACCAGCTTCATTGCCCTTCTCTGGATGTACTGCAGCACCACAATGTCTTTCTATTAGTGAGGACTCCAAAACTGAACACAGTACTCAAGATGAGACTCATGTTCAGCCAGCTGTTGATCAACAGCCCCAGCTTTCCAGTCACTCTTCACCAAGACTGTAGAATTGCATATGGCTGTTGTGACTGAAGTGCAGGACTGAGCACTTGGTCTTGTCGAGTCTCAGGCAATTTTCCTCAGCCCACCAATCCAGCCTGTCTAGATCCCTCTGTGGAGTCTCCCTACCCTCAGATCTTACACTTGGTAGATCAACACTCCCTTCCCAACTCAGTGTCATCGGCAAACTTACTGAGGGTTTCATGTTTCAGTCTATTTTCACAAGTGATACCAAGTACCAGCACATTCATTTTTATTTTAAAGTCTTTGTGACTTAAAATGGAACATTTGCAACGCAACCAAACAGCTCACCCTTACAAGATCAGAGTCGTCCCTTTTGTCAGTTTTCTTCCCAGGTAAGGGTGAAGACAGCGTGAATTCTTCATTTTCACTGTGATCCATTTCAGTACTGTCAAGTCTAGAAGGAATGAACATTTATTCTCCATTTAATACAGTGGGCAATCATTTAAAAAACATTCAGATCTTAAGAAGAAATTTATTCCTAAACCATCAACAATTTTGCAGAAATAACCTTTCTCTCTGGCCACTACAGCCACATATTACAAGCCAGAACACCTAAGTCTCAAGACAAAGGTGTCAATCACAAGCCAAGCTGAATCTTCTTGTTTTCACTGGGAAAGATCAGCAGCTTTTTGAAACAGAAAAGCCTTACTGAGTTTCAAGAGATCTGTAACTTTTGTATACCTTTGCATACACTTTCATGTACCACTCAAAGATTCCCCCCAGACAGACCTGCCAAAGCACACTTTTCTGTGGTGAAGGTTTAGGCAAGAAAACAGTAGATTCAAATTTCAGATTAGTTCATCCCTCGGCTTTCTGTTGTTATTTAGGGCAGCAATTTCATTTTCATTTCAGTCTCTATACATGTAAATATGGATAGTAATACCACCTGCATAGGTAAAACACTGCAGCCTGCAGATAAAAGGCAATATACAGAAGCCAATACACAAGTCATTTTGTTTCATCTGCCCTGGGGTAGGTAGAAGCAGCATTTTAAAGTAGCAGTGCACATTTTAAAATTAAAATGAACATGCTATTCAAATATGAAAACTCTTAAATCTCTGCCCTGGGAATTGCATAAGCTGAGAAGAAAAGTCTCACTTCTGCAAGTACAAAATCTGTAGTAACTGTGATGTAATTAGAAGCTCCATTTTTATACAGTGTCTTAACAGATGCAACCTTGGTTGTATATATTAAGACTGAACTGGAAACTACCATGCATACTGCATCATTACCATCACTTCTAGAAAACTTTTCATCATTGGTCTCTCCACTCAAAGCAGTAATCAGTTTAACTTAGGTGAACTGGGGAGATCGTGAATATAACAGATAATGTTAGGCTGTGAGTGCAGCATTTTTTTAATGAACTGCATGTAGAACAATATTTGGCACAGATTCATTTCACTGGATATAGAGAAGAATCTAGATTCCAACCTGTCCTTAATCAGAAATATACTTTGGCATATGAACCTGCATGGCTTAGAAGAAATAAGCCTGCACAGAGTTGAGAAGTGTTTCTTGTAAAACACTGAACCACAATATTATATATTAGTCACAGAGGTACCAAATGAGGAGTCTCATTTCTAAACGTAGGGTTTCCTTGTACTCTTGAAGTAACATGAGAAACTATGAACAGAAGGGGACTACAAAATGTCTAAATATCTGTTAAAAAAAATTAGCGATAAAGTGACTTTCTGTGAAAAAATGAATGTGAGAACATACAGTAACTGATAACTTCTAAACCTGATGCAAAGTAAGCTATAATATTTGAAGATGGATAACTAGATTGGTGTAGCACTACAGTACATTCCCCTCTTTATCACAGAAGGAATCTAAAAATCCCAAAATGTTTATCTGCAAAGAACAAAGTGCAGGACAGATTTCTAGAGAAGGAAGTCATGCAAGAGCACCACAACAGCCTACCAGTCCTCATTATCTACGAGGCACTGATAAGACAACGTCAGGTCACGAGAGAGATAAACACATACATCCTATCTATATACACACACATCCACATGGAGAGGATATACATATATATTAAAAAAAAAGGTTAAGACTGTCCTTCCCTCCTATAGCTAACTCTGGCTATCATCTAATTCTGGTTATTTTTGGGGGGCGGAGGGGGGTTTGGGGAATTTCTCCTCCTCCCCCCCCCCCCTTGCTGTTTTTTGTTTTGTTTCCTTTCTTTTATTTCTTTTTTTTTTTTAAGAGTATTTATTTCTGATGTTAGAAAGCCAAATTCATGGTTTCAGTTGTACCAATATGAAACTATAATTTTAATTCAAAATAATATAACAGAATTCTGTTTCTCACTTCAAAAACTAAGAAATTTTTGACGTCTCCATTACAAGTACTTCAAATATCAAAGCTCCTTTGTTGTCTACCAACCTCCCTTTGATCCTTCCTGGAGAGCTTGGATTTGAACTGCTGCTGGCATTGCTTACAGTTTCCATTCGTGAAGATTTGGATTGAGACTGCTTGCCTGCTGACGAAAGAGGCTTATTAACTGCTCCAAGAACATTGGCTGCTTTGGGCTGAAACCAAAAATATATTTCCTTTATTTTAAGCTACACATTTGGATACTGTTTACATGTACTATGCTTATAATATTCACAAATTTCACTTTCTGCAATAAATACCTTAATTTTAACAGTGATAAACATTTTCATATGAAAGTTACAACAGATACCAGGAAGAAGCTGACAAAGCTGTAATCAAATAGCCAGCTGCCACCAAAAGCAGTATTATTCTCTCTACTATTGTATCTTGTTCCCTTCTCATTGGTTCTACTGGGTGCTCACCTGACCTTGCAGAAAACCACCTCAGCCTTTTGTGTAGTTTGCGTTTTGCTGATCTAGCTGCCTGAACCACCTCACCATTTGGATCAGATAAGCATCTGTACTGGCAAAACAAAAGCTTCTGATACTTTGTGCACAGATTTTACAATGTTAGGCTTTTAATAGGTGCCGAAATCACACTTACACCAAAGATTTACTTTGCACTGAATACAAGAAAAACTGCATATCCTTTCTAAAATTAAGTCTTAGAGAACGAAATCCAGTTAAAAAAATAACATTAGTTTAGAATTTACCATTCATCAATAAGCAAAACCAGAAAGCGCTCAAAAGCAAAGAAATATTCAGATTCAGACTGGACTGGACTTCCAACCAAGGCAGGAGTAACACTTAAGAGCCTGCACTAATAGCTCCTCCCTTACCACAGAATCTATACTTGAACCCTTGCTACCCTTGGATACTGTTCCCTGCTTATATACACCCCACTAACATTTACTCAAGCTCATCTTCCATTCCCAGTAATAAAAGACTTCCTAAATCAACTCTAATTTCACACTGCTCTCAAGATGAGGAAGCAACTGAAAATGTTTGATGGTTAAATACACTTCTGCAGTTTGTTACAAAATTTCAGGACAACAAAAAAGTATCTAGAGAATCTGGCACCAGAAATTTAACAGAACATAAAGTCTACCTTAACATTTCAAAATAATTACTACTAGGATACATGAAGCTACTGGTGACAGCCCAGAGAGGGGCCACTAAGATAAAGAAGGGACTGGAGCATTTCTCATGTAAGTGAAGTCTGAGAGAGCAGGGGCTCTGGACTAAACGTCCTCCAGAGGTCCCTTCCACCTTCAAGCATTCTGTGATTTTCATGAGCCATGTTTCTTTTTTAATACTGTCATGGCACACTTTATTAAGTTCAGGGCAAATTAACAAGAATGTTGTCAAAAACCGGATGAGAAAACTTAATACTGACTGCTGAAGCTGGAAGACACAAAACTTCCTTTCAAAAATGTATGCGTCTTCAGTAGGAAGTGAATCTTTACTCCAAATGCACAATATAGTGACAGTAATACTCCAATGAATAAATGTTGGGTTTTAGTTTCTAATCAAAAACATGCTCCTGTTTTTGCTAACTTGCAGTCCCCCTCTATTAGTCACTGACTACCTTGCAGCTGATGCTTCACCAGCAAAGTTAAGGGTAATGAAGACGCTGCTCTTTCATTTCTTTTGCAAAGTACCCAATGAATGTTCTGTAATCTGTAACAGGATCCATTAATCCAGATGCAAATCAAAGTTTGGCTTTTCCTTTACTAGATTTTAGTTTTATTCTAAAGAGTACCTGGGTTCAGTTTTAATGAAGAAAGAACAATGCCATTCCATACAATGGGTATTTAGAAAGAACAACTGAATGTAACCAGAGAACAGTCAGTTATCTTGTAAGATACTGCAAAAGTGTTCAGCCTCGCCAAAGATTTATGAGATTTTTAAAATAACTGTTATTGGATTTTTCCATAGCTGTCACTTCATATTAAATATTGCAGTCTTCTGCAGAACAAAACAGGTTAACCATCTTGCAAAATTGTCAAATATTATGGAATTTTATTTTTCACTCTTTCTTTTTAAAGACAACAGGCTTTGCCTAATATGACTACAACCCAGAATATAATAGCAGTTTTCTCTTTACCTACAAATTTCTACCTGTTTACTAACTTTTTTAGTGTATAAATCCTTTGGGCATACATTTTCTTGAAGTGTTTTATTAACTACATTTTGTTTTCTTAAAAAAAGCCACAAACAAAGCAACAGCAATCAAAATACCACAGCTAATACAAATAAAACCCAACAACATTTACAATAATAATAACAAAAAAAGGTAATAAAAAACAACAAACAAAGAAATGTAAAAAATAACAAATGAAAGACACCCCAAACCCAACCAAACAGAAAACTAACCAACCCAAAAACACCAAAGCAAAAAAGAAAAACCCAAAACCCCCTGAAAAATCCAAACTCACAACCACAAATAACACCAAATCCAAAACTTCCATACCATACACACCTTTCCAGGAGTGAAAAAAGACTTCATTTCCGGAGGAAGATAATTTTTGGTGTTACTGAAATTCTGTAAAGAAGCAGGGAAGGGGAATGAAAAATCACTGCACAAGGTATAAATACATTTTGGAGGTAGTATTGCAAGATTTTCTTTACATCATTTATGCTTTTGAAAATTTAAATCTGAACAATAGCTTAGGGGAGGAGGGAAATCAGTTTATGTGCACTTACATAAGTATTTATGGAAACATGTACACTCATACATAAATTTTCAACTACATTGTAATAGAAGTCTGAAGTTAGAAGAACTCTTTGAAAAAAATGCACTGAATTACAACTAAAAAAGATGTAAACCAACTTATCTCAAGAAAAATCAGATGCCAAGATATACCTTGTCAGGTTGAGTGAAGTATCTGGCGGGAAGCACAGGGTCTTTAGGGGATTCCAAACTGTAGGTGGTACTCTTTGACATAATGATATTCATTGCTACATCACAGACTGTGTATAGTTTCTGTAAATAGTAATATTTTAAAAACCAAACAAAGAACATTTTAGAAGTTCATCACAACTCTTGAAAAAGGATTATCGTTTGAGCACAGAACTACAAGAACTCAGTTTAAAAGCAATATTCTTAAACATGTACATTAGCCTGCCCCTTAAACAGTGTATCACAGGGTATTAAAATAAAGGAGCAAAAGACAAAAATCACTGTTAGGCCCAGCAGTTGAAAACAATTGGATTTCATGTTCTTTCCACACTTAGGAATAGCATGTCATGACCTGAAATAATAATAAAGTTTTCTGTTTGGGAAGAGCACTCAAGTGACAAATATGTACATGATGCAAAAAGCTCAAAACCAAGATCAGAATTTCATACACTCACTACATAATACACATTGGAGACATCTAATGTATGCATTTTTCTTCCAATACTAAGCTTACTCTTGCACTTTTTAAAAGAAAATGTTATAAAGCACTTCAGTGGATGATTTAGACAGCAAAAACTAAAAACTGTGCATGTATTTAAAGTAGGCATATAATAATCTTACTGAGACAGAAACAGAATGACTGCAAAATATTACAACTGCCCTGCAAATGTTCAAGATCTACTGAAGCACAGGAAAGTAACTGTCATCTTAATCACAATCAATGTAATAATTACAGTATATAAAGTATAATTTCCCACACATAATCCTATTGAAAGACATTTTAGAGCTGACGTGTAAACAAAAGGCAGTTCACTTCCAGAAGCAGGCCAGAATGAAATGCACTTCTAACCAAAAGGTATCACTTACTTCATTCATTTTTGGATCATCTGGTCCTTGAGCATCCTTAGTCTGTTTGATATTTTCTACCATTTTTCTAATAAATGCATGACTATTGTTTTCATTTTTAGCCATCAATATTTCCAGTATGAACCACAGGCACCTTAAAGAGAAATGCAGTACCCCTCATGAATAAAAAAGCAAAAGAAATTATTTTTAAAAGCATATTAGAGGAAGTGGTTCAGTCTAGATTTTACCAGCATTATGGGAAACCAATCCTCTAGGAAAAAAGAAATCAAGATAAGGTGAGCAGAAAAAAGTAAATGTTTCCCTGTAAGGTATCACAGGGCACTGAAAAAAGCATATATACTATTTCTCACAACCTTTCATGGAAATAACTGCCATCTTTATGTGCACTGGCCAGCATATTAGGTGTACCACAATGAATTAAAATTTCACATACAGTTAAAATAATCTAACCCTGGAAATAACACTATTAAAAGCAGTCTTACTCTTTAATGTCCTTGAGTTGTTCAATGTCCTGGACTTTGACATAATCTGGATCATGAGCTAGAAGATGGATAGTATATGGAACAACATACTCTGGTAGAAGTGACAATAGTTTCTCTGAAAAGCAGAAAAGAGATGCATCAGAAGAAAACACACCAAGAAATATGCTTTTCTACTACAGAGGAAAGAGCAGAATTTATGTTCAGTATACATTCAGATAAAGTACAGGCACGCGTTGGCCTATTACTTCTTTATGATGTTGCATCTCATGGTTGATGTGCAAATGTTTCATGCATGCAAAAATTAATTATCAGCAGTATTCTGGTCTGCTTGGTTTCTAGCTACCTCAAGGATATAGCCACAGTAACCCCCTACTCCAAATCCTTTTCTCAGTTCAAAGCTGATATTCCAAAAGACCTTGCAAACCAGAAGTGGAAACAGATCACAAAATCCACATTAACTGCAAGATGTGAGAACAGCACAACTTCAGGATAAGCTGCCATTCATTCTTTGGACATTCAGCGTGCAGCCTTGCTGTCAAAAGAGCTGAAAGATTGCCACAACCCACAGCCTACCTTATATGGGATAGGAGGTAACAAACTCTCTAACAACATAATAGTGGGCCGAGTTTGAAAAACTCAATCCCACTTGAACAGAGCATCCCAACTAACTAGGACATTCACAATCACCTAATCTAACACCCCTGCTAACATACGTATGCCTAGATCAGGTTGCACAGGAACAAATCCAGGCAGGTTTTGACAGTCTCCAGGGAAAGGCACTCCACAACCTGTGTGGCAGCCTGTTCCAGTGCTCTGTCACCCTTACAGTCAAGTTTCTCTTTATGTTCAAGTGAAACCTCCTGTGTTCTAGTTTGTACCCACTTCCCCTTGTCATATCACTAGATTCCATTGAAAAGAGCCCAGCTCCATTCTTAGGATCTCCACTATATTTATACACATTGATAAGATTCCCTCTTCAGTCTTCTGTTTTCCAGGCTAATAAGACCCCAAGGTCTTGGCCTCTTCTCCTAAGAGAGCTGCTCCAGTCCACAAATAACCTTTGTAGCCCTCTGTGGGACTCTCTCCACTAATTCTTCATCCCTCTTGAACTGGGGGCCCAGAACTCTAGGTGTGGCCTCACCAGGGCAGAGTAAAGGGGTAGGAGAACCTCCTTCTACCTGTGGCCACACATTCAAAGCATTTAAATCTTTTTCTAGCATCCTTTGAGACTTGCAAGTAGTCCTAAGCACAGACTGCAGGAGCAAGTCTTTCCTACATCATGACAGTTAGATGGCCTAGCATCTTTGAGGATTTAGGAAGCAAGGATTGTTGCAAAAGGCCCTCTCAGGAGTCATGATCACAAAATGCACATTCCATAATGTAATGAGCTATGTTATACTATGCATATCAGAATACAATAGGTCATACCCCACACGGCAAGGACAAACGGACAGGTAGTACATCTACAATCAAAAATGACTGGTTCTGTTAACTTAATGACTAAGAAGAATTGGAGGATGTACAGTACACCAAACTCGTTAAACCTGTACTCTGTAAACATGGAAGGTATGCCAGTGTTCAGTGTATATTACTATGGTACAGGAATCTGACCTCAAGTGCTTGCGTCAAATTCAAAGTCACAGTATTAAGATGCCTATGGATAAATACTTGAACGTCCATGTGAAGGAAGCAGGTAAATTCCTGACTGCTTTTGGGGGGGAAAATAAATAATCATGGTTTTGAGCTAGTGAGTGATCATGAAAGACATGACCAAGTCTGGAAACATCTTTCGGTCAGCATTTAACTATCCCATAATAGGTTATACAAAAGAAGTCCAAACATCTGTAAATCTCTACATATAAGAATACATGTAACTTAAATAAAAATTCAAATTATTATGAGATGTGCTTGAGAAATACTGTGCACATCTAATAACTACAGTACACCATTACTACAGATATCACAAGGCTAACTAAGTAATTGACATGCTTAAGTCAAGTCTTAAGATATCTCATTCTAAAAGGTCTGCATAAATAGGAATAATGTACAGCTTCATAAAATATCTGGATTCATTCCTAATAGCAAGGAAGGTGTTCAACATTCATAAAGGTGCACAGAAGTTAGTGCTGTCAAGTTCCAAGGATACAAATTTAGAAAGCATTTGCAGTTGATGAAGGTAATTACCAAGAGTAATCTCTCTACTACATAGACTGCAAGCCATCATGAGATTTGAAAGTAATAAAATCACCCAATTTCTTTCCTTTTCAACCTGTATTTATGTAATTGAAATCCAGTGTAGTTTGCAAAGCAGTTTAACGTGTTTCAGCTGGGGAGGGCTCTGGAGCACAGCCCTATGAGAAGAGGCTGAAGGAGCTGGGGTTGTTTATCCTGGAGAAGCAGCAGCTCAGGGGAGACCTTATTGCTCTCTACAACTACCTGAAGGGAGGTTGTAGCCAGGTGGGGGCTGGTCTCTTCTCCCAGGCAACCAGCACCAGAACAAGAGGACACAGTTTGAAGCTGTGCCAGGGGAAGTTTAGGCTGGAAGTTAGGAAGAAATTCTTCCCAGAAAGAGAGACTGGCCATTGGAATGGGCTGCCCAGGGAGGTGGTAAAATCACCATCACTGGAGGTGTTTAAAAAGAGACTGGATGATGCATTTAGTGCCATGGTTTAGTTGATTAGATAGTGTTAGGTGATAGGTTGGACTTGATGATCTCAAAGGTCTTTTCCAACCTGGTTAACTCTGTATTCGGTTGATATTCCATTATTAACTTTTAAAACATCCTTCACTACTTCAAGCACTGTCCTGCATTTGAGCCAGCAGCTGTTTGTGTAATTAAGTAAAATAAAGATGTGGCAGGGAAAAAAAAAAATATAATTACGATTTCAGAACGCTAACAAAAGTGGCTTGCCTTAGACACATCCCAAGCAAACCAGCTCACTATTATTAGTATTTAATTAGCAGCTTCAATAGAATGCTCATCAAGAACCCATGAACTCAGTGTTTCATTAAATTCCTGTCTAGTACAATTTCTAATATAACTATAGTAAATATTCCAGCTGGGTCCAGAAAACAAAGTAAAGGAGATCCAAACAAAATAGGAAGAGGACAATTATTGACACAGATTACATTTAGCTCCTGTCATGACAAAAAAGACCAGCAAAAAAAAATAATAGTATTTGCACATTTTTTTTCCTCACCACTAAGGAAGAAAACACACAACCTGAAAGGTAGGGTAGCTTTACCAGCAGGAACTACCAACACTTGTGTCACAAACCATCATGACAAGCCTTGATGAACATTTAGGAAAACAACTTGTTTAAAAAAAAATTATCAGAATCATAGAATCAATAAGGTTGGAAGAGACCTCAAAGATCATCACGTCCAAGCTGTCACCCAAGACCTCATGACTACTAAACCACGGCACCAAGTGCCACGTCCAGTCCCCTCTTGAACACCTCCATGGACCGTGACTCCCCCACTTCCCTGGGCAACCCATACCAACGGCTAACAACTCTCTCTGTGATAAAACAACCCAAACAAACCAAACCCCACTACCACAAATGATGCAGTCGAGTTTCCTGCATTTGGGGAAATCGCAGGGGTCAGCACACCTGGAGTGCAAAGGATAAGCCTCTCCCTGGGAAAACCACCTGCCTGAGCATGGCGTCTCCCCTGCCAGGTAAGTATCATCTTTGCTCCTGTATTTTTCCCCTTTACTGACTTGCAAGTAAAAGCCCAGTGTTAGAAAACAAAGATCCTATGCAAGACATGAGTCTCTACCCAGATCAAACCAGTAACAGATACACAAGCAAAACAGGTCTCTTCATGAGTGGCTTCCACTCTGAATAGCCTTTAGAGAATTTATGAGGCCTGAGAGCAATTTCTGATGGCCTGTAAAATGTGGAGGTCAATGTGGAGGAAAGAGGCATCTTATTGTTTGGTACCAGTCTTTAGGAAGTTTTTCCTAGGCAAGTTTTACAGAAGTTTACCATTTTTTCAACAAATGGAGAATGACAGAATAAGGCACTATTTAAATAGTAAGATCTTACCACAGCTGAGCTTTGCTTAAGGTGCAAACAGTTCAAGACATTTTATCTGTTAAAAGCTCAGACAGGTAAATCTAAATGTCTCAAAGTTAACATTGTAATGCTCAAAAAATCCTGCCAACCAGACTCCTCACAGATTACAGTACATACCAACTCAATGGCATTGCTCAAAGGAAGTCTTTTGGCAAGGACCAAAGGGAAAAAAAAATAATAAAAATCATCAGATGCACATTGAGGCGCTGATGGATAAAAAGAAATCACACACACAGGCTTCTCATGTCTTCTACAGATTTTTGACAGTGACTTTGCTCCATCTACCTTCATATAGTTCAGAAATCAGCAATTACTTTTAATCAAGTAAGAATTCTTATACTTTCCTCCTACACAACTGGAGTTTTCAACTTTAAAGAGGAACAGTCTTATGATGACTTAAAGGCATTTGCCCAAAGCATTTTTGGTTTTTTGCATGTTATCAAGGAGAGAGAATAGCACTGCTTCTTTTCTTTTAAAGACTAATTAAGAATACACAAAAGGATTTCTCTGCGCACTTAGTATCCTGAAAACTTTCATCAGAGAATAAGAGACACACAGATTGTCACGGCTAATACAAAGTCTGTGATCCATAAATGCAGAAGGAAATCAGTTACCTGGCAGCATCTGTGAGATTAGATTCACAAAACAGAACTGATCTATCCTAAAAGCAAAATCATCAGTAATCTTTCACGCAACTAAATTTTTCCAAAACTCTTATTCAAATAGCCCACAGCTCTTTATAAAGGTCTACTTTTTTCCTATGACCACGTAACAGTGTTCTCATGCTGTATGTGGGCTGCTTTGGGTAAGTCAAAGGTAAAAGGACTGATTTAATAGAAGAAAAAACAGCTAACATTAGTCTATCATTAGCTAACAAAGCACTCCCTCAGTAAGACAGCTAGCACTTGGAAGACAGCTAGGTAAAGTCATTCTGAAGTGCCTATGCTATAGCCCTTTACCAGTGTAAGACAAGAAGCTACTCAATACAGCAGTGCAAAGAGCCAATTTTGTACAGCATTTATGTGATTATGGTTGCATATTACTAATTACTGAAACAAAACTCATCACTGTCACTTTGCTTACAACATAATTAACCACTGAGTTCAAACGGTACACATTACTGCCTTGAAAAACCACTTCCTAAATAAAGTAAGTTTTACAGCTTTTAACAAAACTGAAAGATCTCAGAAATGTCTGTTACTTTCAGTTGTCATTTGATACTGCTAAGTGAAATTTATAGCTGTTCTATGTATAAAAAACAGAAAACCATCCACATATTCACAGACTACTCACATTTACATTTGAACTATAGTACTTGTACCAAAAAATTATTCCTCTTCTCTTACCACTAACTGCTGCATGTTGCTTCAGATATTCCCTTCTGACATTTATGTTCTTCACAAGGCACTGCCTAGCATGAGCTCTCCTTTCTTTCACAGGATCTTTCGCACACAGTGCACAGATAGCCATATATTCTAGTGGCAGCCGTAGTCTAGAAAGGCCTTTGTGAAGTTTCTGAGCAAATATTTGTCTCACTTGGTAACATTCATCCTACAAAAAACAAAAAAGGAAACAAAAATGTAAAAGTAATAGTAAACTTTTCTAAAAGTAATACAGACTGTGAAATAAAACATGGGAGCCTGGGTAAACACGATAAAACAAATTTCAGACCTCACAAGCCACAGAAACGTAAGAATTATGAGAATGCTTTTTAATGTCAGTTCAGAGCAACTACATTGAATTAATCAATTGAAGCTTCCCTTAAGCCCAGGAGAAGAGTTACAATTTAGAAGCTGTGCACGAAGATATCACACTCAGGACCCAAGGCCTAATTTAGCACAGCATTGAGGCACAGAGTTCATGAAATTATTTACAAAAGCATCACTTGCTTTGTGGAACCAAGGTCAAAGATCTGTACCAAAATAGTGTTTAGCCATCAGTAATCATCATGTTGATTATACTAGTGCAATTTCACAAATATTCATCAAGATGTTAATATTAGGAACTGAACAAAACTCAACAGATTTACCACATGAAGTCAAACACTGAAGAGGGTAGGAGCAAGCATTTCCATTACACTGTGGAAGCCTGTTAACTATGACTGACCGTGGAAGGGAATAACCCATGTCTAGTAGCTGACAAATAACAAAGTAAAATAATACAAAGGTGGTAAATGTATTTCTACAGTGGTTTAAAGCAATTAATTTCTAGAGAAGTTATGAACTTTCAAATTGTCTATATGAAAATAACCTACAGTCACCATTCGCTATAACACAAAGCATTTAGTAATACAAACCAAGGAAGGCTAAGAGCAGCAGGTGCAGAAACTAGCTAAACCAAAATGTACAGAAAAGCTTATGGTAAACCAAAGCCACAAAAACAGTTTGGCATATTTGATCTGCCAAAACCAACCAACCAACCGAACGTCAAGAGGATATAAGAAGGCTGGGGAGGGACTTCTCAGGATGTCAGGTAGTGATAGGACTAGGGGGAATGGAATGAAGCTGGAGGTGGGGAAATTCAGGCTGGAGGTGAGGAGGAAGTTCTTCACCATGAGAGTGGTGAAGCCCTGGAATGGGTTGTCCGGGGGGGTGGTTGGGGCACTGTCCCTGGAGGTGTTTAAGACCAGGTTGGATGAGGCTCTGACCAGCCTGATCTAGTGTGGGGTGTCCCTGCCCATGGCAGGGGGGTTGGAACTAGATGATCCTTGTGGTCCCTTCCAACCCTGACTGATACTATGACACTATGATAAATATTTCTCTCTAAATAAAAAACAAAATAAAGCATTAACAAGAGTAAACAGCTTTTAAAGTCAAATGTCAGTTTTGAAACCAGAGAAAAATTGAAGAATTTCCAGCTACCACCCAACCTGACATGCACAGATACACCCCAGCCACTGGTACTAATATTCACTTTAACTTCACAAGTGGCATCAAGAGCTAAGTTATTAGATAAAAGAAGCTTCCCTCTTCCTCCAGCCAAAAATTAAATCCCGAAGAAATTTATCAAGCCCCACGTTCCCTTCTGTGCTTCAAGCAATAATCTTCCTCTGTGAACTGAAACACTAGTATGTCTGCTGTAGCCAGACTTGAAGCAAACTGAGACCACAAACCCAAACTCTAGGACCTAGTGAAGATACAGACCTCTTTTCCAGCACAGTAACATCACCTAAGCCTTTGGAAAGCTTATTAGGTATCTGTGCCTAGCTGTTTCACTGACAAGGAAACATGCCCTTGACTCAGAGGACAAAGGAGTGTTTATTGATGGTGTTGTGTGGAACAAACTAAAAAAAATACAGAAATCATCATCATTCCAATGTTGAGAATAAACTTAGATTAAGCTCAGTTACACCAGTTCACTGAGAAGGTGAACCAAACTCAACCAAGCTCAACATTTTTCATAGCATACAATAAAGCCCAAATTTTCTGTACCCATTGAATTTAATGCCAATTCAATGGAAGTTCAACATTCAGAATTATTAAAATAAAACTGTAAAACAGTATTTGCAAAGCAGCATGTACCCCTATGACACAACTGTGATTATTGAAAATGGACAAAGACTTGCTTAAATAATTAAAACACTCTCAGTTGATAAAGGACACTGAAAAAGCTTTGAGAATTTTAGTAAAAAATGAAACTACTGCAATCTAAAAGATTTATTATGAACAATTAAAGTGGCATTCTCAACAGCAAAGCATATTAGATCTTAAATCTTGCCTTAAAGCCTGTTAAACACTGAACTACTTAACACTATGATCAATTATTTTCTGCTCTGGGGGACTTTATTGCAGCCTTTCAATATATGAAAAGTGACTTAGAAGAAAGCTAGAGAAAGCCTTTTTACCAGGACCTACCTGCAGTAACAGCACAAGGGGCAATGAAAGAGGGTAGGTTTAGACTGAATCTAAGAAATCTTTTACAATGAGAGTGTACAATACTGGAATGGGTTGCCCAGAGAATTTGTTGGAAGTGTTTGAGGGCAGGTTGGATGGGGCTTTGAGCAACCTGATCTAATGGAAGATGTCCTGGCCCACAGCAGGGTGTTTGAAATAAGATGACCTTTAAAAGCCTCTTCCAACCCAAACTATTCTACAGTTCTACAGTAATATGTGACTGGAGGTTGTTTATAAATGTTGATGACTAGTATGTTCTTTAAATCTCATCTCCCAAAATTTCTTTCCAAAAATTGAGAGGTAAGCACTAGACCCAAAGGTAGGAAAAAAGTTACAACACATCTATTACCAGTACTCACAAACAGTTAACACTAATACAGCTAGAAAATACAGAAGAAAGTTAGAGATGGTGATGAAATGGAGTGCTAGAAGCTGGCACCTAACATACTGAAAAAAAGAGTCAAACAATGAAGGCAAATTCTGATACAGAATAACTTGGATGTTAACATTTACAATTAAAAAACATTTACCAAAAGAGGAAACTAAGTGAAAAAAATAAACAGATTTTTATCACTGGGATCAGAAGAAAAGAGAACATGCAAATACTGTATTGGCAAGCTAACCTGGCATGACATTATCCAGCTAGAGTATCCTTTCAGGAACAAACCTAAATGTCATTGCTGTAAGTTCCAAATTGTAAAAATCCATTGAGCATCAGTTCAGTACAAGACTAACATTTCTATTAGGTCACACATTTCTATTAAGTTTTAGAATCAGAAAAGTGAAAGCTACCAGTCACAGTATCACAGTATCACAGTATCACAGTAACTAAGGTTGGAAGAGACCCCAAGGATCATCAAGTCCAACCTGTTCCAACAGACCTCACAACTAGATCATAGCACCAAGCGCCACGTCCAATCTCCCCTTGAACACCTCCAGGGACGGCGACTCCACCACCTCCCTGGGCAGCCCATTCCAATGACGAATGACTCGCTCAGTGAAGAACTTGCTTTGGGTGAAAAGACCTTCAGTTATTACCACTGATTATTAGCCAGTCACATTACTACTGAAGGTATTCCCTGGAAGAAACTCCTTCCAGAGGATTTCTTGACTTTTGTAAAGTTGGGAGAACACCAGCAGTTACACTAGCAACACCAACATAAGACCCTCCATGATCACTCATGGGGTGTGAATCAGCGTATGCAGAATTTGCTGTAAGATGAGAACACAAAAGATCTCTACTTTCAAATTGTAAGTTATTTCTTTTCTGCTAGATTGGGTACACAGGCAGAAGTTAAGGATGAAAATGCCAACATACACTGACAATTTCCCCATTTCTCTTCTAATATTTAAAGGATGTCAATTAACTTTGCAGACCTCTGCATTCCAAATATATTCTACCCAAGTATCAAGAAACTGAGGTCCATGTTGTCACAGTTCAACAATACTTTATATCATCTCATTGGAGGTATTCAGGAGGGGACTCGATGGGGTGCTTGGTGCCATGGTTTAGTTGATTAGGTGGGTTGGATTGGTTGATAGGTTGGATGTGATGATCTTGAAGGTCCTTTCCAACCTGGTCTGGTCTATTCTATTCTATTTCAATGTCTAATAATGTCATAACACAGCTGGTGTATTACTTTAACTCAACACTGAATTCATTAGTTTACCAATAATCTAACATCATTATTTTAAGTTAGAAGTCCTGCACCTGGCAGCCCAGTACTGTAGATCTAACTCGCTCACAAGTTCAGTTTTCATGATCATGTTGTGGAAAAATTCATGTCAAGGTTGCTCATTTTGCATGAAATAGATTAGCAGAGGTATAGGCAACATACAGAACAAACAACATATACAGTCATATATATTTGCCAATAACCCACCAGCCCCACCTAATTTCCTTACATTTATGGCTAGTGCACACAGCTGGTACTGTTCTAAGGTGATTATTTCATGGTAACAAGGTTCTTGTGCCAACTTCACAATAGCATTCCCTGCAGCCAGCCTCAGCCGCGACATATCAGGTTTACTGAAAAACAAGCACATGGAATATGAAGGTTAATTAGTTAAAAAAAATTACATACTTATTTGGCTTTACTAAGTCCCAATTACTTTGCACTGCTGAAAAATAGGTACTTTAAGAAAGTAAGGACTTTGCTGCCCCCATCCTCCTAAATCAACAGCAAAAGTAATTTCAAACCAGTAGCTTCCATGTCACATTTTACAGCCTATTACCTTGCCCCAGTTTAGCTACGAAAATATTTCTTGGAACTTCCTAGGTTCCATGTGGGTGTGAGAGTTTTGGCTGTGCACTGGGCCAGTACAGTCCAAATTTCCTCTCAGAGTCCTCCTTTAAGCTGTGAGATACTTCTGTTCAGCGTGTTGGTTTTCCTTCAGCAAAAGACTCCTACCAAAGTAGCCCATTTCTAGTTCTCAGAGTTCCCAAACTTTTTCCAGCAATGACAGCTCAAATTCCATGCTGCAAGTCAACATAACCTAAGATTAATTAGATGTTACGATGCTAGGTCACTAAGTGATTTGTATTTTTAAGACAACGGCAAAAAGGACTTTGCAAGTGAAAGCATTTTCAATCTGCCATAAGTATTGTTACTTTATTTACACACTGTCCCTGCACTCCCAACTAGCAAAACATTCCAAACACTTGCTAATTTTCATACCAAAAAGATCATGAACAGGTTTTTCTCTAAGCTACAACTGTATTAACAAAGGTTAACAGAATATTAAAGGCCCCTTCACATGAGCTTTGCAAACTGCTATTCACCTAATGTATACATTGAAAATCTTAGTTAAGGTTTCACTGCTCTACTTAGAAAATTTATTTCAGTAAAGTATGACTTCTGCCTTTATATTAAACACAAAAGAATTAAGAAACTTTATGCAGCTTTCACGCAAAACAGTAATCAATTCTATCTGCAAGTAATAAGCGCAGCTTTCTCCTTGACAACTCTGAGAAGGAATCAAGTCATATTCTTATTTAAAACAATTATTGATTTAAGCATGACAAATACTGTTTAACTTCTTAATCATCTGCCCTTCACCCTTAAGACACCATTGTCTTAAATCTGTCATAATGAAAACTGTATAAAGCATTTAAAAAAAAGAAATAAAAAGCTATTGTTAACCAGAGAATGCATGATAAAAATACCTGCTGAAGGGTTTAAGCTTTAAGATTAACCTAATCAGGCTTCATACACATCTCATTATTTTATGGTAACCATGGTATTAAAAGCAAGCAAACAAACAACCAGACAAACCACAAACAGATCACAAGCAACCAAGTAACAGGACAAAAGCTGCACCAACTTGAAAACAAGGCAAGAAGATTAACACATTAATGTCTACCTCTTAAATGCTAAATTTCACTTGAAATTGCTTCTGCTGTAATAAGTGAACCCAATAAAGGTTCAGTGACTTTTGAGCAATAATAATGACTTACAAGTACGGAGTGATTGAGCCAAAGGAAAGGATAACATTAAGAACTTTCACTCTTCTTCAGCTTTGGTAGTGGTAACATTTAATTCTGAAAACCGAATCAAATCTTTACAGGGTACATGTATCACTGAAATACTCACAAGCATGTGTGTGTGCTGTGGAAAGAAAGGGCAGTGTAATAGTAACTATCATTCTTAGAGCTGAAGATGAGCATCAGATCTGTCTTATTCCCGATTATCTCAGAAAAAACTCTTGAGGATTTATTTTTGATCAAATTGCTATAGTAAAAAGCTTTCTGACCTGCATTATCCCAAAACATCTATTAGGGCTGAAATAAAAGCTTCTGTATGATAGAATTGCAATTTTTGATTTTCAAAACTATTAGAAGTAATTAGGACAAGGGCATCCTTGGTAATATTAGAAGTTCTCTGAGAGACACAAGAGTGACCTGAACAGTTGTTTTCTAGAATACTGTTGATGAAAATGAAATAGTAGAAATGAGAACAAAAGTGCAACCACATGGAAAGATGTTATCAAAACACAACCTTAATTAAGGTGATGGGCTGGAAAAGATAACCCAAATAAACACATCTTGGAAACATACATGGTGCAAAATCACCTCCTCTCATCTTACAAACTAGTAATTAACATTTTTACTTCTACTCCAGAGGATAAATGCCACTGTCCAACTTTCTGTTTGCCATGTTCCATGGAATAAAAAGTGTCTTTTGAATACAGCCTCTGAAAATGTTGCAGATCGGATGGCACACCAGGATCACCTGTTGCATAAACTATTATGTTCTAAACTTCAAAGTTTTAAACTACATTTTCACCTGGTAACCTACAGTTAAGGAAAATACAGACAATGTTTCAGAGTAATCGCAGTTTGGGTTGATATCCAGTATCAATACTTCTAGCAGTAGGTGTCTACTGCTCTCTGATACTGAAATACTCATTTTATGCTTAGTATAGATTAAAATTCAAATCCTATTGAAAAGCATGCAAGGGTAAACTTTGCTGTTTAACCTAATCACAAAGAGAAAATCAGTGTAACTGTAGAATGGTTTGGGATGGAAAGGATCTTAAAGATCATCCAGTCCAAAACCTCAAGTCACAGTCAGGGACTTCTCCCACTGTGGCATCCTGGCCTGCATGAGGAATAGTGTGGCCAGCAGGAGCAGGGAGGTCATTCTGGCCCTGTACTCAGCACTGGTTAGGCCACACCTTGAGTCCTCTGTCCAATGCTGGGCCCCTCAGTTTAGGAAAGATGTTGAGTTGCTGGAAGGTGTCCAGAGAAGGGCAACAAAGCTGGTGAGGGATTTGGAGCACAAGCCCTATGAAGAGAGGCTGAGGGAGCTGGGGTTGCTTAGCCTGGAGAAGAGGAGGCTCAGGGGAGACCATATTGCCATCTACAACTATCTAAAGGGAGGTTGTAGCCAGGTGAAGGTTGGTCTCTTCTCCCAGACAACCTGTGTCAGAATGAGAAGACACAGTCTCAAGCTGCACCAGGGGAGGTTTAGGCTGGATGTTAGGAAGAAATTCTTCGCAGAAAGAGTGACTGGCCATTGGAATGTGCTGCCCAGGGTGGAGCCACCATCACTGGAAGTGTTTAAAAAGAGACTGGATGAGGCACTTAGTGCCATGGTTTAGTTGATTAGATGGGTGTTGGGTGCTGGTTGGACTCAATGATCTCAAAGGTCTTTTCCAACCTGGTTAATTCTGTATTCCGTACACAAGTTTGCTCAAGTATCTGTCCAACATAGCCTTTTTACTAGTGAATACTGAGGTGAAGGAGGCATTCAACACATCGCCCTTGTCCATGTCCTGTGTCAGCAGGGCTCCTGTCTCATTCATCATGTTCCATAATCTTCCTTTTGTCAGCTATTTATTTAAAGAAGCTCTTCTGGATGCCTTTGTCATCCTTCACCAGATTCAATACCAGCTGGGCTTTACTAAATATGTCTCTCCCAGTGTTCTCTGTTTTTCTACCAGGTTACCCATCCCTACTTCCACATTATGTACATAGAATAGTTTTAGTTGGAAGGGACCTTTAAAAGTCATCCCATCCAACTCTCCTGCAGTGAGCAGGGACAATTTTAACTAAGATTAGTTTGCTCAAAGCCCTGTCCAACCTGACTTTGAATGCTTCCAGAGATGGGGATTCTACCACCTCCCTGGGAAATCTGTTCCAGTGTTTTGTTGCAGCCCAAGAAACAAACTGGCCTTCTGGGCTGCAAAAGCACATTGTTGGCTCATGTCCAGCTCTTCATCCACCAGCACCCTGAAGTCCTTCTCCGCGGGACTGCTCTCAATCCCTGTATTGATACCAGACTGCCCTCACCCAGGTGCATGACTGAGGATGTTCTGGCTGTTCTCACTACAGGTACTTAAGTATCTGAAGAGTTTAGACAGAAATACTCCCAAGTCCTTTTCTGCAAGGCTGCTCTCATTTTCTCTGTGATTTTGTTTTGTGCCCTCCTTGCTACTCTCAGGATTCTGAACTCTACTGTCATATAGCCATTACAGTCAAGACTGCCTTCAACCTCCACACACCCAACAAGTCCCTCCTTGTTGATAAGTATGAATCCCAACAGAGCACCTCTCCTCGTTGGTTTCTCTATCACTTCTGTCAGGAAGTTGGCATTGATGCCATCCAGGAAGCACTTGGATTGTTTATGCACTGCTGTGTTGCTCTTCTAGCACAAGAGTGGTTGAAGTCTCCCATGAGAGCCAAGTCCTGCAAACCAGTTGTTGCTAGCTGTTTATAGGAGGCTTCATCCATTTCTTCTTCTTGGTCAGGGAGCCTACATCAGGCATGCACTACAATGTCACCCACACCAGTCTGCTTTTTAATTAGCTCTCAGCTGGCTCATCATTCATCCCCAGACTGAGCTCCGGGCTCTGGTGTTGAAAGGTTGCATTTAACACAGAGCAACCCCATGCCACTGCAGCTTTCTCACTCCCTTGTAAGCTCTCCCAGCCCTCCATTAACTTTAATAATGGAGACCCAACCACAATCATTACATGCAGTTTCTTTCATAATTTATAGTTTTGAGTATGAAGAGTGGGAAAATTAAATTTCTATACACGAGCACTAAGGAATCATCACTTCAAGCATGAAAGCACACAGGACCTACAGAACTAATCTGTTCTAACTACTGGATAAGACAAGGAGCAGTTATGCTGAAAAGCTAAATTACTGCCACTTAAGTCCCAAGTAACTGCCATGAATGGTCATATGAGAAAATTTAAAGGTAGTAAACAATTATTTACATGGAAACTGAAGGAAGACTACACAGTTGCTACAAAAATAACTAGACAATTCTCAGTTTGCAATTTTGCACACACAAAATAGGTTCTATCCACATAATCATTGTATAATATTAAATGCATCCCTAAAGTTAAAATCTTTCTGCTTACAGTGGCACAATCCACTCATGCCCTTAAGAGCTTCTGTAGACATAAATTTTCAATATTTGACAAGCAGTAGCAGCTGACAACTTCTTACCTCTACTGCAGAGGATCAAGATATCCAGAAAAACAAGTAAGTTGTCTAACGTTCATATAAAAGGTAAATTATTTACTTGGACTTAATCTTCTCTACACATTTCCCTCTTCCTTTCACCTTTAGAGGCCTCAAGGGGTTAAAGTCTGCCTTCAAGCAGAAGTGCCCTATGTACTACCTATTCCCACCTGGTTTACTGCAACAAGTTATTATCTTTCATTAGAATGTCTGCCTATGGGCCTTTGACATACACAACAATTGGTACAGGAAGAGCAAGTTCCATAAAAATGAGGAAGAGGAAGTTACAGTTTTTTCTTATGAGTAACAGCTCTTTGAAGAAAGAGATAAAACAAAGTAGTAAAGCCATGGTTAAAACACACGAGACTCAGCAAACTTACAAAGTAATCAAACCAAGCTTACCATTAGTTCTTATGAAATAAGATGTATAATTTGTTAAGCAGTCTAACAGAATAGTTCAAGTGCTACTTCAACTAAAACTCTCCCCACTGCAATATCACAAACATCAAAACATTGCCATCTGTTACATACCTAATTTTTCCCTGCTCTGTTAAATCTCCATCACTATGTAATATTGTTGTTAACAACCTCAGAGTGGAAGTTCCTGACTTGCTGTGGTTGTTCTTCATTCCTAGCAACCATCGAACCATCATCTTGATGGCTTGAATCTGACCAAAAAAAAAAAAAAAGGGGAAAAAAAAATTATATACAAAGTCAAGTAAGTCAAGTCACACCTTGTATCACACAGTATCACAGTACATTAGAGGTTGGAAGGGACCTCGAGAGATCATCGGGTCCCAAAGCAGGATCACTTAAGACAGTCTGCACAGGAATGCATCCAGGTGGGTTTTGCAAGTCTCCAGAGAAGGACACTCCACAACCTCTCTGGGTAGCCTGTTCCAGTGCTCCATCACCCTCACTGTAAAGAATTTTCTCCTCATGTTGAGGTGAAATCTTCGATGTTCAAGCTTGAAGTCGTTGTAGCTTGTCTTATTACTGTGCACCACCAAAAAGAGACTGCCCCCCTCCACTGGATACCCACCCCTCAGGTATTTAAACACATTGATGAGATCCCCTCTCAGTCTTCTCAAGACTGAGACTTGTGTCTCATTTTTAAAATAATCTTTATCTTAATTACACAGTATGCTCCCTAGTGCCTTTTGCTGCTACAAACAGTAACCTGTCAAGGCTCCACAACATCATTTCAATATTGAAAGATAACTAGACTCAGTCTCACTAGGCAGCATGTTTTTGCTGAAATAAACTGAAGCATTTATTATAGCAAATAAAGCACATACAATATTTAGTTACAGTATCACAGTATAACTAAGGGTGGAAGAGACCCCAAGGATCATCGAGTCCAACCTGTCTCCACAGACCTCACGACTAGACCGTGGCACCAAGTGCCATGTCCAATCTCCTCTTGAACACCTCCAGGGATGGCAACTCCACCACCTCCCTGGGCAGCCCATTCCAATGACGAATGACTCGCTCAGTGAAGAACTTTCTCCTCATTTCGAGTCTAAACCTCCCCTGGCACAGCTTGAGACTGTGTCCCCTTGTTCTGGTGCTGGTTGCCTGGGAGAAGAGACAACCCCTTCCTGGCTACAACCACCCTTCAGGTAGTTGTAGAGGGCAATGAGGTCACCCCTGATCCTTCTCTTCTCCAGGCTAAACAATCCCAGCTCCCTCAGCCTCTCCTCATAGGGATTGTGCTCAAGGCCTCTCACCAGCCTTGTTGCCCTTCTCTGGGCAAGTGTGTTGATGTCCTTCTTAAACTGAGGGGCCCAGAACTGGACACAGGACTCAAGGTGTGGCCTAACCAATGCAGAGTACAGGGGCACAATGACCTCCCTGCTCCTGCTGGCCACACTATTCCTAATACAGGCCAGGATGCCATTGGCCTTCTTGGCCACCTGGGCACACTGCTGGCTCATGTTTAGGCGGGTGTCAATCAGCACCCCCAGGTCCCTCTCTGTTTGGCAGCTCTCCAGCCACTCTGACCCCAGCCTATAGCTCTGCATGGGGTTGCCGTGGCCAAAGTGCAGCACCCGGCACTTGGACTTGTTAAATGCCATCCCATTAGACTCTGCCCATCTGTCCGGTCGAGGTCCCTCTGCAGAGCCTTTCTACCCTCTAACTGACCAACATCTGTTCCTAACTTGGTGTCATCTGCAAACTTGCTGATGACTGACTCAACCCCCTCATCCAGATCATCAATGAAGATGTTAAAGAGGATGGGGCCCAGCACTGATCCCTGGGGGAAACTGTGAACTGTTTCTTCTAGTAAGCAATCACATATTTTGCCCTGTAAAAACATCACATTAACTGAGCTTACATCCATTAAACACTGTGGAATAGGCAAAGGAATTTGTACTTAAGAAAACGTTACTGAATCGAAAAGCAGAACACATTTTCATCTTCCTATATTCCTACAATTTTTGTGCTTAAACAATCAAATGTGAAATATTTGATTAAGATATATAAATTTAAAAACCACGTTACAGGCATTCTGACTCTTCAGAGTATCAACATGTAATAAGATCACTAGAAGAGAATACTTCTTTCATTGCTATTTAAAGAAAAGCCTCAAAGCCTTTTACTTAAGATAACTTGTCTTTTGCTAATGGAAATAAAGTGTTTTGAGGCAAGCTTTTAAAACTATGCAGAATCCTGCACCTATCATGAAATGCTGAATAATTTTGCATTTCTTTAGTGAAAACAAAGTATGAATTTGGAGACTGTTACAGCATTTGAATCCCTTTGTCCTTTCATTTTCCATATTTGTAAGAGCAGAGATAATAAATAAAATAGAAAGAGGAGCATCCTCTCACTGCAATGAAAATGTTCATGAGTCACATAGACAACCCTGGGGAAAAACAACTAAAACCAAACAAATCAAAACACCAAACCATAAAGTCCAAAACACAAAGCCCAAAGACTGCAGAAGAACTGAAATACTTTTTGCAAACAGCAACTTCACAATTTTCTCTGTAAAAGGGTAAGCAGTTCTAATAACTTTTATATAACTATTCACACTACTACCAAGTGAAATTCATTGTACAGTTCATCTATTCCATGCAACAAAGTAATCACAATGGTCCCTTCAGATACAAGTTCTGGGACCGTCATCTATACATGAGTTGACTTCTTGGCACTGTAGCCCATTTACTCCACCTACAGAATTCTAATTCTATTTGGTAGCCCAGCAAGACATAGGATGTCAGTAGCTCAAGAACTCAAAATGCAAACGGAGTTTGTGGAACTTGCCCTAGCTTTTGAAGGGTTTTCCACTGAAACAGCTGGAAGTATCTGCCAGAAGCTTTTAATAGAAATGAAAATATAATAAAAACATAACAATAACAGCAGCAGCACATGGTCTTCTGACAGCTTACCAACTCAGCTTTTTTCATAAGCAGTACATGTGCCTCACATGAGCTCTATTTGGCTTCAATGACCTTATATATTTGGCCACAGCATGGCCAAATGCTATTTCGTGCCCCAACATTTCTGGTCAGCCCCTCATTAATAACTGTTGCTTCTCTCCTTCCCCTCCACACTTCCCTTCTCTCAATTTTACCATCTGAATCTACTCTAGTCTTCTTTTACTGTAGCAAGTCCTAATCCCAACTAATTCAGAATCTTCCTGACCCCATCATGTTCTTAGTTTCTTTGCTGGTAAAACTGATGTGATGACATTCCATCAACCCTTTACAATTAAGCATTGCCATGAAATTAGAACAGGACATGGAAAACTCCCCTAGTCGCTGTTTCTGGTTACCTGATGGCTTAAACAAATATAACAGGCATTTGCACGGCCCTTTAATTTTTCCTTTGCAGCTGCAGAGGATAACTATCAAAGGATAATCCAATTAGACAGAATGTCCAGAGGTCTCCAGTCAAATCTCCTGCTCAACTATGAATTCAGACCACATTGGTCTCAGTTTTATCCACTGTGGTATTGAAATCCTCCAAGAATAAGGATTGCATAGGATGTCTTGGCAACCTGCAGCCTCTTGCAACCTGCTCCACTGCCTAACTATTCTCACATTCTTCCTTATATGCAATCTGAGCATCTTGTTTTTCTCTAACATACATCATAAGCAGAAGACAAGCTGAGAGAGTTGGGATTATTCAGTTTGGAGAAGAGAAGGTGCTGTCGTGGTAGGGCCAAACAGGGCTAATGGGCTCCGAGGAGACTTTTTCTGGCCTTCCAGTATCTGAAGGGTGCCTACAAGAAAGCTGGTGAGGGACTTTTTAGCGTGTCAGGTAGTGATAGGACTACGGTGAATGGACCCAAGCCAGAGGAAAGAAGATTTAGATTAGATGCTAGGAATAAATTCTTCACCCTGAGGGTGGTGAGGCACTGGAACAAGTTGCCCTGGGAGGCAGTGGAAGCCCCATCCCTGGATGTTTTTAAGGCCAGGCTGGATGTGGCTCTAAGCAACCTGATCTAGTAGAAAGTGTCCCTGTCGATGGCAGGGGGGTTGGAACTAGATGATCCTTGAGATCCCATCCAACCCTGACAATTCCGTGATTCTGTGAAAAGCGAAGTCACTTAAGGAAACTGCCAAATCCTAAACCAATTTTTCTTTTATTCCAAAACAGCATAGAAAGTTTCTGGAATGTCCTAAAAGTTCAACACTTCAAAGTCTTTATGGTATTTAAGGTCTATGTTAAACGGAAGGGGAAAAAAATAGTTTAACTATGACAGTATCTGAAATATCTAGGTGTTGCACACCAAACCTAAACACCCCCCAAAAAAACAAACTGTAATAAACATTTGATGAAGTGTGCATGCTAAATTTATTTACAAAAGTAAAAAAAAGTTGGCGTTCCCAAGAGCAAATTCTTCTCTACTAGCAATCCAAAAATGTACACTGATAAGGATCCTCAATTTAAAACTTGTTACTTCTCTTTCTTTTAGAAAGATGAGGAGGAAGCAGAGTGAAGTAGTTGACAACTTTAGGACTCCAAAAATTTAATTAACTTTATTATGCATTATACACACAATCATAGGAAAATATAGTAAGTGCCACTTACTTTAACAAGAGTTTCAGGAGACACTTCTTCATCTGGGACCCAAAGTTTTGTTGTCTTCTTTCCTGGAAGCTAAACCAAATGTTACATTGTTACAATACTGTTACTCTTCAAATGAAACATGCTGTAATCTCTTCACTGTTTGCTTCTGAAAATGACACAGCAGCACTCGCTGTACACCTTACACCTTCTATTTCATAGAAGTAACCCATACAGAAGCACAATACTGTTCTTACCTCACTACTCAACTACCAGCAAGTTTAACAGTAGTAAAGGGTCTTTTATTGTTGTCACCTGAAAACTATTGCTGTAGTATGTGACAGACACCGATTTTGACGTAATTTCCAGTTCCTGTATTCAGCAGATTGGAACTTCAAATGCATAGCGTTAGACAGTAAATCTTTCCCTAAACAATGGCTGACAATGTCAAAGGTTTTTTGGGGGGTTGTTTGTTTTTGTTGTTGTTGTTTGTTTTAATTTGATTATCACTATTAATACAGAAGTATTGGAAAAATTAACACAGTCTTCATTTAAACAGGGTAGTTTCAAATGCTTCCAACTTACAAAAATAACCCCAATAACTTGCTTACTCAAGTGACTAAATCAAGTTAATAGCAATTTCCCCATTTTTAACAGAAGGCAAGCCATGAATGATTAAATGCTGTGTTATACAGCTTGTCACTTTTAAGGCCACCAAATTATTATTACCTCCCTTCCTGTCCTGTGGGTTTCCAGTAGAGTCAAACAGTACATGTGGAAATGGAAAGATAGCCATATACAAAAAGCAGAACCAAGAAGCCAAAAATTTTCACAAGTTATTTGCTGAGTGCCATACTATATGAGAAGCAGAACTTTAAAATGAGGTTTGAAAAATACTTACCCTATCATTCATCAGCAAATCTTTAACAATAAAAGTGGCAACCAAAGATTTCAAAGGGGCAGCAAACTGATCAGGTGCTAGCATGGCTATATGGCCAATAGTAACCAACGGCGTGATAAGATGCTCAAAATTGCTTGGATCCAGGCTTTTATGCAGTGGCTAGAATAAAGGCAACAAATTGAGATATTACTGATCCAATCTATCTTACTGAAGGCAAGGGCATGAGAGTTTTGTGCCAAGTCATCCAAGTCTATTTCTATTTCAGAAATACAATTGTAAAAGAACTATTAACTACTTAGTTTTAAAGAGACTTTCACCAACCCTACAAGTCTCCTACAAATCAAATGAGAAATAGAGACAACAGACAAAATGTTTATCACATATAGGCAGTTCAAAAAGTGACAGCTTTATCAGGCCCATGTAGGAAAACCAGATTACAAATTGAATTTTCTTGTTGAAGAAGTGGGCATACCACATCTCAAGAGGGCAAATTTCAGTAATGGACTATGATTCAGCCCTCAAGATAAAAGGATGATGAACACTACTTAAAATGTGTATTTGCACTTATAACTATAAAAATACACTGAAATAGTATCTACTATAATTCGCCTTTCCATGATTGCTCTAAGCATGTAAATGCTGATAGTCCCAACAGAGGTGAGGAGTTCTGTTTGATTCCTCTTTCCATAAGTAATTTATGGTTCTAGCAGACAGTTCAATGCTTTATCTTTTGTCTGTTTAAATACACAACACTAAACATTGCAGATCATGGGTAACAAAAACATCCTCCAGTACCATTTTTTCAGGCCAAACTGTGTAAGAACAAGAAAGGGAGGGGGAAGAAATGAATTAAAAAAAAAAAAAAAAAAAAAAAAAGGGCAGGCCTTTTCTGCATGTGATACAATTTGCCATATAAATTGTCTCTACATCCCTTAGTTGACATGCAATACAGAAAATTAATAAAAATTATCTTAAACATTTTAATTTTACCTCAAATATCTGCGCAAACTGGGTTTCTTTGCTGGAAAATATTGCATGGATGCAGTGAATAGCATACTTGGCTTGACGAGGCGGTCCCTTTTTAGCTTTATGATGCAACACTGGAAGCAAAGCACTAAAAAAAACCAAAACAACAGAACAAAACAGAAAACAGCTAAGTCATTTTTCACAAAATTGAAAACGTTCCAAAACATCAAACTAGCAAAAAAAGTACAGATACACGTAGAACACAACACATCTGCAATAGTGCTAATTGTCCTGGGTTGGGCAATTTCTTCAAAGACATGGAAAAGAGCTCTTTATTCACATGTCCTGCAAGTAAATCCCCCATTTTTTGTTGATAAATTATTTCTTGGTAAACCAAACATGTTACCTGCATAACTTACTAAATGTTCTTTTGGAAATATCCTTGCCTACACATACCCATTAAATTCCAAAGAGTGTTTTGACATTTCCATACATTTAAATTAGCAAAAAAAGGGCAGCCATTCTGAAGGGCAAAGATAAAAAATATAGTAGTATCAATAATGTATCAGCTGTCATAACTTTGGATATATTCATTTAACTGCTATTCTTCAAAAAAGCAC
This sequence comes from Dryobates pubescens, assembly GCF_014839835.1. Taxonomy (NCBI): domain Eukaryota; kingdom Metazoa; phylum Chordata; class Aves; order Piciformes; family Picidae; genus Dryobates; species Dryobates pubescens. Next base: position 20,947,603 of record NC_071621.1, read on the forward strand.
TGCATTTTAAAAGTCATTCAAAATCTCTTTCTTATTTTGCCTGAAATAATCCTTTCTTCCCAAAGAATGCAGGACAATGCTACAGCATGCGAAACAAAGAACAAGAACTTCCAAAACCCCATACAGTAAAAACCACTAAGGCATCCAACTTACGATCTTATATGAGGAAAGTCTTCTTCAATTTTGCTTCCTGTATTTTTGAAAATTTGTAATGCAGCTTCTGCCACTTTTTCATCATCCATTTTCAAGCAAGCCAGGAGAGATTCAAAAGTTTCAGCTGAATGAAATGAGATAGGGTGTGTAAATGAAAGTACCTGCCAAAATAAGATGAAAGCCAGGTTAGTATTTTTTAAATGTCCACTTACATACAATATTTCACCAAGAATCATTTTCCACTGCCATACTGGAATATTTATAATACTCTGCCTTGTTTTGTTACATGATGCACATTTCTCTTTTCCTGACTTTTTCTTTTTCCCCATCTCCTAAACTTTTCTGTCTATATGCCATCTCATTAACTTTAACTTATTTCTCCAGTCCCAATTTCTTCTCCTATTGTACGACTATATACTTCACAGTGGCTACATCTACAAGAGCAAGTACTGAGTTACAGCAGAAGCAATTCTTGAGAGAAATGCAACTTACAGTGAGGAAGCAACACTCACATTTCAGGGGTTTTACTTCAGAGTATTTCTAGACCAACTGAACCTACTTTAGCCACTGCAACATAACGTGGGCTTCTGAAGCCTATTTCATAACGTTACTACTCAAAGAGGCATCCAGCTTGCATGCTCCCAAACTTCAGGCTTGTCTTCCAAGTGGATTGTGCTCTGAAGTTCCTATGTCTAAATTAAGAGTATGGATATACCCATTATGGTCTCTAGTCCCTTTCCAAAGCAGCTTACTAGATACTGTATCTATCCTTTAGATCTTGGGACTGTGCTTTCAAGCATGACAGTCATCCTGTGTCAAAACAAAAGCTAAAAAAAAATCCTCACTTAACCCTCCCTGAAAGTTTGCTTTCTTTCCATTTTTAAACAGCTGTTGATTATTCACCTCTTGGCTAATATTCTGACCCTTGGCAAATGAACAATCCTCCAAATCCATACAGAATTTTCTGTTTTCACCATTACCTTCCTCCCCACTACATTATATGGCATTCTGTTTTCTGGACTCTTGACTCCTGTCATTTTTGGATTCTTCTCATGATGTTCAATCACTTTCTTCAGAGCAGTCCCCTTCCTTAAATGTGTATTGCCAGTTTATATGAATATGTAAGTACTGACCTGGAGACTTCTTTCAAATATATAGTCCTTCAAGACATGATTCATTCTTGCTCCATTTCCTTTTTGTGCTACTGGCTTTCTGCTCTTTGATCTGAATACGTACATCTGGCTAGAGAGTCACATGCTCTCAGAAGAACCTACCAGGCCCCTAGTTGATTTAAGATATTCTGAAAACTTCAGCATGGGAGTGCCACGTAAGATGAGCAGAGAGAATGAAAACCAAATCACTACTCTTCCAGATAGCCACCACATGCTTAAGAATAAAGACAGTGAGTGCAGATTAAAAATTTGTTTTAACAAAGTTGCTTCAGAAAGTTTCACATGCTCACTGACCACCAGTATACTTGCCTTAAGCAATTCAAGACCTGCTCTGATGGCCTGGTCAGTGGGTACACCCTCATCTTCATCATCAGCTGTTCCATCTATAGACTTGTTTACTTGCTTGATAAGGGCACTGAAGAGGGAAATAAAACGTGGGTTTACATTTACTGCAATTCCATTGTGTACGATTAATATGAACTTATGAAAACAGTCATATTAAAAGAACTCATTTAAAACATTAAACAAACTTGTTATAAAACCAATGCTTCAACTATATTTGTAATCCAGCTCATGTCTTATCTTAATCAGAAACATTCACTTAAAAAACTTCTATGTATCATGGATTGAGAACTGTACACAAACTACTCTGGAAGGATGACCAAATCACGACAATCTGAACATTACAAGTAACAAATTAAAGTAAGAATTATGGTGAAGCTACTAGCTGCTATAGAGTCTTAATTGAGGGAAAATACCCATTTATAGTTGTTCTGTGCTAAGAGTTGATGAAGAATTTAAAGACCTCTCTCCTGCACTTTACACCTTCACAGTAACGCTTGTGTTTTTCTTACACTGTACCCTAGGACAAAAAATGGCTATTACCCAAATGATCCTATTAGTGAGGGTGTAAGGCAGCTTCCCTATCAAGGGCTGAACAACATTCAGAACATTCCTTCAGTACATCCTGTAAATGATATTTATAGCCAAAAAAACCCAAACAGACAAAACAAAAAACCTAGCAAAACCAAACCAGAATACCACACCCCTTTAAAAAAAACAAACCAAAAAGAACCAAATAAAACCAACCAAACAAACAAAAAAAGAATCCTACACAAAAATCCCACAAACCCACACCACCAAAACCACATTTTAAAGAAGCAACAGGTAGTAAACCAAGAGAGAGACCTCCTAGTCAGACTTCAAGGGGGTGTCTTTCTGCCCCGACCTGGATGCAAATGGTCATCAATTAAAAATAAACAGTTGAGAGTCTCAAACACGAACAAGTTTAGTGAAATTTTACTAAGATGGAGGACAAATTCTGTGGCAAAAGCAAACATGTCCTGTTTACTATGGTTGTGGGGTTTTTTGCTTGACTGAAATAAATACTACAAACTTGTGTCACATGTGAATATTACTTGAAATATATATTGTACTTAGTTCATGATTAGAAAGATTTAAGTGAAAACTCAAAGCATTCATTACATTTCATATGTGACAGAAACTGAGAAGGTCAAGTATTTAAAAGTCAATTTCTAGAGATGTAATTAACAAGTGAGAATGTAAAGTTATTTAGAACAAGCTGTCTCTAATAAGGCAAATACAGCTGCTAAAAAACTTGATTCCAGCAACTGCTTTTTCCCCTTCCGTAACTCATTTAAGTGAAAGGGAGTTATACTTTCTTAAATTCTTGATGCTTCGTGACCATAATCTTTACTTCCTCAGTTAAATTACTGTTTATGGCACTACAAGCTAATATTTTTAGATGGAAAGTTTCAGGAAATAGCCAAGGAAAGACAATTCTTTTAAAATGTCAGTCACTGACAAACCCAACGCTGCCCATCAGCAACTGATCTATTTTTACCGACAGCTGTCCTGGCTGTGCTGAATGACAATTCAATACTTTCTGTGGCTACAAATAAAGAAGAATACAAAAACCCCCAAGCAAGAGGAAACAGGAGAAAACACTGCAAGTCACCAGGCCTTAAACTGCACCCACCCATTCCATTACTGCTTGTGCTTAAAGGTGAAAAAAGAAACATCAATTTCAAACCCTGTGACCTATAGCGAACAATACACACATACAAAGATACCTGATGGATTCAGTATCAATGTGCACAGGAGCAATTCTCTCAAGAAGAAATTTTATCATTTCCAGAAAAGGATTTGTGGGTTGCTTTGGATTGCCCAACTTCTTTGTTATTTCCCTCTGCAACAGAAGTTTTAATTAAAATTATAATCAATTAATTTCTGACAGCATTTACATATTTTAAGAACAATTCTTACCACACATCCTTCAGCTTGTTTGCAGGAACATGTTGGGCTAACAAGCATTTCTAACTGACTTCTTATTTTTTCATCATCTTCTAGAACTTGTGTGAACTTTTTCATGAAATCTTGAGCTTTCCCTGGATCAGGAAGGTTTCCTTTAAATAAGGAAAAGAAATCACTATTTATATGCATCAGTTTTGTAAATTACACAAGTTTAAAATGTCACACCAAGAATGTTTCTACAAATGTTTAAGTTAACCAAGAAGGGATGGAGGGAGAAATAAACCACAAAACACCTTAAGGTGTGCAAATATATCTATGAGGACATCAATTCCTAGAAGTTTGTGTACCCACAGAACTCCCACAACTACTTGCTTTCCTCATTCATCACGCTCATTTTTCAGCAAGACTAGTTGTTCTTGTTAATAATACCAAGAGCCGAACTTGACCTCAGAATGCAAAGCCCATACTCCACAGAAAAACATTCTGTATTATAGATCACCTGATATGACAAGCATGGAAAAACATCAAAAGGGGAGTTTCGCTTCACTACACATAAAAATGTTGCAAGGTGTTGTAAAGCTTAAGAAAGCTTTTAAAATGCATTTGTTAAACCACACTTATTTCACATTCACTTTTTATACAAAAGCCAAAAAAATTACTGGCAAAATATTAGTGTATTATTTAAGATATTTCCTTTTGGGGTTTTTTTTGCTACAGCAGTTGTTGAGCAAAATTGGCACAGAAAACAGTACAGGATCACGGGCCAGTTAGCTCAGAACAAGTTCTAATAAGTACTTTTCTGCCATACTGGTTATTAAAAAAACAAAAATTAGGAAAAAAAGCAACCCCAAACTAAAAGGATCAGAAAAACTACAAACTGATCTATTTTTATATGACAAACAAAAGCAAACAAAGATTTGGAACCTGGCCAACCAAGCAGCAAGATTCAGTTTTTCAAAAATGTACACAGCCTTCAGTATTTGCCAGAACATTTAATGTTTGTCTATTAAGTCAATAAATAAACATCTTGATTTAAAAACAAGATTTCAGAAGCACAAAGCAAGTTTGGGTTTTTCATTCTCACCGATTTTAGCGCTATTGGCATTGTGGGCCAGGAGGGCTCTGAGGCTGGTGGGTTTTACTTTGCTGAGAGTTCAGGTTACACAGAAGTTCCTCAGTTTCCAAAGTGCCTTCCCAGATACCAAAACCCAAACTCTTTCGCATTCTCCTAACACCACTTACAACACCAACATCTCAAAGACGGGTACATCAGCAGATACTTTAGTGGGTCAGGTAGCATCAGCTAATATATAGTCTATAATAAATGCTGAAGCAGACTCTAACACTCTAGATGATCCAGATTTTTCATTTGTACACAACTGATGCAGCCAAAATGTCATGTCAGGATGAGCTTCATGACTGGAGACTTTTTACAGTAAGGAAGTAATCCTGCTTACAGTAGTCTTAATTCCTCACAAAGCATGTTGTTATGTCGTATTTACCATGATTTGTTGTAAGTTTTATCTGTTCCAAAACTACTTTTTGTAAGCTTATCTCTAACTGCAATTTTTAGACAGAGTAAATGTTTCAACTGACTTACGTGTTATAACCATTACTTTTGAGAATATAGCTTTACTGCTGGCATCTGTCTGCAAGTTAAAAGAAAAACTGATTAGGTAGAAATTTCACATGATGTATTTCCACTTTAACACTGAGTAAGAAAAAGTCTGTAATGCATCATCAACAAGTCAGCACCCATTTTGCTAACAGTGTGAAATCAAAACCACCAAATTCTAGACAGCTAGAGGAAATAAAATGTAGATCATACCTACAGTATCACTGTCTCACACATACTTATCCAAGACATTTTCATTACTTTTCAATTCACTATGCAACTTTTGACAGTACAAATGGGTTATGTCTGTAACTGTTTTCCATCTACAGCCTCTTTGGTTTTAAACATAAAGTGAAAAGCAAGCATTAAATTCACATTTATATTCTTTTTCAGATATTGCTTCTAATTAGTGTCAGTAGATGCCACCTTACTGGAAAGAATGGAGCAAATTGCTACCCCTGCTTAGCTAAACACAGACAGCAGATGATAGCAGTGTGGTTAAGTAACAAATCACAAACCACAACACAGCTGTCCATAGCACCTCACAAGCAAAATCAGTTAAACAAAACAATTTTTTTCAGTTTAATTTATTTTCTTTCTGTTGGTACTTCTGGTACAGGATTTCAAATTCCACGTGCAAAGTCCACCTCAAGAGTTAATCGTGACTGTGTAAATGAAGAAAGGAAAAAATACAACAAATTTCACAGGTAAAACCAAATAGCAAGCATATTTTCTTTACAAAACTACATTTCCTAAAACTAAGTAATGTTACATCAACATATCACCTACTTCTGAAGGTTGACAAACTATTTCTCAAGACACTTTTTCCTCACTTTTAGGTGTAGTCCCCAGACTAGGAATTTTTGTGGAATTACAAAGTTTGAAATATTAAGGAATGATAAAGGCAATCCTTAACTGTACAGTGAAAATAACCCCCCATCATCTTCAGAGAAGTGTTCTAAAGTGGATGAAAGAAGAAGAAAAAAAAATTCAAATATTTTGTTGTGTAATAAGTTTTGTTAAACAGCTCTGAAATCTTCCTAAGTAAAATGAAAGAGCATGTAAACCCATCAGCTTTCAAACCACAGAGGAAGCTGTGCTTTTGACACTTGAATTCTGACAGATCAACTTCAGTGATATAACTCAAAGACTGCAAAACTTCATAAATGCATGAAAATCATTGTAGCCCAAAATAGACCATATCAAATTATATTCTTCAGACTTAAATATGAATACAATCACACTTTCTGAGCTTTCACTGAAAAGTGTTTAAATTTTGAAAGAGTAGTGTTTAGCCACTGCAACAGCTAAACTTAAACAGAATTCCCTTTAACAGAAAAAAGAAGTAGCAGATAAGCCTAAAAATTACAACAAAATAAAATGGCAAAAGAACTCAGAAGGCAGGCTCACCTTAAAGGAACTCTTCTTACCAAAGTACTTCATATGATGCAAATAAAGGCCTACAGTGGGACTTTTCATAAGGTCCGTATCAGGACTGAACTGCTAAGAGGTAGTGTTGCAAGACACTAATATTTTTTGATGAAAATTTCATGATGGAGGCCAAAGTGTCAAACATCTTTGCCTTTTAGTAATAAAATCTGCATATGAATCCCAAGTAAGGTTGAAAAAAACATATTGTTTGGAGAGAACAAAAATCACAACTTATTACAGTGACCCTGACTAACACGTGGGAGTGTCTGTTTCCAAGAGGAGTATCCTTCAACTTCTACTTGACTAGACACACAGTCTAATACACACACACACAGGATTTTCTGTCACTAAAGAAAAGGAAATTCATTAGCAAGTAAGTGGAAAACCCGGCAACATTTGAGAATGATGGCAACCTCAGAAAGATGAGAGTGCAACAGAAGTACAGCATGAGATAAAGACAAGCAATCTTTTTAGTGAACATCCTCTCTACCTTTTGATGAGGACACCTAGCACATAATTCTAGCCCTTCAGTATTCCTGCAGAACTTTTATCACTTTTTAGTGTCAGAAGAATACTGAACAGGTATGTTCAGACATGAAATGAACACAAACAAGAAATCAAATCTGGTTTACAGGATTCAAATGTCAACAGATTCAGAAGCTCGATACTGACACCTCTTACAGCTCAGAAGGAAATACCAAAATACTGAATAATGACAGATTGAAGATGATCAATAAACATCTATTTTAAGAAGATTTACTGTGACACTATCTACATTGTCTTCTACTAGTGATATAGAAGCAAGTGCAGCAAATGAAGCTTAGACTTCATACACACCAGCATTCACCCACATTTTCACACGTGAACAGTGGACTGTACACCATTGCTGCAGGAGAACACAAGAGGAGTCATAATTTATGTTTTTGCTTTTCAGAAAAGTAACTCATCTTAAAGGCAAGTTTGAGGTCTGCTCTGTTTCAGATTAGAAGATACTATAACCAAAGAAATATTTCTTAATGCATTTTCAGTCTCTTCAATAGTGGTTAGACTGGGGAGAGCCTGAAGAAGAGAAGGAGAATGCCTGAAGCGTTTCATTAAATAGCAAAAAGGTTTTCCAAGAAGAAAGAAACAGTGGACTGCAAGGTTCAAAGATTTATAATTATAGAGTAATGTAGCTTGGGAGTCACAACTGCAGGTCACACATCTGAACTGCCTACACTCAAAGCAGGGTGAACTTAGATCAGGTTTTGCTCTAGGTCTCATACAGTTGCATTTTAAATATTTACAAGGAGAAAGATCTCACAACTTCTCTGGGCTACCTTTTCCCACATTTGATCATCCTTACTGACTTTTTCCCCCCCCTGCATGTACAGTAACACCAAGTCATTTCAGTATTGTTTCCCTAATGACTAACAGGTATTTGTCTCAATACTGCCTTGGCCTGTATGCCACTTCAATTTATGATTATGAAAACACACTCATCTTAAACACAGCTATTTAGTTATGTGCATTAATTACCAATTTGGGGAAGGAAAGCAACCCAGACAAGTCATACAAGGTGCATCACAATAAAACTTTTTGTAAAAATAAGTAAGCATCTGCATTGGGCACAACAGACAGGGTTTGGGGTAACAAAGGGCTGTCAGGGTGACCTGTGCAATTGGAGGTCAGAGACTGCCTTTTACTGGTCAAAACCACTCCCAGACAGTTTTCCAAATGACAAACCAACGCAACACCTGTCAAAACTTGAACCAGTCAGAGAAAGCTACGGTGTCACTGAGAAAACACATTTATGAGAGGAGGCACTGGAGAATGCATGACTCTAAAGGGACTGCAGCTGGTGGAGGAATCCATGCTAGAGTAGTAAGAAACACATAGCTGTGCTGCCATCACCTCAAAGGGATTAAACATATCATAGGGTGAGGGGCCTGCAGATCCTGCCTGTAGAACAGAAAAGAGGCATCTGAAGGGGAGTCAAAGGCTGCTTCTCTATTTAGTAGTTTACTTTTATTTCTCAATACCAGAACAAACAATTCAAAGTTTGTTAATTGACAATTAACTAAAGCAAAATTCCCTGACTCAAAACTATTTTGTTGCCTGCAACAGCATCTCAGACTAATAATAAGCCCCCTAAAGCATCTCATGCAGTCCTGTTACTCAAAAGAATATTCAAGTATAGAGAATTAGCACTTACTAGCAGAAGACAGGTAAAAATTACATGGTAAAATGTGAACACATCAACAGCATAAATGCTGGCAAAACCTACATAACATTGTATCATATGTGATATTTCATAGTTAATAAAAATCCTTCATTACATCTCCTCAAAAACAAAAAGGAAAAGTTGAGATTTCACTTTCAACTGAAATGCAGAAAATATCAAGAAATTCAAAGGTTTAAATGCGTAAGGTTAAACAACATGAACTACTACATGAAAGATATTTCAATACAGTCACCAAAAAGCAATTAAATACTGTTGTGCCAGCAATTACTGCACTCAAAATGTAATGCAACATTACAACACCTATTGAAAGCACCACTTCAAAATTATGAATCTCACTACCATCAGGACAGAAACAGCAAGGGATGAGTTTTAATTTGCCAAGTCTTTCTCTGCAAGACAGTAGCATTTCTAAGCAGATGTATTAGCTAACATAACCACACAGTTATTCGCTCCTCCTGGTTAAGGCAGAGCCAGCAAACACATAACTCAGTCATAAAACTTCATTAAATTTACTGTAGTATAAGTACATGCACATATAGAACAACTTATAATAATTTCCAAAATCTTCACAGAGAGGAATGTGATCATGGCAACACTTCCTACTACCTATTCTTTTTGTTTAAAAAGCACCATATTAAACTTTTTACACTGAGTTCTAATTACATTCCAAATTATAGCTAGAACTTCATCATATGATTCTTCCCCTCTACTCCAAACAGGAGCATGCATATAAATACAGCTGAAACAAAACCTAAATTTTGCTTTGTGAGAATGTGTTAAATGCTTATCTAAATATTTTTTAACTCTGAGCAAACCTGTAAACAAGTAATTCAATTGTAATCTGCTGCTTCAATACGATATTTAAATAGTTTCCAAGAATAAACAGAAACCAGTAACCTGTTGGGATAAAAATGTGATTTCTTGAATGTTATTAATCATACACAAGACAAGATGTTACAGTGCATAGGAACATTCTCTAAACTACTCCATTTGGCAATCAAAGATAATATGCTGTCTTTCCCCCACTTTCAAGAGCCAGAATATTGGCAGGATGTAACTCCAACTCAGCAAGTCAATATTTCAGTATGAAATTACAGGAAATCCCTGAAAAATTTTCTATAACATCCCTTCCTCTTCAACTTCACTAGCAACCTTTATCCGTATTTCCTACTGCAAGTACAGCCTAGTGAAGCTGAATTTCACAGCATTTTCTATCTACCATTAAAAATAACTTTGAATTAGTCAAACAAATGGAATTTTAAAACAGCGTATTAAGTAAAATTGCGTATTCACTGTTGGGTAAAGATAAATTTAACTCACTTTGGGTTGTTTTATTAGGTCAACTAAATCCTTTACTTGATGTCGTAGCAGATTTTGACATTTCCACATTTCATTCAATGCTCTAAAAAAAAAAAGAAAAAAAAAAAGAAAAAAAGAGTTGCCAAAATTGTCTACTCCACAAATCTCACAAAACTGTCAAGTAAGAGCCTTTAAATTATTTTCAACTTCAGACTCAAATGTTATTATCCTCTGAACTTTCCCTGTTGTGTGAGCAAAGTCTAAGTACCTCCTAATAGCGTGATACAGAAAATTTAATTGGTTCTATTAGACTGGAACAAAGTGAGATATTGAAACAAGTTTCATTTCAGATGCTTAACTCCTGTCTTTGAAAGAAATAGGAAATAACTGATGTCTGGCCCATTAAGAACTCATTTGTACAAGCCTGAAACCACTCTTCTAAAAACATTCCAAGCAGCAGGCTAAAGCAGATGTTTAAGATTTTTATCATCAAAACAATGTTTTCCTTGAACACAAAAAGCAGCTACTAGATGAATAAACTGTAAATAAATTATGAAAAGTGGACATGATTAGACTTGTAAGAGATGCAATAGAATTATTCAGCTGAATTGGAAATTGGCACACTCTCCAGGAAAAATAATTGATATAAATAAAGTCATCACAGCTTCATTTAAAAACCGTCTAGAATCCATAACTGAACATAGTACATGTTTAAAATCAGCACTGCGGCATATGAAAACTGGAATTCAGAAGCTACTTGTTGCCTAAAATAACAAACACTGAAATGAATCCATTCTGCATTTTTATTTAGTTTATACTGAAAAAAATCCTAGAACAGTAACCTTGCTTTTAATATACCATTCTCAAATTTAGTTAATTCTCAGTTACAGTTGCAGTATCTTTAGGCAGGTAGCACAAGAAATGCAGGGAATTCAACCATCACTTTCTGTAGGTTTCTGGAGGCTCAAGGCTATTTTAAGCCACTCCTTCACATGCAAAGTTTTTTCTAGTCTCCCTCATGAGACACACACAGAAAAAAGTCTGCATTTCATTTTCAAGGGACTGAGTACTACTAAATGTAAAACAAAGTCTAACTAACTAAATTCAACCAAACTGCATATTACAGCGGCAAAACTATTATCAAATTCATGCACATGTACTTATTTTATACTGGAGCAGGCACATAACATAAGTAAAATGAATATTGAAGGAGGAAAGATGAAGTGGGGAGGAAAAACAAAGTCTTTCCTTCCCACTTTTAAGTCATTCTGGTTGTTAAAACAAAGAGCGCTTTAACTGAGAAACTGTCAAATTAAGATCTAGAGCTGGTCAACATTACTATCTATGCTATCCCTTTTCAGACAAAAAGGACTGAAATGCACTAAAGCTTCTTTCTAGGCAACCTTTTTTTAACTGCTCATGGTTAAAAGGTACCACACTTTGTTAGGTAGCACCCTGTCCCTTTTGTTTTCTAAAGACGCCTGAAAATATTGCTACATTCTGTTTTCTGAGAGTTCATAAACTACTTCTGTCCACTGGCTCAGGAGTCTCATAATGATTTAAAGCTCATTTACTATAATATTTGTATTTAAAATCGTTTTGCAAGAAGTCAAATACAGCACATACTTCACAGCATTTGAATCCAATGTTGCATAAAGGTAATATAAACACTTCATCCGTTCATTTGTTTCCAAGTTGTGAGGGACCATGTATTGAGCAAAGATACGTTCAACAAGTAATCTGAAAGACAGGATGAAGAAACTTAAACTGTAAAGGAAGAAAGTGGTCTTGAATTGATGAAACATTAATTAAAAAATTCCCAGGCCCATCTAGAGATCAGTTGTTGCATATTTCACATGAGGTTATTCAAGAACATGAAAGTCAAGTTACCTTACTCCAATAAAGACTAGCATAAACTAAAAAAAGAACATTAAAAATCTATTATTGTAGAGGATTTAATGTTAATTTTAGCAGTAGGACATTCAAGAGATGATATTATCAAAATCAAACGTATTAACCTACAGAGAAACCAAAGGATTTTAGAAGTATATGTCAATTATCAGCCCAAAGAGATGTTATCTGTGAATTCGTTTCATTACAGGTCATTATTGGGGTAAATTCATAAACTGACACAAATTAATTTGACTAAAATACTTAAAAATATATCACACTGACCACATCACACATTATCATGAATCCCATAGAATTTAGACACTAGTCAGAAGGAACTGACTTCCAACAGCTGCTCCCTAGCCCCTTCAAAGTTGGCCCTTGATGAATGAGGAAGCCCATTTCATTTGCTTCTGCAACTAAAAAGGCTTCATTCCCAAGGGAATTACAGAAAGCCCCTGCTATAACATGGAAACTCCTTATATGGAAATGAGAAAAGAGAAAGGTTTGGGTCTGCCAGTGACCTAGGAAAGACTGAGAGAAAGAAAAAGACACAAAAAAAACCCCCAAACTAAGCACATGTTGCAGTCTTAAATAACAAGAAGGCCCAAGACTTTTGCAAACTGTGGTCAAAATCCAAACCCAAGTAATTTTAAAAAACCCTGAAGTTTAAGAAAAACAAGTGAGTAAGACTGGACCTGAAGACCCTGACGGTTCTGTCCTTTTCCATGGTACCATGAAACAACTGTTTATTCTGAAGACAACTTTTAAGGCCATGAGTTTTTGAACACACTTGCATGGATTTAGAATGCCATTCACATCTGACAGTGCTGTAAATGCCAAAGCACTCATTTCCAAAGCCACCAAGACTGCCTTGATCAGTCAAAGGTGGACTAGTTCCCAAACTGGTTCCCTATGTGCAACCATATAGAAGGCTATAGCTACTATAACAGTGGCACTGCTTCCATCACAAACACAGGACAGGGCTCTAATTCGTGGCTATTATAGTACAATAAAAGCAACCTTCTGCAGAATGAGATGCAGTAACTAGACTCCTCTTTAAAGCACATAGGAATAAAATGCAAATCTAAAGCAAGATTGTTATAGCAACTCTACTTACTGCATTTTACATAAAAATTTGCAAGCTACTGAAATAAAACCAAAAGTCTCCCTTACTGAAACAGTGGTGACATACAGCTATAAATTTTTACGTATTTCAACTATCTCACTCTTTAGAATCAGTTTTGGAAACAAAAGGGGGGGGGGGTGGGGGTGGGTAAGAAATCAGCACAGAACAACATTTGGCAGCAGTTGTATAAAATTACGCACCAAATGAAAACACACAGGATTATCAGGTCTCTTCCTTGTTGTGAACACTTAACCCCAAAGGAAAAACAAATCTGCGCAGAATTACCTTGTTTTCACAACTGACTTACCGGTCATCAATACTGTTTTGATAATATATATGCAAAAGTTTATCTTTGATCCATGATATCTGTTTTGCAGCTTCTTTTCCTGCTTCTGATTGTAATGAGTATTTCTTGTATATCTGTGCGAGTCCCATCATAGCTTCCTTCCTCACTCTCCACTTGAGGGGAAAAAAAAGAAAGCATTAGTTTAACAGTTCAAAACTGAAAAGACTAGAGAATTACCTGGTAAGTTATTTCCTAATCTAAACCAAACTAAAGGAATTTAACCGACAAAAACTTAAATTGAGTTCTATGTGTAACATTTTCTCATGAGGTCATATATTGCATCATATCTATTACGCCAAACTTTCAGCATCAGTAACCACTATGCAAGTACACCTCTAGAATTTAAATTGTTACCAATTTAAGCCAACATCCTTTCTCATGATCTATATGGAATATCTGAAATTGTATTATGGTTGCAACAGGGAAAAATGTCACCAAATGAAAACAATATAGTGCTAATTTTAAAAGTTTGCCATCCATGACCTTTTTTACCATGCTTTAACAAACAGCAAACCTCCAATTTTAACAAAAATATTGCCAATTTTAAGACTATTCAAGTTTGAAAGCTACTGCACTGATCTGCAGTCTGTCAATGATCTAATTAATTAAAAACCAAAAACAAAAAGACCAGATCACAGAATCACAGAATCACCAAGGTTGGAAGAGACCTCAAAGATCATCAAGTCCAACCTGTCACCACAGACCTCATGACTACTAAACCATGGCATCAAGTGCCATGTCCAACCCCCTCTTGAACACCTCCAGGGACGGAGACTCCACCACCTCCCTGGGCAGCACATTCCAATGGCAAACAACTCTCTCAGTGAAGAACTTTCTCCTCACCTCGAGCCTAAACTTACCCTGGCACAGTTTGAGACTGTGTCCTCTTGTTCTGGTACTGGTTGCTTGAGAGAAGAGACCAACCCCCTCCTGGCTACAACCATCCTTCAGGTAGTTGTAGAGGGCAATAAGGTCTTCCCTGAGCCCCCTGTTCTCCAGGCTAAATAATCCCAGCTCCCTCATCCTCTCCTCATAGGGCTTGTGTTCAAGGCCTGTCACCAGCCTCATTGCCCTTCTCTGGACACATTCAAGTGGCTCAATGTGTCTCAAGTGTCTCAAGTGTACTCAAGGTGTGGCCTAACCAGTGCAGAGTACAGGGGCACAATGACTTCCCTGTTTCTGCTGGCCACACTATTCTTGATGCAGGCCAGGGTGCCATTGGCCTTCTTGGCCACCTGGGCACACTGCTGGATCATGTTTAGGCAGCTGTCAGTCAGCACCCCCAGGTCCCTTTCTGTTTGACAGCTCTCCAGCCACTCCGACCCCAGCCTGTAGCACTGCATGGGGCTGCCGTGGCCAAAGTGCAGCACCTGGCACTTGGATTTGTTGAATGTCATCCTGTTGGACTCTGCCCATCTGTCCAGTCAGACAAGGTCCCTCTGCAGAGCCCTTCTGCCCTCTAACAGATCAACATCTGCTCCCGACTTAGTGTCATCTGCAAATGTGCTGATGACTGATTCGATCCCCTCATCCAGATCATCAATGAAGATATTAAAAAGGATGGGGCCCAGATAAACTGTCTACCTCTGACGGTGGAACATCTTTCACCAGTAATCCACAAATTAAAACTTCTCATGGAAAATGCTAGACAGTTTTACCAGGGTCTCACTTTACTTAAAATTTTTAGTAAAACTAGACAATTGGAGCAACACTGTTGTGCTTCAGCTTCCTTTTTTTTTTCCCCCTCTCCTTAATCACACCATGTTAAATAAATACAGCACAATTAAAAATTCCAGGCACATAAGACACCTCAGTAAACAATCTCTTCAAATTATATTGGTTTTCATTTGTAATTTTAAAATTTTCCAGAAGAACTGCCTTTTAAATATATGAACTATCCACTAGAAATACAACACACCTAATTAGAACTAATTATGTCTTACCCGCTTGTCCAGTGTTCGTTCTCTGACAAAATTAAGCAGATGATCATTGACAAGCAAAAGATCTTTTTTAGCAGCAGTAACTATGGATACTATAACATCATGCCTTATGGCTTCTTCAGGATCATGTGATCTTACTTTAAGATATTCTGGAAAAAAAAAAAACAGTTAAGTATTTAATTGTAAGTAAACAACTTCAGTTTCTTTTCTTTCTCTACACAGTATTCAACTCACAGAAGCAGAAAACAATTCTCTACTGGTTTGAGCATCAACAGTAAGATACCAATAGTATTCTCTGAGATTAACCAAAATGTCAGTAGACATGCTTGCTGAGAAAATAAAAGATTTTTATTTCTGGAATTATGGAAATAATTATGGGGTTGCATTTTTGTTAGTTCTTTTACTAGTTACGTCTACATTAGCAAATACTATAGCAAACAGACCTGGTTCTGTAGAACAGACAGTGCTAAGAACTTGATAACCACACTAAATACATTTTGAAGTCTTATTTCCAGGCTAGAGGCTACTCTCTTCCTGCAGACTCCACCCCCTTTGGATGGTGCAGCACATTAGCTGCGCTCCTGATCACACCTTCTGTATTATCCACAAGGAGTCTAGTTCACGTGCTCCAGGAACACTCCACAGTGTGAGCCATATAAGCAGGAATAAATCAAGAGACATACTTTGAAAGCATGCTCTTTGACCAAACCAGAATGCTTATTTAGACACAGCTTATTCATCTTAGAATAATTTTTCAAGGTTATTTTGGCCCATTGCTACTTAATTGGTAGCATCAATAACCTTATCGGTATTTTAAGATTACTGCTTGTTAAGTGTCAAACGTTAGCTACCTATTGTCATTTTAGAAAGCTGACAAAACCACAGTTAGTTTATACTAGCACATATTTTAAGTCAATTTAGAAACACAAGTGGGTAGGAAAGTGCACCAAATGTTATTAAGATCACTGTACACAATAAATGTCAGTGAAACATTAAGAACCTTAAGAAACATAGAAAATTCCAAGTTTACTCTGAATTAAATACCACAGGTTACTGTCCTCTTATTACTGTTTAATGACCAGCAAAAATTTCCATGTCTCATAGGACATCTTGGCCACTAATATTTCTGCTAATCAGCACGAGTGTCAAAAAGAGCACATCAAGAAATAAAGCCGCACACTTACGGAGACTATGAAATGAGAAATTCAATTAAGATTGTTTTTAACAGTTTTCTTTCACAGGAACTAAATAAACACAAACTAAAGCAAGAACAATGCCATTGCACAAAACAGTTCTGGTCTCAAACACCAGTGAGTCAGAGAAGTTCTTCTGACAATCTGACTCAAGCACTGCAGGGAGAGAGAGGGGCAGGTGAAAAATTACATTTCCCAGAGGATACCATTAGAGGGGGCACAAAGTCCTTCTGCAATGCAAAAAAGGAAAAAAATATCCTGAAAATACAATTCTGATAATCAAAGAAGAAAGATCTTTACCATTCTATTAAGGAAAGGTTCAGTTATGTTTTTTATATTTTTTTTCCAAGCTGGCTTAGCAATATCAATAACCACAGCATGGCTCTAGCCTGCTTGCATTTGTGTCTGACTTGATACTAAACAAGCAGGGGGGCAAACCTATGCACTTAACCCTTCAGATTTAATCCTCAGAGCAAATGGGAGTTTATTGATCAGAGGAGATACAGTCTCCATAAACACATCGAGGGGGAAAAAACAAACAAAAAACTAAAAAGCTTCCTTTTTTTTCCATTAAGAGATAGGGAGCAAGAAATACTACATGCTTCTGTCTGTGCCAGAGTTGATCTTCCTACAGAGGTCTTGAATTGCAGCCTGCATTTGATCTGAAGGAGCAGGAACCAATGGCTGTGGTCACAGTTACAAGGACTGTTTTCATGGTTTAGAGACTGGCTGCATAATATTTACACATTTCAGCTTTGTAGAACTAAAGTCTCCCCTTTGCACCTTAATGATAAATGCAATGACCATTAGACTAGCCAGGCCATCTTTGCATGAACCCATGCTGCTTAATTTCAACAGCAGTTGAGAATGCAGCTACTGCCAAAGGAGGAGAGCAATCTCTTCTGTTAAGGCATTCTTCATGTACAATCCACTCAGCCAGAGAAGCCACCCTGAAGGCAGGGACTCCTATCTCAACTACGTCCTCAACAACATCTGACTAGTGCTTAGGATTGTAACTAACCCTCCTGACTGTTCCAGGAGACTTAAAATTGTAATATAATATGGTAATAAAGCCAGTACCTGTTAAGTCTTTTGCTAAGTCGGGATGGTTCATAAGGCAGTGACTCGCAAATTTCACACATTCAAGACGAATAGGTACATGGATATCGTTAAACCTATTTAGAAACAAGATAATGCATTACAACAACAGCAAAAGTATCACTTCCACCAAAGACATTAGCTTAGTGCTATGGAATCTCAACTATCTCTCAAAAGACTTCCATGCTTCCTATGCACAGTTACACGCATAAACCATCTGGTTTCACAGTATTCAGTACACTGTTACTAGCTTAAGAAAAAAATTCCTGCATTCATTTATTTTCCTGTTCAGAAAACAAATAGATAAATATTCTTTCCTGGTGCGCATGAAAAACTCCCAGGTGGGCAACAAACTATTAAAAAGATGTCTGACATTTTAGCTGTATCTTCTGTAATGCTCCATGGAATTAGCCATTAACCATGTACAAAAACAGAACAACTAAATGTTCTGTAGGATTGTGGCATTTGTGCCCTCTCTAAACTGTATGAGAGACAGCAAACAAATAGCCTAAGACAAATTTCTTCTGAGAAGGATCACTTCAACTTCTGTAAGGTTTCCTTAGCTGAGTTAGGTTTGGTGCTTGAGAAAATAGCATTTTCTCATGGTTAAATTTTATATAAACAATTCACACAGAATGCCAGGTTGGAAGTGACCCCAAGAGGATAGTGTCGTTTCAATGAGATAACCCAGCATCCTGTCAAGCTGTGTCTTAAAACTGACCAATGTAAGAGAAACCACTACTTCTCTTGGGAGATTATTCCAATGTCCACCTGTTCTCATGGTGAAAATCTTTCTTCGTGATTCCAATTGGAATCCTCCCCAGGAGCAATTTGCTAGACTTAGGACTGTAAGGGAATGTGAAAGAGTTGGATTTGAGGAACGAGGCTCTGCAGGCTCCCCTAGCAGAGGGAGGTGACCCAAGAAGCAGCAGGGCACGGATACAGGTCCGTGTTAGGAGAGGCAAGGGAAAGCCCTCATGGCTCCCCTCACCTTCCCAGCTGCCCTTGCAAAACAAGGATAGGGCACTGGAAGTTGAGGGTAAGGTGAATGAGAAGACAAACCATCTGAGAAGTTGCCTATAGCAAAACAGCCCACCCCCTGCATCAAGACTTGTTTCCTTAAAAAAAGAGGAGGGTTATTGGTGATTCCCTTTGGAGGGGAACAGAGGGCCCCATGGGTTAGCCAGATCCTCCCCAGGGGGAAGTCTGCTGCCTCCCTGGGGCCCGGGTCAGAGACGTTCCCAGAAGGCTGCCTAGTCTGGTACAGTCCTCTGATTACTATCCCTTGAAAGTTACGCAGGTGGGGAGCGATGAGGTTGAAACCAGCGGTCCAAAGGCAATCTGTATTCTGTAATCAAGGCTGCACAAACCCAGTTCTCTCAGTCTTTCCTCATATGGCAGGTCTTCCAGTCTTCTGATCATTCTCATGGCCCTTCTCTGGACATTTGCCAGCACTTCTGAATCTTTTTTGTACAGCAAAGACCAAAACTGCATGAAATATTCCAGGGGTGGCCGGACAAGTGCTGAGTGAGACAATAATTTCTTCATCTCTGCTCTGTTGATGCAACCCAGCATCCTATTGGCCTTCTTTGCTACTGCAGCACACTGTTCACTCACATCAAGCTTGTTATACACCAAGACTTCAGAGATGTTCTCCAGACAGGTGGATCCCAGTCTGAGCTGCACTCCTGGGTTATTTATTCCCAGGTGCAAGACCCTACATTTGTCCATGTCGAGCTTCCTAAGGTTCTTGTTAGTCTACTCATTCAGCCTGTCCAGATCTTCCTAGAGGGTGGTTCTCCCTTCTGGAGCATCAACCTCCTTATTCATTTTGGTGTCATCTCCATTTTCACCAGGGCGCTCTTGATCCCACCACCCAGATCACTGATGAAGATATTAAACAGCACTGGGCCCAGTATTGATCTCTGGGGGACCCCACTTGTGACTGGTGCCAGGCTGAGAAATAACTATTGACTACCACCTTCTGGGCATGGCTTCTCAGCTAGTTTCCCACTCACTGCACAGACCACCTGCCCAGGCCACAATACACCAGTTTCTAAAGGAGATTGTGGGGGAGTGTGTCAAAAGCCTTGGAGAAATCCAGGTAGACAATGTCAGCTGCTCACCCTGCAGCGACCAAGTGAGTTACTTTGTCATAGAAGGCAGTCAGGTTTGTCAAGCACAATTTGCCTCTGGTGAATCCATGTTGGCTTTTCCAAATGACATGCTTCAGTTGACTTGTGACAGTCCCCAAGAGGATTTGCTCCCTAACTTTCCCAGGGACTGAAGTGAAGCTAATAGCTCTAAAATTACAATTACCTGAGTACTCCTAGGAACCCTTCTTATAGATGGGGGTGACATTAACCTTCTTCCAGTCTTCAGGGATGTCTCCTGAACTCCATGACTTCTCACAGATTATGGAGAGCAGCCTTGCAACAATACAGGCCAGCTCTCCTAGCACCCTCGGGTGGACAGCATCTGAGCCTATCAACTGTGCAGACCAAGCTCCTATAATAATTGACACAGCAACTCTTCCTCCCCTGAAAGCAGGTCTGGGTCTGCATCAACAGAAGTTGTAGATCCCACTGGCTGGAACCCAACAGTACTGGTAAAGGCAGAAGTGATTGAGGAGTTAAGGACCTCTGCCTTTTCAGAGCTGTTGGTAACTAGTCAACCTCTCCTGTTTCATCGTGGGCTTATAGTCTCTTTTTGTTTCTGCTTGTTGTTAATGTATCTGAAGAACCCTTTCTGTAAGTTTTTGACATCTTTGGCCAATTCCAGTTTGAACTGAGCTTTTCCTTCCCTGACTTCATCTCCACATACTCTTGGAATCTTCCAAGAGGTACTGTTCCACTTTTCCATCTCTGGTACATTTCCCTTTTGATTCTCAGCAGACCCAGCAGCTCAGAGTTAGGCCAAGGCAGTCTCTTGTTCCACCTACTTCTCTTGCCTTCAGAGGGAATGAACTGATTTTGTGTCTAGGAGAGTGTTCCTGAAAAACTCCCAGCATGCACTGTCTCCTTTATCCTCCATGGAAGCTTTCCTCAGGTTCCCTTCCAACCAAGCTCTGAGAACACTCAAGTTTGCTCTTCTTAAATCTAAAACATTTATTCTGGAACTAACATTTAGCATGCTCAGCAGTATCCAAAATTCCACAGTATTGTGATTGCTGCAGCCAAGGCTGTCACTAACCAAGACATTCCAAAGCCAGTTTTCTTGGTTAGTGAGCAGCAAGCCCAGCAGTGCCTCATTCCTGCTGGGCACATCTAACTTTATGTGAGGAAGAAGTCCCCTGTGCATTCCAGAAATTTGCTGGAGGATAGGTAAAGTGCTGTGTTGTTCTTCCAGCAAATGTATAGGTAGTCAAAGTCTCCCATAAAAACCAGGTTTTGTTGCTTAAGTGACTCAAGAACTGTCTCATTGGTCATGTCGTCTTGGTTTAGGGGTCAGGAACAGATGCCTGCTTTAAGGTCTCCCTTGGAGACAACCCCTCTGATGTTTTGAGGTATGCTTTTAAAAAAATAATTTTTAAAAAATCAAGATAATAAGGATGGTTCTTTTAGTGACACAGCTATTATAACTTAGTTAAAATCCTCAAAAAAGAAGTAAATATATGTAACTGATAACTATCTGAAAACAGCAATTCTGAGCAATGGACTGCACATACTGACACTGCTGTGCATTGTTACACAAAGAAGCATTTTCCTTCAGGCCCAATTAGATCTGGCACTTTTTGATTGCATGCAATGTTTTAAACAGTTACATACTTTCAAGCAAAAGGCATTCCCTCTGTTAAGTTCCCTATATTTTATAAAGTAGCATTTCTTTGAGGACTCCACTTTTGATACAATTGAATACTAAATTATAAACCAACAGCATTTATAATACTTTATAGACTTTGTCCTTGTTTACTCAGATCAAACACATTTTCATCATAGTACCAATACTTAAGTTTCTCCTGACTACAAGCTCCAGGTATAATTTTCCATCTCAAACTGGCAGAGTAGTTCAAAACCAGAAGACAGCATCATTGTGACTACTACATAACTCTCTTAAGGCACTCCTACCATGAAAAATAAGTATTGAAACCAATACACAAATAGGGTACATAAAAGCCTCAGAATCAGTTCCAGTATCACCTGATACTGCGAGTGTCATTTGATGCCGTTTTAGAATTAAACCATTCTTGAACAGTACCACTTCTGAAGAAATTAAAACTATTCCTTTTACTTTACAATGTCAATAACAACAGTTTCTCCAAAAATGATCTTGAAAGTGACAGGGTTTAATTGTTCGCTCCACAGAATCGCAGATGCAGATGTACGTAAATTAATTGCTTCAGCATTATCTGAAGTCTGACAGATAAAGCAGCAAGAGGGAACTCACAGTTAGGCGTGTCATTTAGGGGGAAGAAAAGAAAAGGTTGAATTATATTTCATTGTATGTTTTTCCCCTCCTAGGAAGGAAATTACATCAGCATATACCTCCCCAGGTAGCACTGCCAAAGTGGCTTGTTTTGAGATGCCAACTCTGAATCCTTCGCCCCGAACATCTTTGCGAGGAGTTTTACAACTTGCAAGCGTTCTTCATTGTCATTGCTCTGGAAAAAGAAAACATTCATTCATTTATTTAAGAAACACAAACCAACCAAATACATCAGAAGTTTGGTTTTGTACAGCTTTTACACCAACACACTTCTACTTCTCTAGAAATGTAATACAGAGCAGACTTTCTTGTGCACAACTGTACATCAAGACAAAAAACCATTATAAAACTAACTAAAATGAGTTGGTATTAACTAGCTATTACTCACTCATTATTTCAGTCTTTTCTTTCTGGTAATAAAGACAAGTACTGTTTTAAAATACCATTCTACCACCTTTGCCATTCTTAGTAGCTCAACATCACTTTTTGAATGTGAACATGAAATAAGAGCACAATGTGGTTGTGAGAGTTCTCTAACACAACACCACAGTCTTGAAGACCAACTATTTCTTCTGTCTCAATACCATAAATGGGCCGAAACGTTTGCCAGTACATCCTTTTAAATTCAGATTCCTAAGAACAGTAAAAGCTTTTGTAAAATTCCTTAAAGTAGCAGAGCAACAGGATGAAGAACTCTCTAACACTGATATGTTACCATGTTACAAAGGACTATAATTCTTCTGAATACTTACAGTATTAGCAGCATTAACAGTAAATCCATTAGTACATTTGTCTGCATTTGACTTTTTCAATTACAATTCAGATTGACATTACGGAAAGCCATCTACAACATATGGTGTCTTTTTCCCTTGATGAATCCCAGATTGTGTCCATTACACTACAAATTTTTATTCTGCCCTTGTGGTTATGAATTTTACATTTTTGTCATGTACATTAGTCCAATCTCCATTACTCACATCCCACCCACTTCTGCTTAAACTAACAAAGTACCAAGCACCTGTGAATTTCTCTAGGTAGCTAACACAGGTCATGTAATGGGTTGGGGCAGATCCCCTCCCCACCACAGGCAGAAATAACGACTCAGGCAAACGGATTGCAAAAGTGATGAAAGTTTAAATAGAAAGCAGTGAATGTTACAGAAAACTCAAAGCGCAGTGACAAAGAAAGATCCCATCCCCACCTGAGGGTGCATCCAAAACCCCCAGGGCTCCTTCTTCCCCCTCCCTCTGCTGGGCTAGTCTCAGCTGGCCAGGCCTGAGACTGCCCATCCCCCTGTGGCCTTGGGCCCAATCAGGCCCATGGCCGGGAGATCTCTCCCCCAGTTACCAAGTCTCGGAGAGGGAAGGAAAGAGGAAGTGCCAGACTCCGCACTGGATCTTATAGTGGTGAAAAGAATTATGGTAGGAAATACACAATTTCCTGTGTCCATCCCTCTGGGCTGGACTTCTGGACACAGGAAGTGAATGCCCCAGGGGGGCACCCAGCTCAAACTACAACAGGTCAGATCCAGAACAAGACACCCTAGAGGGTAGGGAAGGAGGAGTGTGGAAGAGTCAGGAGGACACTAAATACTCAACTACTTACACAGCCAGAAAGCAAACAGGCAAAACCAACTAAAACATCCTTAATAAATTAACCATGGAAGAAACTTACATTATATTAGCCACTAATCCAACTGTAATATAACCCACTCGTGTATCTAGTCTTGTTTGTAGAAACAATGAATATTTGTGATTACAGACCAAGAGTATTTGGTACTTTCTAAATTTGTGTCCAGAGTTTGGTCTCCTTGAAACAGCCTTATATAAGCTCCACAAGGTAATAAAACAAACCAAAAAAACAAAACCACACAACTGTGCTCCTTTTTAAACACATGCATCACTGTTGCAGTCTCTCTCCTTTATTCTCTTTAACTTTTAGTCTTATAAACTAATAAACAAATAAATATTTTTAAAATAAAACCTTTAATCCTTTGCAATTATGCAACTGAAGAGTCTCAGCCTCTGACTCTTTTCTGACATATAATCAAGTACTTTGTCAACAAAAAAAATCAACACCAAACACTGACACTTTCAGTTCCCCACACGTGCTCCCAAAATACAGGCTCTCCTGGGCCTATCACTAACAACAACTGAAGTTAGTCACATTATCATCCCTACCAAGTCTAAAACCAACAGGCAGCACTGAGGATCTGCAGGGGAGTCACAGTTAGAAATGGACAGATGACCTGAAACTTGCAAAAAAATTGAACTATCTTATGCACAGAGAAAAACAGCCCTACAGTAAAAAAGTTAACATTATATTGATTTTATTCATTGCATCATATTGGCTTAATAAATTGCTAAAACAAAGACGTAAACCCCATTGTGCTTATTTCCCAAACACTTCATTCAAGAGGTTTTCATTCTCATGAACACTGGAATGGTATTAACTTTCAGTAACAGCAAGTTCTAAAATTCAAATACCAAATTTGAATGAAGAAACATCAGTTTCCTTTACACACTGACCTACAAAATCATACCATCTTGCCTCTCACCTGCATGATCAGGCACAAATGACTGACCTTCATGGAAGAAGTTAAGTTAAATGAATTTCAGTGTGTGTTGTCTCACAAATCTCCCAAATTCCTTCCCAAAATTAGGCAAAAAAGAAATAGTAATTACAAGTAAGAAGCAACGGTTATCTGACATAGTTCTCTCAGAGTATTAGAATTTAACAGTATTTCTTTTCTGTCATGTAAGAATATAGGAGCTTTTTCTTTACAAAAAAATCTATCAAGATGTGGTGAGTTTACCCCAGTCAACTGCCAAACACCCACCCAGTCCCTCACTCACTCTTCTGTACAGAGAGGAGAAGGGAAAGGAACAAAAGAAAAGTTACAAGCCTCATGAACTGTCAACTGTCTTGATCCAATATGTAAAGAAAAGCTGCATGCAGAAGTAAAGCAAAAAGATGAATTCATTCACTACTTCCTATTGGCAGGCAGATGTCCCACCAGTTCTTGGAAAGCAGGGTCTCAGCATGCACAAAGCTTGCTTGGGAAGAAATATTATGAGCACACACATCCTCCCCTTCCTCCTCCTACCCTGAGCTTTCACTGCTGAGCACATATCCCCTCTCAAGAGCCTGCCCTGCCTCAGCCTGCTTGTGGCAGGGGAAGAAAGCCTTTACCTGTGCAAGCATTCTTCAGCAACAGCCAAAACATTAGTGTGGCCACAAATACAAAGCAAAGCACCACACAGGCTGCTACAAAGAAAATTAACTCCATCCCTGCCAGACCCAAGTAGTTTGTTCGTTTCTGTTTGGTGCATGTCATGGCACAGCACAGACCTGGCTGCAATTCAATTCTCTTTAAACATATTACAAGACTCTTGACACAGATAGGACAGAAAAAGCCACAGAGGGAGTAAAGCACACTACAGCTGCACATTTCAGAGAGCATTAATTGATGCCAGCTACCTTTCATTCTTCATCCAAGTCAACACATACAATTCTCACAGCAATCAAAATTACGTGGCATCAGTGACCAAACCATGTGGTCACTGGTTGTACCCAAATGGCAAGGTGCATGAACACTAGGTGGCCACATTGTTTAGGTCCATAAGAGTATGCACAACAGTGTTACTGAAGTGTAGTAACTGGCATTTCAGAACACCCACCTTCAAAATACCATTTTGACCACAGAAAGATCTTACAGAACCATAAAATTACTTGGCTTGGAAGGGGTCTTTAAAGATTGCCTAGTTCAACTCCCCCTGCCACAGGCAAAAACACCTTCTGCTAGATCAGGCTGCTCAAAGCCCCATCCAGCCTGGCCTTGTCACTGAAAGTGTTCAAGGCATCCACAACTTCACCAGGCACCATGTTCCAGTGTCTCAGGATTTAAACCAGGATTATCCTATTCCAAACAGAGAACTTTTTAATCTGTAGATGAGTCAAGCAACTCTTGACAGCCAATAGGACAAAACAGGCATATATTATTTGTCCTCAGAATTTAAGGCATCAAGAAGACACATATGAAGCAACAAGAGAATTCAAACAGAAGCTGTATCATGCACTCAGAACAGCTACAAACTGTACTAAGTTCAACAGGTCAAAAAGGAAAAAGAGCAGTAAGAATGTAACTATCAAAAAGTACATGTCTACTGGGAACACTGATAAACTGAACATGAACCACCAAAAGGTTCAGACCACAAAGAGAAAACTACACTAAGGATCAAGAGGACTAAAACCAACAAAATGCGTACTGACCATTTAAAAAGAGGATACTAAAAAATAACAAAAATGCAAACATTGGAGGGCAGGGTCAGGAAGAATGAAAGGGCAGGGGCAGAATATCATTGGCATGAGATTTAACACATCTAAGTGCCAGGTTCTACACATTGGCCACAACAACCCCGTGCGGTGCTACAGGCTGGGGTCAGAGTGGCTGGAGAGAGGCCAGGTAGAGAGGGACCTGGGGGTACTGGTCGATGGTAGGCTGAACATGAGCCTGAAGTGTGCCCAGGTGCCCAAGATGACCAATGGCATCCTGGACTGTATCAGGAACAGTGTGGCCAGCAGAAGCAGGGAGGTCATTCTGCCCCTGTACTCAGCACTGGTTAGGCCGCACCTTGAGTACTGTGTCCAGTTCTGGGCCCCTCAGTTTAAGAAGGACATCGAGACACTTGAACGTGTCAGGGAAGCCCAGAGAAATAAAACAAGTTGACAGTGTTGGACTACTAAACTTGCTGATTCCAGTGATAAATTAGGATACAAACCAGAAGTTTGTATTGAAGTAGTGGTATATGAGGAGTCAAGTGAAGAAGAAAGGAAGACAATTCAAGAGCCTGCACTTTTAAACGGACCTAAAGATGGAAAGGTTACTGCAACTACAGCTGTAAAAAACAAGGATGCAGTTAAGATTCAATGTCTTGAGCAATGGCTTCAGCTACAGAAGTACCACTTTCATTGGACTGAGAATGATAATTGTTTGCCATCTCTGAAAACATGAATGAAAGGATGAAAAAGGTCTACTTAAGACAGTCGGGAAACAGCAAATTGAACCCTACTTCTTTCAGAAATATGAATGGAAAGATAAAACCAACAAAAAACACCCCATGCAATACACATCTAGCAACACTAGTAAAAAACTAGTAGGCATGAACAAGCCACTATGATGATAAGTATTGCAAGAAGAACAGGCCGAAGGCTCTATAAGCTTAAAATCTGCCCTCAATAGTACACAAACATGTAATTTCAAGAGTGGCCCACTGCACATCAGCCCTCAAGTTTAGCACAGATCACTTTCAAACTTTGCAATACAAAACTAAACAGATTTCCCACTTTCACAAAAACCCTATAGAATAACAAATAGAACCAAAATAATGTAGGAAAAAAAGAGTAACAGCTGTTGGATTGAATTTCTCCAAGCGATGGAGACACTCTGAAATGGTAGGAAGTCAAAAAGAAAAATACCTATTAAAACAGACAGCTAGCACCAGCTATCCTCTAGACATAAGAAATGATCCTGAAAATTCATAGAAGTAATTGCAGCAATGGGTACAACATGTTTATAGAGTCAAATGTTCTGCCTTCCACCTGTCACAGACTCTCTGTTTGGAAAAAATGTCAATACATCAGTTTACATTAAAATGGAGCCAAACTTTGCCCTGTCAAAATTCACTGTTTGGAATAGATGCAGTTTCTCTGCACAACTAGCAGTATAAGGTAATTTCAATACATTAAATGGTACAGTAAAACAAAAGGAACAAAGCCATCAGATTCTCAAGTCAAAAAAGTCAAATTATTGATTACAAGACACAAGCAAAAAAGTCCCACCAATCAAACCCCAAACATATGCATATATGCACTGCAGGTTAACACATCTGAAGATAAATTACTCTTTTTTGGTGGCTTTGATGAGTTTTCCTTTAAACGATGCAGAGAATATACGTTTTACACATAAGTATTAGTTTTAAATGCCAAATAGTTTGATGAACTTGTAAGCAGAGAAATTATTAGTCAAAGAACATACATTTCAAATATATAAAAACAGTAAGAAGTGCTTACCTTAAGTTTGAATTCAAGCTGTGGTAGAACGGAAAGCAAGAGGTGACTGTCAATATTGTATAACTCCAGAATCAAGTCAAACACATGCTCAGACAGGTCACTAATTGATGTTTTGCCAAGCATGAGGACCTGATTGAAGAACTGGAAAATAAAACAGAGCATACATAAATAACAAGAATAAACACACACTCTTCTAAATCCTCTGCTTGTCTTCTGCTAAAACTGCCTTTTCACAGGATGTTAGGGATTGGAAGGGACCTCTGGAGATCATCAAGTCCAGTCCTAACCTTGCAAGTATTATTTCACCATTATTTAAAAAAAGAAGAGAGAGAGATAGGGGAGCACAGATCATGATTCTGTAGCAGAAATCTTAAAATATCAATTTGTATTCAATACCACATGTGATACAGAGCTTACCACAGCTGGCCTACAAATAATCCAAGGGGTTGCGGTGCATCAGATTTTTTTGATAATGTGACTGTATGTGAAGTTATTTCACTACTAAGAACAATCACTTTAAAATTATTCTAGCACTTACTCAAAACAAGGCTGAAGCAACTGACTAATTACTACACTACACGGTTGACAGGTTAAGGAGTAAAAGCATAGGAATTCCTAACTGATTGTTCCATAATTTCTAATTACAAACAGCATAATGTAGCTGCAAATTATTCTCTCTTGGTAAACTTAACAACTCAAGGAAAACTTCATACTTCTCATAAAAACAAAAATTTATATTATCAAATATTAATTCTACCCTACTTTCAACTGTCAGAAGGGCAAGAAGCAACTAAAAGAGAAATATACTACCTCCACTCATAAGGGGGAAGACATAATTGGAAACGTTTTCTTCTCTCTAGGTTAAAACAATCCACAAGTGTGGTTGAATAAATTATACTACTTCCACCTGCCACTAAGACAACACTATACACTTCACCAGCACTTCTGTTTCCTATTCCCAAACTTGGGACAGATGAACATCACAACCTTCTGTACCTGACATGTTTAATTACATCAATAAAGAAACTGAAAACATGAAAGCTGCCACTTTTTAAGATTGTAATGTGAATTCAAAGTGATGCAATAGAAAAAGACAACAGTTTCTAGTAATGACTGAAAAACCAACAGATAAGTGTATTTCATTAGGAGTTACAATGCTCTACTGTCTTACAGAAAAGTCTTCCTTTTCTGGATACAGAGTTGCCTGGAAGGTATATAATCCCAGTCAGGAAATAACTACAACTGTTTCTTTAATACCCCTTAAGAAAACTAACTTTCAAAACAATGAAAGCAGGCAGCAGATTTCCCACTCTGTATGGTAAAGGGGACATGTAAAAACTTATTTGACTAGATATAATCCATTCTTTTTGTAATGCAGCTATTAAAACATAAATCTCCCGATGTCCATATTTGTTTGCAATCTTCACTTACATTAGTTATGTATGGTTCAATTGCTTGTGCTGTCCTCTTCAGTAAAGCCTTTGCCAAATCATAGGCTTGCTTGTTTAAATTCTGGGGAAAAAAAACACATAAACATACATTAACTCTAAATATGGTAAATGCATTAAAGATACAGCCTGCTCTCTTTGTATTTTCAGTAGTGAAGATAATACAGTAAAAACAAACCTAGCCCAAACAGAGCTATGTAGGTTCACTGACATTACTGAGAAAACTCTTTTCTGGCAAATGTGGTCTTAATTGTCAGGCTCTGAGGGGCAACTGAAGTTTAGTGAAGTTCATGAATTTTACTGTTCCTCCTTATCAGCTTCCCCCACAGAAAAAAAAGAAAGAAAAAAAAAAAAAAAAAAAGAACAGGAGAGAAGTATCAAGCAACACCAAGGCATTTACAGGCATCACAGAAGCAAGACTCTGAACAGGATTGTGGTAAGCAGCACAGTTCTGTTCTTGCATCAAGCAGTGACCTGAGAATGACCACTACAGCCTCTCCATAGTGCCTTGCAAAGATACACAAGTCTGTCTGACAGAGATAGCAAAAAACCAACCACCAAAAACGCCTAGAATTTCAGTTCATGACCAAAGAAGCGAAGAACACATGAAACTCTGGTATTCAAACAAACCACCACCTACAATATTCCTATCCCTCCATTTCTCTAATTGAGTGAGTTAGTTGTTACTGTTTCCTTCACACGTTCTCCATCCTCTAGTTGCCACACATCCTTTCTCCAATTTCTGCATCAACTACTTTTCACAAATTTAAAGAAGAAAAAGTAACTCAGCCCTCGTGATACCCACCGCAGTCTTGATTAACACATGGAAGGATGAAGAAAAATTCTTCAGTCCAAAAAAGCTTACATATATTTTCACAGTATCACAGTATAACTAAGGTTATAACTAAGGTTGGAAGAGACCTCAAGGATCATCGAGTCCAACCTGTCACCACAGACCTCATGACTAGACCATGGCACCAAGTGCCACGTCCAATCCCCTCTTGAACACCTCCAGGGACGGTGACTCCACCACCTCCCTGGGCAGCCCATTCCAATGACGAACGACTCTCTCGGTGAAGAACTTTCTCCTCACCTCAAGTCTAAACCTCCCCTGGCACAGCTTGAGACTGTGTCCTCTTGTTCTGGTGCTGGTTGCCTGGGAGAAGAGACCAACCCCTTCCTGGCTACAACCACCTTTCAGGTAGTTGTAGAGAGCAATAAGGTCTCCCCTGAGCCTCCTCTTCTCCAGGCTAAACAATCCCAGCTCCCTCAGCCTCTCCTCATAGGGCTTGTGCTCAAGGCCTCTCACCAGCCTTGTTGCCCTTCTCTGGACACGTTCAAGTGTCTCATTTTTTATGCATGTACATAGTTTTTTAATAGCTGAAAGTCTCTGCAAAAAAATAGTTTCCATAATTTTTTTATGGTCTCTGCAATTTAAAAAAAAAAGTGCGTATTTTATTTACAATTCAAAAGTATAAAGGGGCAATTTGTGGTTGGGGTTTTGTTATGTTGTTGGGTGGTTTTAAATACATCTCATCCATAAAAGGAAGCCATTTCCTTTTAGCATAATGAAAAGCAAACAAGATGCACTGCCACATCTAGGGGAAGAATACCAATATGCTTGCCTTCTTTGTAGTTTCTGAATAAAAAGAAGAGATTATTTGCAAAGAGATGGAGAGTGTTGCCTGTAATTTCAAAGACTGTATAGAACTATAGGCTTCTAAACAGCAGTGGGATCAGATAAACATTTTCTGTTAACATAAAAGAAGTCTTGGCTTGCCAACTACTAGTATTAAGGTAGGTGACTGAAGTCAAAAGACTCCCAAGATTCATGCCTGAAGTATTAGTTTTGTTCACTTGCTGTAGCAGCTCTGAGTAAAAATCCCTATTCTGGAAAGATACTGGAATGCTTACATCAGATGCTAACATACTTGTAATTTCCTCTTCCCTTATCTAATCAAGATACAGAGGTCCACTTCAGCAGTTTTTATACAAAACCGCATAGCTCTTGCACACACCAGAGAAAAAGAAGCTTCTGCTTCTTAGATCGCATGGTTAAAACAAACCAGCAACGAAACAACCCAAACAAAAGCAACAAAAAAAGGCATTTCCACCTGCAGCATTTGTTTTCTGTTATGCAGCTAGTTGTGACTCTTCAGGAAATAAAAAGCACAAGTAGTTGTAACAAAGGATGTATACTTCTTGCAGTTCTTGCTCTGATTCTTCTTGAGTTCTCCAGCTCACCTCTATCGAAACAAACTGCTTTCACCTAGGTAAAAGTGAGCTCTAGATCTGATATGTATAAAACAAATACTAACAAAAGAGCTAGCACAGCAGAGTTCCACAAGGCAAATTTGTTTTGATTCACCTTACAGTTTCAGCTTGTATCTTTCACAGAGCAGTTTATTTAAAAACCTAAATGCTGGAAGTAGCTATTTGCAGCCCTGAGTAACATAATCAGATAACTTCTCATTCTATTAGTTTTTCTAAGACCCCACCTCAAATACGCATCCAATTCTGGTGTCCTCAGCATAAGGAGGACACAGAGATGTTGCAGCAAGTCCAGGGGAGGGCAACAAAGATAATCCAAGGGCAGGAACACCTCTTCTATGAGGATAGGCTGAGGGAGCTGGGATTGTTCTGCCTGGAGAAGAGAACACACTGGGGGACCTTACAGCTGCCTTCCAATACCTAAAGGGAGCTACAAGAAGGCTGGAGAGAGACTTTTCATAAGGGTGTCTAGCAGTAGGACAATAGGGAATGGTTTTAAGGTGAGGGAGAGTAGGTTTAGACTGGATCTTAGGAAAAAGTTCTTCAGTACGAGGTTGGTGAGAAGAACATTGAATTGCTGGGGTGTGTCCAGAGAAGGGGAACAAAGCTGGTTAAAAGGTCTAGGGAATGAGTCTTATGAGGACTGCTGGGGAAGTGAGATTGTTTTTTCTGGAGAAGAAACTAAGGGGAGACCTCATTTCTCTCTACAAATTTCTGGAAAGAGATTCAGCAAGGTTGGGGTCAGTCTCTTTCCTCTAGTATCAGGTGATTGGATGAGAAGAAATGGCCTGAAATTGTATCAGGGAGATTTAGATTTGGATGAAAGGGATCATCCAGGGAGATGGAGTCACTGTCCCTGGATATGTTCAAATGTGTGGACATGGCACTTCAGGCCATGGTGGTGTTAGGCTGATGGTTGGACTACATGATTTTTAGAGGTCTTTGAATGCGACTTCTCAGACATCTTGCAGAAGGTCTGTGTTCTGCCTTTTTATGCATGGTTCTTTGGCTTGTCCTTATTAATCAATACTTATTCCTGCTTTTTCCTTCAAAATGTAGTAATCACAAATAGTTACTTCAAAAAGTGTTGCCAGCTGGTGGTTTAGTTTTCACTCAGTTCAGGACTCTCAGATGCTTATCCTCACTGTGTGCTTTCATGTTCATGGAGCTGTCCTGATTAAGCTTATTGTCCCCATCATGCGCTTTCTTAAAGCATTAAAAGATCTTCAACTGCATGTCTTTTTTTTTTCTCCAAATGTATACAAAGATTAAACAGAAGATTATAATAGAGTGTAGATAAACAGAGAAGACATTTGTTGAAGTAGGTCTTTACCCTTATAAAATTTCTCCTTCAGGCAAAGTTTAAAGTATCTCTGTGTCTCTTAAATTAGTTGGCAAGATAGGTTTGACGGTTTTTAAAAGATCTTTGAATCTATTTAGTAATGACCTGGGTTGCTCCCTTTTTTATTTTTTTCATTTCAACTAAGGCAGTGCCACTTTTTCTGCTTTTGTCTTGAGTATGGAAAAGGGAGAACAAAACTTTCTTGTGTTCTTTTAATACTTTTGGTACTGGTATTTCCATAAAGTTCTGCCTCTGGACACTCAGGTCCTGGCTATTGGCACAAGTGAATCAAGTGCTTAATTTTCTTTAGACAGTTGTAATCTAGACTAATTTTTCTCTTTACAGTGGTGTGGTGGTTTTTTGTTGTTTATTTTGGTTTGTTTGTTTGTTTTAAATAGAATGGCTTAGGTTGGAAGGGACCTCAGAGATAGCCTTCTCCAACCTCCCCACCATGGGCAGGGATTCCTCTCAGCTAGACTCAGCTGCTCAAGGCCTTATCCAACCTGGCAACTGGGCCTTGAACACCCCCAGGGATGAGGCATCCACAACCTCTCTGGGCAACCTATTCTGAAGCCTCACCACCCTCATACTAAAAAACTTTTTCCTAAGATCCAGTCTAAATCTACTCTCCCTCACCTTAAAACCATTCCCTATTGTCCTATTGCTAGACACCCTTATGAAAAGTCTCTCTCCAGCCTTCCTGTAGCTCCCTTCAGGTATTGGAAGGCAGCTGTAAAGTCCCCCAGTGTGTTCTCTTCTCCAGGAAGAACAACTGTGCTGCCCAGGGAGGTGGTGCAGTCACCATCCCTGGAAGTGTTCCAGAAAGGACTGGATGTGGCACTTAAGATATGGTTCAGTTAGTCATGAGGTGTTGGGTAATAAGTTGGACCTGATGTTCTCTGAGGTCTTTTCCAACCTTACTGATTCTGTGATTCTTGTAGCGAGGGGCCCAAAACTGAACACAGTATTTGAGGTGCAGCCTCATCAGTGCTGAGTACAGGGGCACAAGATCACCTCCTTGGTCCTGCTGGCCACATTATTCCTGATAAAGAAAGGCCAGGATGCTGCCGGCCTCCATGGCCACCTGAGAGCACTGCTGACTCATGCTCAGACAGCTGTTAACCAACATCTTCAGGTTGTCCTCCATCATACAATTTTCCAGCCACTCTGCCCCATACCTGTAGCACTGCATGGTGTTGGTGTGACCCAAGTGCAGGACCTGGCACTTGGCTTTGCCAGTCCATCAATCCAGTCTGTCCAAATCTCTTTGCAGAATCTTCCTATTCTCAAGAAAATTAACACTTCCACCCAATTTAGTATCATCTGCAAACTAACCCTACAAACTTTTCCCTTGCTCAGATCACTCTTCAAGATATTAAAAGAGAACTGTCAGACTGTTCCACCCTGAAAACTTCCGGCTTAACATCACAAAACAAAAATGTTAATAGAGGAGTAGTTGGTTGGGTTTTTTATGCTTAAATGGTCTCTGGTAACAATATTTGGAGACAGACCATCTTCGTCAAGTGTAAGTTCTCTCCTTTGTCTCGTTTCCTACCATAATTTTTGTAGATGTATTTTGACCTTTTTACACTTCTGGAAGACATTAAGGCTCTTGCTAACTCACTTTCCATACCGGTTCTTCTCTAAAATGTTTGATAAGTTTCTGCTGCAGGCACAAGAAAAGAAAGCAATCTATCTGACAGAATAATGCAGACTTTTTTTTTTTTTCCTTTTGGCATTTATAAGCAATGTTCTCCAGGATGCCTTGCTACAAAGCCAGAAATCAGTTGTACTGGTACAATGGGGTTGGTAGTGACAGAAGTGCAAACATGCTAATATTTTTTGCAGTTAGTTAGTTTTTCCAGGTGCCTCTCAATGTTCAATTTAACACAGTTCAAACAAAGATTTATATAATTGGTACCAATCCTTTAAAAGAAAACCAAACCAACCAACCACCATCACAAAGGAAAAAGCAAAAAAATCCACACACCACAACTGACACAGAAAACAAATTCATGTCCCCTATTTTTGATTCAAAAAGGAGGACTAGCTAATATCAAACCAGTCCCTAATTTTGTAACTTCAAGAGGATAATCAAATGTTAAGTCTGTATCTAAAGCAAATATTCTAACTATACATTTTAACAACATTTTCCTGGAATATTGAAAAGGGTCTTTATTCTTATTATCAAGGGCTCATCAGCAGAATTTGTATCCAAGAGCACTTGACAAAACAGTTCTAACAGATTCTCTAGTTGTAGTAAAGTAGGGAAACAGGTTTTTAAGGATGTCTCTCAAAGAAGCAGCTCAGCTGAAGTGTTGCCAAAATAGATAGAACCAATTATCAAGCAAGTTCCTAGTAAAGACAGTTAGGAGTTTAATTGTTAGTGTCACTTTTTCTAAAAGATAAGCATGTAAAGCATGTGGGATGTGCAGTGTGGGATTCCCTGTAGTACTTCTGAGGCTGAAAATGGAACACTCTGCAAACACTAAAGGAAATAAAGTATAATTTGTCTTCTATCACACTACACAAATACAAAATTCTTTACAGATGGTGTCATAAAGATTTTATAATCTAAGAAGACAATGTAAAGAGAAAGAAAAACTCTTAATTTTCCTTGTCTTTTTATATTGACTCTCTCTCCCTTGCTTCTGGTCTTTTTAGTTCACTATTTGTTTATTTTGTTCCCTCTTAATATAATCCCGTCAAAAGAATTTCATACAATCATAGACCGGCTTGGTTAGAAAGGACCTTAGAGATCACCTAGTTAGGGACACCATCTACTTCAAACCTCCCTTCCATGGTTAGGGACACCATCTACTAGACCAAGTTGCTCAGGAGAGTTCATGGAAGAAAAGAGAAACCACAAAGGAAAAAAAAGAATTACGCACATGGTCAGACATGTTAAATTTACTGTTTTATTGAGTTCTTTGATACTTGCTGCACTACTGAAGCTAGCATGTGCATACTCCAATTTACCTATCTTGTGATATTAGTGTCAGCCACATTCCCTCAAGTTTACATCAATATGGCTTCTATTTCAGCCAATGAGAGGGATGACAAACCCAAGTGAGGTACAGTACCATAGACTACTTGAGTGATTACTAATTATGGTAGACAGACATTTGAGGGTATGTCTACCTGAAGTATTCCTTATGCCTGAGTTTTTGCAGCCACCCCACTAGCACCATTGCTGTTTACTCATTGAAAATGATGGCCTGTGTATAGTATCTTGCTCTACAAGCTATATTCTTCAGAAAGCATCTTCCTAAGTACACACTTCCTAGATAGTTTCCCTGAAGTTTTGAGAGTTCTTTTTTTCATACACGATTTGTAAGTTGTCTTCCACACTGTAACCCAAGAGACTGCAGCAGGACTCAGCTAGGTTTCTGAACAAAGAAGTCAGGCTTCCTTGATTTTAAAACATTAAGATGTCACAATACATGCAAAGTTTGAAGTTTTTCCCCCAGTTCACCTCTAAGACACTTACTTGCAAAACCTGTTCACTAAAGACAGACAGTTAGTGCTTGGCCTCTTCAGGCACCACCATTTCTGAACATAGTTCTATGGCTGCATCCCAAACCCACACCAATGTGCTTTCAATGACTCCAAGCCAACATTTCTGAAATAAACCAGTCAACTACAAACTAGCAGTCAGCACACCTTCCCTGCCACTTGGGGCAGCACATTAGTTTGAACTATTCATAGAGCATTACACTAATTAAAAACTTTCCAAAGAGTGTTAAGTTGGTATATTGAGTTGGTATTGACCATATGTAAACCATATATATAAATTCATATGACATTAAGGCTTTTAGATTACTGTGACCACTGACACTTCGGTTTATGGCAAGTGAATCAAAGCAGTGAAATGCTACTGAATTTTCTTGCAATTAAAAATGGCTTACTAAAAGTACTAACAAAAAATAATTAACTAAGTAATAGGAATACACTTGCTACAGTTATTCTTTCCATTAAATGTAAATATCAGAATACATACATCCAACAAATCACAAACAAAAAAACCCCACAAACAAACCAAAACAAAACCCAAAACAACCAACCAACAGCAAAAAAGCCACTATGAAGTCTTACCTTATGTGCTGGCACTAGATTAACTAACACTGTATCCAAAAGTTCCTGTGACACAGTATCTCCCTCACAAATGATAGAGCTCATTAGATCAACCATGTGCATGTGAACTTTTTGATTATGACCATTGCTGAAATTAAAAACAAGAATTCTTACTGTTCTATTCATATAAAGTACAACTTCCATTCAGAGTACTCACAATGGTGATGCCAAACAACAAGGAATGTAATACTTAAATCACAAGGTTTCATAGAAGTCAAAATAATTTTTTTGGCTGCATATATCATTTTGCAAAAGGTTCTTGTATCTCGTGACCTCTTCACTCACTACGGCAGTAAAAGAGTAAGGGGACTGTATCAGACCCTTCCAAGACATGATACCATATTAGATTCTCTCTCCCCTCAACACTGGTGAGACTTCATCTGGATGCTGTGTCCAGTTCTGGGCTTCCCAGCACAAATGACACAGACATCCTAGGGTCACTCCAGCAAAGGGTCACGAAGATGACTGAAGGACTGATATAGCTCTCATACAAGGAGAGGCTAAGAGAGTTGACTATTTATTATTTTACTTTTTTTACCCTTGAGAAGAGATGATCTAGGTAGGAAATACCTGATTTTGTGAGTAAGACAGACAAGTCCAGTGACAGGACAAGAGGCAATGGACACAAGATGAAAAACAGGACATACCATTTAAACATGAGAATGAGAAACTTCTTAAAAGTAAGGATGGTTGAGCACTAGAAGGTTGCCCAGAGAAGCCATGGCGTCTCCATCCTTGGAGATGCTAAAAAAATCAACCGGGTACAGTCCTGAGCAATTTGTTTCAGAAGACCCTGGTTTGAGCAAGGAGGGGCATATTACACAATCTCTAACAGTGCCTTCCAGTGTCCAATGTTTTCCAACTCAGTTTTTATAGCAATAATCCTCCAAATCCCTTAGAATTACAGGCTGCACCACTCATTTTCAATTTCAAGAACAGAATAAAATAAACAAAGTAAAAGACAACCCAATCAGAAAAGTAAAAATATTTGCAGTGTATCTTGTTTAAAACAGGCAAAAACGTCACCTTTTGTTTACACTGCTACCCTTAGTTAAACTGAATTACAAAAATTAAACTCATTAACACTGAAAGTCACACAACAGACCAAACATTTAAGTTAGAAACATCTCAGCCATGCAATAACATATTGTAACGGGGGGGTGACAATACTTACTTTATTACTGAAAACAGGGTTCTGTACAACTGGGTAAAAATCTCATTGCTGTCTTCTAATTCAAAGCATATATTGTAAGATTTGACCCAAGCAATGTTCTGTGTTGGAACAGCAAAAACAATAAAAGAAGTAGTTAATACGAGATTAAGTTGGAAAATTACATTCAACAGTGATTATGAAAGAAGTTATAAAACTTACCTCAAGCAAATAAAAATACCGATTGAACTGGGGGCTTTTTGTATCCTCTAAACCCTTAAGTTGCCTTGTTATGAACATAAATATGTCCTGAAAATAAAGTGATAAGTCATTTACTCAGACTTCACATAAGTTACAATAAGTTACATTAAGATACAAAGAGTCAGAAACAAGGGCAAATACTTCAGATATCAGTGTCCCACTGTCTCAAGAGATTATCCTGCTCAGTACCCTGCTTTGACATCTTCAATTTTAGTACTAAACATACTAGAAGAGGTTCAAAGCTGCAGTATGGACTTGGTATTAACTACTGGTTAAAAACAGTAGCAAGATATAACCCAGGAGAATGCATCTCTCAAAGTCACAAAGCAGTGGTAACTCTTCAACATTTGTATCAAAGCTTGTCCACAAAGCTCTGTTCAGCAGAAACCTCAATAACCCTAGGCAAAGGTCTCTATTGTTCATTCTTTCCTTCTCAAAATTGTAGAAGGGTTGTTTTCGGATAGCTTTGAAACAGCTATGTTTTGCCCTTGAGTTAGGAACGCACAATTTATCAGTAATTGAGAGAAAGAAAAGAGGGAAATGTAGGGGAAGATTTGCTCTTGCTTGAGTTGGAGAAGGCCATGATTAATAATTGACTTAGAAAAGAATGTAAGCATCTTGTAACTGAAGAGAAAGACTTGGCAGAATTTAGTTGGATGTGTTGAAATATTGTTTTGTTATTTTAACCTGATGTATGTCTTAATTACATGCAGGCCAGTAGAAAATAACCAATTAAGATGTGACACATATGCTTTCTAAAAGAGAAGATAACCTTGCTGTATAACGTAATAAACATCTTCACCTGGTAACATCTTGGCCTGGAAGCTGTGCTTGTAGTGCCTTTAGGGTGATCAAACACCAAAACCATATTACTACACAAAATATGTTTAGAAATCTGCACCAAGAAACTGAAATCTGCACAAATTGCAGAAGTGAATGCAGACAGTGCATGTCTATAGTCTCTTCCGATACCTATCCAGGTAGCAGTAGCATGTTTATACTCCAAGTATGCAATCAGTAATGTAAACCTTCCTATATTATAAAATTTGAAACTCAGTAGCATTTTATAAATCAGATTCTGCAAGGAGGAATATTATCATTTGTTAGCCAAACTCAAAAAAGAAGGAAAAAACCTCTAAGCTTAACAAGTAAAGGAAGACATACTCAAAACTGAAGTAGAAATTAGGATGCTTCAAAATCAGACAAATCTAACACAGTAGAGAAAGCTAATGTTTGTCTTGAAACAGTCTAATCAAGTAAATTAACTAGATAGTGTGCAGTAAGAGGTGCAGCAATTCAGAATAAAAACAAACATAGCTAACAAATCCCTAGGTATCTCTCCCCTATGTCTGGTAATGGCATAATAGAGTTGAAATTGTACTGTTTGCCCTACTCATGAACAACTTCTTGAGTGATAATACAGATATCTTCCACCACAATCATCCTTTTATCTCTACTGTAGGAAAAAAAAAAAGACAAAACCCAAAACAAAATACCCACAACACATACACTTAAATGAAAGAGCAAAAAAGTATGCATTTTTTTAAAGTGTTATTTTCCTCTGCAAGATCTTCTGTAAGACTTGGTTCATCACTCTAGACTTATACTGTGTAAGCAAAGTAGTTCAATGGAGAGAGTTGGAAAGAAAGTTTGATTCTATTAAAAAAAAGAAAAGAAAAAGAGGGAAGAGCAATAAGCAGCTTAAAATTTAATTTCTCTGAATCAAATGGGGAAGATCTCTACTGTGTTTTCACATCTAGCATTCCTCTATCAACCATCTCCATCTAGTGGGATCAGTGATGTTTGTAACTGCAGAACTTTGCGTATCGGAAATCATTCCTGTCTGCAGAAAAATATTTTCTTTGTTTTAAATATAGCCTTCATCTATAAAATTACAGCAATCATCTCTTGTCAGTTCAATTGGAAACAGCAAGGGTATTTTCCCAACTGAAGGAATTGCTTATCTTGTCAAATGATTTTAAGTGCTACAGACGTATCAATATTTCTAAAGTAGTAGACCACCACCTGCAATTTCCAATGACAGTTCAATAAAATATTTTCAATATAAATTCCAAATTCTACAAGCTGTTGTAAGATGTACTATAC
The DNA here is from genome assembly GCF_014839835.1 of Dryobates pubescens. Lineage (NCBI taxonomy): Eukaryota > Metazoa > Chordata > Aves > Piciformes > Picidae > Dryobates > Dryobates pubescens. The sequence goes on from NC_071621.1 coordinate 20,988,576, forward strand.
ACCACCTCATCTGATGAACATTTGACCTGATCCCAGAATCAAGTCAAAACCTTGCACTGCTTAGGGTGAATAAAAAATAAAGGGAGAAAAAAGAGAGTTATCATCAATTATATCAACCATTTGGTTTAAAAACTTGGTGTGGAAAAAGATTCATTCAATTTACCTTTAATTTATCTGGTGAAGTATATGGAGCTTCAGGGGCATAAATTCTGAAAATATCAGCAAGACAACATGCTACCAACAAACGCACATCCTTATCAGGATGTTTGAGGAAAAAGTCTGAAGCAAGATGCAAAGCAAGATTTAGGTAGAGCTCCTTTTCTTCTTCAGAGTCCTGGTCCATATCCATGAAAGTCTTCACAACCATCTAAAAAGAAAGAGAAATATCAGTACAGAAAACTAAGTATTCCATGGAATGAGGTCCTAACTGGAAGTTCCTTTCCTGGCTCTGGGCAACTTGGTTAGGAAGCATCATTAGCAATGCAGTAGTGCTTATTTGAGCAACCAGTATCTTATTTCTCCTACAAAATAAAGGAAGAACTTCTGCATTTCACAGCAGCTGTGAAGCTTTCAGCCATATGAGAATCCTTTACTAAAAGGCACAGAAGATTAGCAGCTCATGCACACTTATCACTTCTATTGCAAGAAAAATGTCCTCCCCAGTCAGATACAAATGAACCATCTGAAGCACACTGGTGCTCCTCAAATGACAAAAAATAAAACTCAACTTGTCTCCAGAGCAATCTCTCACAGTGTTAAAGGAAAAATTAAGAAAACTACGCCAGTTCCCCTAGCATCTTTGCAGGATGCTCTACCCTAAAATTGCACCTAGGCCACCATGGACCTTCATCTTCCAGATGTGACTCGTATTTTCTAACCTACTCAATTTCTTCCTACATCTTTCCACACTAAGACACTTTGGAATGGAATTGTATCATTTATGAGAAACTATGCTATTAGAGTGCTGGTCTAAATCTGATAATAGCTCATTAGATGATACCTTGGTTGTTGTGTATTAAGTGAAACTGTGGGAAATATGTTTCTCACACTATTCAGCATTTCCAAGTGTTTATGATCTCTCTGTCTTCAGAGCTAGTTCATGACTACTATCATTTATTTTCTATCTCCTTCTAAATCTATTATAACTTGGAGATGCATAGAGTTTCTAAGGTAAGCTACACTAATATAGAAATTCACTGTGCATATTTTCCTTTCTTTCCAGATTTCCCAGCAATTGTTATTAAAATATTGTCATTACCAAATAGCACACTATCTGCTTGTGTAAATCGAAATAAAACCCACAGAAAACTGCTTCTACCCTAATACTTGTATGAATTTGACAGAGACATTAAGAGGCAAATAGTTCACTTATTTATCAACAACTTCAGCACTTGCAGCTATGTCTATCCACTTGTGGTAAAGCTTAAATCATCCAGTCCTTCACAAAAGAAACACTGTGTGGTTCACTCCCTGCCTGCATACTGATGAATGCACAGCCAGAATGAACACCTGACAAGGAATACAGGGCATCCTATTAGGTACTCTTCTCCTGCTAGACACACAAGAGATATGGAACTATGGGTGAAAAAGTATCAGTAGGAACTATGTGCGTTTTCACAAGCTGGGGAACAAACAAACAAAAACCAAGAACAACAACAAAACCCCTAAGTGCTAGTAACTTCTTCTGTTAGGAGTCACTCTTCTATAAAGTCATAAATGTCATCTTCTATTCAGCATCACAGAATGCAGAAGAAATAAAGTCTAACAGCCAAATTCCCAAAGCACAGACAGGTTACTGGGGTGAGGAGAGAAGGAATCCTTGTGTTTTGGGGGCTTATTGTTTGTTGCTTTTCATAGAATATTTTGATTTGGGATATCTACAGTGAATCAGGTTGCTCAGAGTTCCATTCAACTTGACCTGAAATGTTTCCACAGATGGGGCATGCACCACCTCTGGGCAACCTGTTCCAGTGTTTTGCCACCCTCATAGTAAAAAAAAAATTCTTCCTATTTGTTCATTTACCAGTAATTCCAGTTGACTTAAAGTACTTCTCAAACTCCAAATTAAGCTCTTCCAGCTGCTGGAATACTTAAGGTTCCTCTATCACATCTGTTCCCTTCTGTTTCAGAGGGCAAATGCAAGTTGCAGGCACTCCTTCTGCACAACGCTAATAGGCTTGACTTTTTATGAGAATTCATAGGTAAATGAACTACAGTACTAACATAATTAGCCCCCAAATCTCTTCAAACTTCCTGCAGCTAGGCTGAATAAAGCAATCAAGAATTTCAGGAGACATAAATACATAGCACAATCAAAGAGTACCTACAGGCTAAAATAATGAAAATACCAAAAGAGCACAAATGCATAACAGGAATGTATTCTGAGGCATCCATATTATTGCCAAAATTACTGCTCTTTTCATGGAGTATTTAAGTAGTATTCAAAATTAATATAGTTATTTCCATTTGTGATTTTTAAACTCATTTAAATGCTTCTGAACAAAATCACTTCAAGAAAGTATTAGAACAGAAGTCACCATAGAGAACAAAAAAGTTTCACATAAATATAGTAACAGGATGGCTGAATGCTGTGTACAGAAGACTTCAACCTGCAGTTACTTGCTTACTGACCTTTAGCCTTCTCACCATCTCTTCTTTAGATATTTTATCAGAGATTTCTTTGACTCCTGGAGGATATGTGATTTTTCCATCATTGGCTCTCGTCTTTGAATGAGCCATGATTCCACGATTTTAAAACTGTGGGAAAATAAAGAAGAAGTCAACGTTGTTTATCTTATCCATCTCACTTTTAAAAACAAAATGCACAGAGAAATGTACTTACAAAACCCATACAAAGAAAAAACTGCACAAAACAGTTTTATTGTTTTCAGTAATCTGTATTGTTTTGATATTCATGTAGATTGTTTTATACTGTAATGGAGCTTTCACAGCATCACAAAATGGTAGGAGCTGGAAAGGACCTCTGGAGATCTATTCCAACACCTCTGCTTAGGCAGGATCACGTAGGGCAGGTCACACAGGAACACATCCAGGTCCTGTGTTCCAGTTTGTTCCCACTGCTCCTCGTCCTAGCACTGGACACCACTGAATAGAGCCCAGCCCCATCTTCATGGCCTCCATCCACCCTTTAGATATTTATATCCATTGGTTAAGATCTGCTCTGTCTTCTCTTTTCCAGACTGAACAGCCCCAGCTCCTTCAGCCTCTCATAAAATTGATGCTTCAGTCCCCTAATCATCTTCGCAGATCTCCACTGGACTCTCCCCAGTAGTTCCCTGTCCCTCTTGAACTGGGAAGCCCAGAAGTGGACACAATAGTCCAGGTGTGGCTTCATCAAGGAAGATTAGAGGGAGAAGAGAATGTCCCTCAACCTGCCAGCCAAACTCTTAATGCAGCCCAGAATACCACAGGCCTTCTTTGCCATGAAGGCATATTGATGGCTTGTGGTAAACTTGCTGTCCACCAGTGTTCCCAGGTCCTTCTCCGCAGAGCTGCTTCCCAGCAGGTCAAGCCCTAACTTGTACTGGTCCATGGGTTTTATTCCTCCACAGATGTAAGACTCTACACCTACCCCTGCTGAACTTAGCCCTGCTGAAATGAGGTTTACCTCTGCCCTACTTTCTAGCCCATGTTTCACTGAATGGCAATACAGCCTTCATGTGTGTCAGCCACTGCTCCCAGTTTTGTATCAAAGTACACAACAGAAAAAAAGCTAAACCTCCTCCTTCCTGAAGGTATTTGATTTTAGAAGCGCAACCACAAATCACCTTATTGTACAAACTGTTTCCACTACTTGGTAATAATAAATCCTAGTCAGCTTAGATTTTGAGACTCTACAAGACAGGTATCTTTCTGTGGACTGTGTGTTTTCCAAATGATTAAATACATCCCTGAAAGTCTAAATATCAGCGGTGTTCAAGTTCACTAATTTGCCTATTCTGCCAAACATGCAGCATATAGAGAATGAATTAAGGACAGGAACAGAAATGACTAAATGGAAGTCTTTTCTCTGTCATAAAGCCAGGTTTTTAAGCAAAAGACTGCAGATAAGCCATCAGAATCTTCCTTTAATTCTGACTATGAAATTAAGTTACTTGGTTTCTAAGTCCCTTTAAACCTGAGCTCACACAAATGCAGACTATTACCTCACACATGCTAACACATAAAAAGTTCCACTGCTGTAGAGAAGGAAGACGAAGCAAAAGCCTTAGACAAAATCAGTTAGTACAAAAGACAGTGACAAACACTGTACGGCACATGTTGGGGTTTTAAAACAAAGCTGTACCAGGGCAGTTACAAGTCATGAATATAACAGAGGAAATAAAATTTCTTTGCCATTACTTTCCTATTTTATGTAAGTCTAAAACACTTCCTCACAGTCATCACTTTCCTGAACTGTGAATTCCAAGTTCAGGTGCTTTCTTCCTACAATAGGAGGATCCATGTACACTTTGAACTTCTCAGAAGCATAACATCAAAAGCAAACAAAAACAGGAAAGGGGAAAAAAAAGCTCCAAACAAACAAAATCAACCAGAAAACACAATGAGAGACTGGCTAGAAGCACCTTCTGTAACAGAATGCTGTCACCTGCCATAATTGACTTACCAGCCCAAGCCAATTTCATTCTGCACTGAAGAAAAGGTACAACATGAAATATACTCATCCACCTCCTCCAAAAGGTATCACAACTGTGTTTATATTTTTCAATCCGCATTTGATGGTAACAACCTAAGCTGCATGTTTTGCTTCATCTTTACTAACCTTTTACAAACCAAAGTTAACAACATTTACATACTTTTCTAAAGAATACACACAGCACATGTTAGGAAATGGGGAAAATGAGTAAAATTAACATAATTAGACATCATTCAACAGGCATGATATGTAATGCAACCCAATAGCTAAACAAAAGTCAACTCAGTTTCTGTTATCTCCATACCTACATACATACAGCAGCTGAACCAAGTGCTATATACTTGCAGTTGTAGTAAAAACAGAGAATCAGAAAGCTGGGATGGAACAGAAGTCCTTGAAGTAACTTTTTCCTAATACGCCCAGGAAAACATGATGTCACCTTTGTCCTTGTTATATCTCTTAATGCAGAGCCACGACAGTAAGTCTAGGACTCCTCAAAACTGCACAGAAGATGCAACCAAGTTCACTCCTCCTGCTGTTTGATGTAAATACTCCACATCTTAGCTTTCAGATGGGATGATATTATATATGAGCAGCTAAATTTATTCCAACAGCTCATCATAGCAGAAGGAAGTCTTGCTCCCCTCAAGAATATATAAAAGCATTGGATGCTTTGCTGGACCAAGCAAACTCACCAATTCAGAAAAACAAGCCTAATTGCCTTTGAAAACCATGTGACAAGCATCCAAGCAAACTCAAAGGAAAGAATAGAACTAAGGGAATTGGGGAACAAAACTCCCCTTTCCAATAGTGGACAGCTGTCAGATCAGATCAACTGCAGTGGAAACTTGATTAGACTGCAGCTATATAGTCCCATTTGGCACATATTTTGAAATAATTCAAAGACTGAAACTCATATATTACAGTCAAGTTGAAGTGTCCTGCTGATAGGCCTTACTGACATGCAACCAAACTTTTAAGCTTGAGTGACATCCAAGGTCTGGGTTTGAAATGGAGTATCTGTTTACATGGCAAGGTTTTGGTAGCGGGAAAGGCTGCAGGATGACATCAATGGGAAGAGACCAGGACCTGCCCCCACTGTTGACACTCTGTTCCAGCCAGCTCCAAAATAGATTCACCCCTGGCTAAAGCTGAGCCTATGGGTGACACTGGTGGCACTTCTGTGATGACATATGGAAGAAATGATAAAAAGCAGTACACAGCAACTGTGAGAGAGAAAAGTAAAAAAACGGGAGCACAACAATCCTATAGACATCAAGGTCAATGATGGAGGACAGGGAGAAGGTACTCCAGGCACTGAAGCATATTCCCATTCAGCCCATAGCAAAAAACATGGTGATAAAGGTTATCCCACTGGAGCCCATAAAGGGCCATGTCAGAACAGGTATCTTCACTGCAGCCTCTGGAGAGAAGCTGGAACTGTGACCCCATGGGGTACCCACACAGGAACAGTCTATTCCTGAAGGACTACACCTCATGAGAAGGGCCAATGCTTGAAGCAGTAGAGAACCCACTGTGACTCATGCTGGAGTTACTGAAGGACTGCAGCCCATGGGAAGGATTTGCACCAGAGACACTAAGGAAAGACTACATCCCTTGGTTAGGGCCCACATTGCAGACAAAGTTTGAGGAAGGAGTGGGAAAGATAAAGAGTTGTGAGCTGCCCACAACCCCTTTTCCTTAGCTCCCCCGTGCTTCGACAGGTAAGGGGGAAGGCAGAAGAGTCAGAAATGGAGTGACATTGAGTCTAGAGGGAGAGTTAAGAAAAAGGAGTCTTCAGTTCTATCTTGACTTCTCACTATCTTGCTCTAGTTTTCATCAGCAATCTTCCCTGAGTTAAGTGTTTTGTAACCATGATGGTTCTTGGTAAGTAATCTCCCTGTGTTTATTTTGACTCATGAGTATTTTCCTCTTATTTTCTTCTCTGTTGTGTTGAGCAGCGTGAGAGAGAACATAGTGGAGCAGTCTATTCTGGACACATAGCATGGCATATAAAAACCCTCTCAAAAGTATCTAAAATTAATTAATGTTTAGTGTTTTCTATGAAATTAATGCATCCAATGTTAATAAGACAAAAAAAAAATTTAAGTTTCTATGAAATAGCCTATTATTTGGACAAAGAATAATAAGCTTCCTATGGAATAGAAATTTGCCGTTTTCTTGAATTAAAAGTAAGCTTTATTTAGAACAAAAATTAAAACAAATAGTAAAAGAAAAAAAACACAAAACCAACAAAAAACCCCACAAACAACAACCCAGGCCTATCATTCAACAAAGAATTCAATGCTGAACCACCTCCTTTTAAAACAGTTACTACTTCAACCATTACTTAAACACAAATCCTACTGCTAGTAGTTTCTGCGCTTTTGGACTGCCAGTAGAGATACGGCTACTCAGATCTGTCAAAATAATCTGCGTATCTGGATTGAGCACTTAGGAGGATACAGGATTCGGTGAGGGACGGTGTTGTGTTTAACCTGATTCTAGCCAGATGGAAATCTCCATGGATTCAAGTAACAGTTACACCACTTGACTTCTATCAGGGAAGATGACGACAGTGACAGCTAAGAACAGCAGCCTAAGGCAAGGCCTATGTAGAACGTGTTCAGGCATGAAAAGCCATACAGCAGTGAGGTGATGTCCAATGACTAAGTTTCCAAAATTTTTTCCATGTTTTTAAAGATGCACTGTCTTCTTCTGGAACAGGACAAGCATTTTGGAAAAGTGCAATTTTCTGGAAGTTTCTCCAAGATTTCATAAGAGACTCAGCTGATTTATTGGTTTTTTTTAAGATAACTAAACTTTTTAAAGTTCTCCATAGTGTTTTCAGAAATCTAGCATTATTTCATACGTGGTGTCATGGAAAAGGCAAACACACACACTGATACCTTTATGGCAATAAAACACTCTAGACACTGTGAAGTTTTGCACCAGCCAGAATGTAAACTTATTAACTAATCAGTAAGATGTGTACTGTTTCTGCTGTTATATGAGAGGGGGAAAAAGATGTAACAAGAAATTTTAACAAATAGTTAAATGCTAATCCTAATACATAGGAATAAAAATCATGATTTAATCAGGCTTTGGTTATATTTAGTATTATATGTCAAACGTTCAAAAACCACTGAAAAGAGTACACACATCTTAAATTAATGTATCATTTAAAATATTAATTCCAATCCTTGCACAGAAGAAGAAGAAACAATAGGACTTAAGATGCCCAGGCACTGCTTCTTTCGGAACCACTGGAAGCATCGTTGCAACTTTAACTTGAAAGACTTTAAGTCAGGAATCAAGAACAGATCTACAGAAATACACTGAAAAGTGTCTGTATAAAAAAGTTTAACAAATTAAAATTTAAAACTACAAAAGAGCGTGTAGTGGTGCAGGAAACTAGTATAAGAAAAGAAACAGAGTTAAAAAGAGGATAAAATGCATACTCTTTGTACAACGTTAACAGGAAAATCAAAGCATGGAGAAAGTAACAACGGTGGAAGTTGCATTAAAGTAAGATGGACAAAGTTACCCACTTCCTGAGACAAAAGTTAAATTGAAATATTGTATTTAATGTAAAATTACTACTATCAGCCAGACTATAGGTGGGGAGCAATTCATTACTCTAAACCAGAGTTAATTAGTAACAACTACTTGTACTTTTTTAACTCAAATAAACTGAATATAAATTAGTAGTTCTGCACATAATAAGCAAGACCAAATAGCCAGTCAGTCCCAGCTAAGCCTACTGGCCATGGTATTACAAGATTCAATATTCAGATGTTTCTAATTCTTTATGAATAGTTTAATTACACATAATCTACTTGCTCAGTAGTATGAACTACAGACTGCACACATGAAAATAAAATACAGATTAGCATCTTGCATATTAAGCATCTATGCATATTTAATAAGTCCATAAATATCATAACAGGATATTAAATCAATGATCTAAAAGGGAGACTTAAACACCATTAACTTTCTTTGGATGACAGCTCACATTGTCTATGGTGATGTAATTAACTGCACTAATTATTAAACAAACTGTCTTAACGTACATCAAGTAGTATAAACAGAACTTTTTACATGTGTTTAAATCTTAATCCTTTAGATTTCTCATACCAACTTTTTCAGAGATGAAGCAAGCTTTAGTAAATCAATTCCTTTATTTCTTAGAAGTCCATTTCCTGCCTTATATTGCCTCCTCTTTAAAATCCGGAGTCCAAACATGAGGATATTGATCACCCAAGGAAGCGATCGAGTTTGCAAACTCCATCATTCTTATTTTTAGAACTTTGAACGAACTATACATAAGTAATTAAGTAGTTACATAATGAGATCAGTATTTTTAAATTATGTATATCAAGTTTAAGAAAGCTTTCATAAATGTGATGTATATAAATACTTCTAAATCTATGCTTGCAAGACATTCTAGAATGAGCCTCTGGGAATAACACTTTCTTAGCATTCACAAAGCCATTAGAAGCCTAATTCAATTTAATAAGCTGCTGGCATGGAAGAAATGTGTAAGTTTACACAGTTCATACCACTCCAACATGTGTGCCTGAAAAAAAGGATTTGCAAATATTCAACCTGAACTCAATGAACAAGCCTCCCACTATCAAAGGCTATTCCATCAAGAACACAAAGACAGTTTAGAAGACCCACGAACACTGTGTCATTGCAAGGAAGAAAGTTTTTTTTCCTTGTAAACCACACTACAGACTTCACTCCAAAGCTCATTCCTCTTGGCAACATGTTTTCCTTTTAATATTTAGATTTTTTACAAAATTATAGGTGAATAAATACAAACCACTGCAAATACTTTGAGAGTATTAACTTTCCTTCACCCACACAGCACGCATGAAGAAACTGGCCACACTGCAATTTCCACAAAAGATGCAACTAGGTATTCTGAACAAACTACTCAGCAATTTACAGACTGGAACAGGCAGGCATCTTTCCACTTCAGAATGATTATTAATAAAACACAAATAATTTCATGACTTAAGCCACTTACAGAAATTTTCTACATCCTGGTAAATTCCTGCTGTGTATAGCTGATTGACAACAATTGATCAAGGTGAGAAGCATCTCAGGTGTTAAAGACTTTCATTATTTAAGTGCCACTAAATTAAATCTATTTCCATAATAAATCTACTGCTAGGAGTTATAACGCAGTTATAAAAAGCCACTCCAAGCTGAAAACTGGCAGTTAACTTTCTGCTGTTGAGTAAAATAGAAAACTTTAGAGTGTTGGGCCAAGTGCACTCATATGAATCCAAGCCATTTTTCATACTGATTCAGATATGTCTGGATGAATAGAATCACAGAATCAACCAGGTTGGAAAAGACCTCAGAGATCATCCCTGACAACCAAACCATGGCTCCAAGTGCCACATCCCATCTTTTTGTGAACACCCACGTAGGATAGGGACTCCACCACCTCCCTGGGCAACCCATTCCAATGGCTAATGACTCTCTCAGTGAAGAACTTTCTCCTCACCTTGAGCCTAAACTTCCCCTGGTGGAGCTTGAGACTATCCTCTTGTTCTGTTGGTGGTTGCCTGGGAGAAGAGACCAACCACCTCCTGGCTACAACCTCTTTTCAAGTAGCTGTAGAGAGCAATAAGGTCTCCCCTGAGCCTCCTCTTCTCCAGGCTAAACAACCCCAGCTCCCTCAACCTCTCCTCATAGGGCTTGTGTTCCAAACCCCTCACCAACTTTGTTGCCCTTCTCTGGACACGTTCAAGTCTCTCAATGTCCTTCTCAAACTGAAGAGCCCAGAACTGGACACAGCACTCAAGGTGTTGTGGCATAATCACTGCTGAGGCACAGGGCAGAATGACTTCCCTGCTCCTGCTGGCTACGCTATTCCTGATCCAGGCCAGGATGCCATTGGCCTTCTTGGCCACCCGGACACACTGTTGGCTCATGTTCAGCCTACTGTCAACCAGTACCCCCAGGTCCTTTTCTGCCTGGCTGCTCTCCAGACACTCTGTCCCCAGCCTGTAGCACTGCATGGGGTTGTTGTGGCCAAAGTGCAGAACCCAGCACTTGGACTTGTTAAATGCCATCATGTTGGACTCTGCCCATCTGTCCAGTGTGTCAAGGTCCCTTTGCAGAGCCCTTCTACCCTCTAACACATCAACTCCTGCCCCCAACTCAGTGTCATCTGCAAACTTACTAATGATGGACTCAATACTCTCATCCCGATCATCAATAAAGATATTGTACAGGATGGGGCCCAACAGTGATCCCTGGGGGACACCACTGGAAGTGGCACCATTCACCACCACTCTCTGGGCCCAGCCTTCTAGCCAGTTCCTAACCCTGCAGAGAGTGCACTTGTCCAAGCCAGGGGCTGACAGGTTGTCCAAGAGTTTGCTATGAAGGATAATGTCAAAGGCCTTGCTGAAGTCCAGATAGACTACATCCACAGCCTTCCCCACATCCACCAGGCGGGTCACCTGATCATAGTCCAATAAAGAGTAGAGGTTCTTCTTGCCCCTCTTTTTACTATTAATGTATTTATAAAACTGCTGTTTATTGTCTTTCACAGAAGTGGCCAGCTTAAGTTCTAACTGGGCTTTTGCCTCTCTTAATTTTTCTCCTACATCATCTAACAACATCCTTAAACATATCTCAAGTTACCTCCCCCCTTTCCAAAGGCAATGTACCTTCTTTTTTCCCCCTCAATTCCCTCAAGAGATGCTTGCCCATCCAGGCAGTCGCTTTCCCCATTGGCTCATCTTTCAGCACACTGGGACAGCCTGTTCCTGTGCCTTCAGGAGTTCCTGTTTGAAGTAGGTCCAGCCATCCTGGACTCCTTTGCTCTTAAGGGCTGCTTCCTAAGGTACCCTCTGGGTTAGCTGCTTAAATAAGCTGAAGTCTGCCCTCCAGAAATCCAAAGTAAGGGTTTTGTTGTTGCTCCTCTTTGTTTCCCTGCATACTGAAAACTCCACTATCTCATGGTCACTGCACCCTAGACAGCCTCCTACCATCACATCTCCCAACAGCCCTTCTCTATTTGAGAACAGCAGGTCAAGAAGGGCCTCACCCCCGGCAGGCTCACATAACAGCTATGTCAAGAAGCTGTCCTCCATACACCCTAAGAACCTTCTGGACTGCCTCCTCTCTACTGTATTAAGTACCCAGCAGATACGTGGCAGGTTAAAGTCAGCCACAAGAACAAGGGCTGGCAATCTTGAGATGACCTCCAGCTGTTTGTAGAATACTTCATCTTCCTCTTCATCCTGCTTGGGTGGCCTGTAACAGACTCTAACCAGGATGTCAGTTTTGTTAGTCTTCCCCCTGATTTTTATGCATAGGCACTTAATCTGTTCATCCTTAACCTCAAGTTCGGTGGTGTCAAGAGATTCCCTAATACACAGGGCCACCCTTCCTCCTCTTCTCCCTCACCTACCTCACCTAAAGAGCTTATAACCATCCAGGGCAGTGCTCCAGTCATGTGACTCATCCCACCACGTTTCTGTAATGGTGACTACATTGTAGTTTTCCTGGTGTACCAAGGCTTCCAGTTCCTCTTGTTAGTTACCCATTCTGTGTGCATTGGTGTGCATGCACTTCAGCTGGGCTGCAGATTTCACCACTGACTCTAGTTTACCACCCTCTGTCTCCTCTCTAGACTAGAGTCTGGTTTCATCACCTTCCCCCTTCAAACCTGGTTTAAAGCCCTGTCAATGAGCCCTGCCAACTCTTGGGCCAGAATTCTTTTGGCTTTTCTACACAGATTCAGCCTATCTGGGTCCAGCAGGTCAGGTGCAGTGAAAGTTGCCCCTTGATCAAAGAACACAAAATTCTGCTGCTGGCACCAGCCCTTGAGACAACATGAGTTCTCCTCTTCCTTTCAGTATACACCCCTGCCACTGAGGGAACCGAACAGAACACCACTTGCACTCCTGCCCTATTATCCAACTGACCGAGAGCCTTGAATTCCTTTTTGTCTTGGTGCCCTTTCTATCAACCTCATCACTACCAGCTTGGATTACCAGCAATAGGTAATAGTCAGAGGGCTGGATTAGCTTCACTAGTCTTCTCATGATGTCCAGTACCTAGGCAGACAGCAGACTTCCCTGTGGGATGGGTCAGGATAACACGTGGGTCCCTCTGTTCCCTTCAGCAGAGAGTCACCAATAACAACTACCCTTGGCTGGTTTTTTTATGGTACAAAAGATTAAGCAAGTAGACTGCATTCAGTATCAACTGATCTCAGCATACAGCTCTCTCCAGTAGTGTGGTAGATACTTGCAGCTTCCACAAGATACATGACCCAACTTGTAAATGTGAGCATTTTTTCAGATATAATTAAAGCTGAAGTGACACTTTAACTTTTTGTCATTTCTGAAACAGCATTTTTACTAAGCCAAATGAAAAAAAAAAAAAAAAGGAACTACATGAAAGTTCACTAAACTAATCAACAAAGAAAAATAATATTGCCCTGTAATTGTGGGATCTCAGCTATCACACTGCCACCCAAGGCTAAGCAGAATGGGCAGCAGACATCACAATTTTATTTCTGTGAATGGCTTCAGGAAAAGAAACAAAAAGAAGATAAAAATTGGAAGATTGTGGGAAAATACTGACAAAGAAAAAAAGCAAACGCACAACTGACCAAAGAAATTTTGGTTAAGATTTTAATAAACATAACTATTTGTTTCAATAGGTAGGCTGAAAAGTATATTAGTAAAATAGAAATCTGCAATACATTTGTCAGCCAAATACTAGGGAAAACATTTCACCTCACTGCTTGTTAGGTAGTCATATTACACAAACATACCACATACGAGCTTAAAAAAGGCAAGCGTTCAACAAGCAGACATTGAACACTGTGAAGTATGTGAAATAAAAATGGTAATATTGCAAATACTCACATTAAATCATTCAAAATGGCTTGAACTTAAACTTGGTTGGACAAGAGCATGACAGGTTTCACCTAATACACTCAATAAACATTTCCAGTGCTGTAGCACATACTTCACAAAAATACAATTCCTTGATTAAATGAAAGAAGAATGCATAGAAGGAGCTGAAAACAGGCAGGCTATCATGTTACTCTCAAAAATCAGAAATGCAGTGCCAGATGTATGGCTTGGATGTACTAGATTTTGTGAAAAGGTAACACTTTCACAGTGGAGAAAAGTAGGGGAAAAGCACACGCGGACGAGAGAGGTAACTTTCATGAAACCTGAGAAAAAGCTGTTACGTGTTTGACAATGACCTTTCCACTTTCACCTTCAAAGGGTAAAACCTCAGGTGCTAAAGCACACCTTCAAACACTATGAAGTTTAGTTACATTAGGGAGGCTGCTAACAAATTCTTAATTTTTCTTGACAGTCTCCATTAATTAAAATATTTTTTAAAATTTTAAGTCAGCCGCTTCAGCTTTGGAAAACTTGAAATTCTTAGAATGTATCCTATGTGAAGGATGCTCAGTTGAGTATTACTGGTTCAATCATGTCCAAAAGTCCATGATGACGTAAACTAAACGCTATCACAAGCCTGACAGCTGTCTAAAACCACACTGGTTGCCCTGTCCACTAGAATACAAGTACCAACCTAGGAGGAGACTACTCTTTAATGTAGGAGTATTATAGCATTTCTTTAACCCCAGAAAACTTGCCCAAAACTTCTGCAAAGCTGTGTGATATACATATTCCACAGACTCTTGATTTTGATAAAGCTGACAAAAATGGTCTTGCATTGATTATGCCCATGCTTTTGCAGCTTTCACTTCAGGATGACACAAACAGAGTTTAAGAAAGAATGCAGTTTTTAAAAAAAGAATTAAAGAAATACCTAGAGCCTACAATAAGAACATGCTCCAAGCAGGACTACAATTGAAGTGCATATATTGACCTAACTCAAGTAAATGTAATCAGACTGCTTTCATTCTTCCTGCTAATGTTTTGAATGCAATAAAACAAAAAAGGGAACTCAGTTGCTCACACTAATCAGTACTACACTGAAACACAAGTGTTTTGGGTGAAGGCACACTTCTTTGAAATAATACTAACGAGATCTGAGAATAAAGCATGCTAATTTAATTGTTACAAACAACATTCAGGCAGAATTATGCAAGACTGTAAAGCTCATAAAAGCCTCTTAACTCCACCACTGGTGAATGAAGACTCATTTCATACATTACCTCACCTTGACAAATATGTCACTTGACTTCTTTAAGAGACATCTTTGAGATACCCTGCTGTTCTGATGCTGGTGAGAAATCTGACGTGCTGATGCTCAAAACACATTAGTCAAGGGACACACTTGCAATCTTGTTTATACCTCCAAAAGAGATCTATCAGTTGAGACCAAAAAGCATAGATGCTCTGGGTATCTTTTGGCATTTCACAGATAGTGAACCAATAGCACGTGGATCAGTCACAGAATAATTCTGCCTCCATTCCACATGAAATTATCACACACACCGATATTACCCATACAAGTGGCTTTCAGGAAGGTAAGAAACATTCACAACATTCTATCTGTACATTTGAGCTGTGGAGAAGCACTGAAATTTGTCCATATGAGGCTCCTTATTAATTATTACTACATCTGGGAATACTGCTCTCAGTGGGAAAAGTGGAATAAGGAACTCTTCTGTCAAGAAAACCACATGCACATACTTGGGACAACCAAAACAATCCCACGTCACATTTAATCAGGATATAGGTTATTCTCCAGCCTATACACACACCCATAACAAAATTTAAGGTTTCACAAACAACATCATGTAAATTTGTAATCCCATAGGATGTTATTTTGCGAACACTGAGAGACAATGAATGTTTCTATTAAACTGACACAAAAGTGTATAAATAAAGTCTGTTTTGAAAGGGACAAATTGAAAGCAGAAGTGATCTGGAGACATACAATTCCAGCATGACTGTCATTGGCAATGTTCATGCCAAAGGAAAGGAAAAAAGAAAAGTTTTAAACTGTTTGTCCCCTTGACTGGGGTGTAAAGAAAGCTTTCATACTACTAACTGAATTCAAACAACCACTTCATAAAAGTTGTAAGAATAATCAGAGATGGAACTGGAGACGAACTGAGACCTAACACAGATTTTAAGGTACTGGCAAGAAGTTGCCTGGAATACCACGTACAACTACCAGCACATATCACCACGAGAATTTAAATTGGAAAAAGTGCACATAAATCCTACTACACCAGGAAAGCATACCTACAGAGGTGACAAAACAGAAGAATAAATGGAAGAAAAGCAGAAAGCACTATAAGTATCAAAAATACTGTCAGATCCCACCCAAAGAAACCAAATCACTGTTAAGACAAAAGCTGAAATAGTTCTTTTAGAGAAATACTTCTAGTTTTTAAAAATGAAGTTTTTTAGCAACTCTGAGGTTGATAACTGAATCAAAATATCCAAATAAAATATGGCAGAATATGCATAAGACATTAGTAACCTCCTGTCATAGGCTATATGAAGCATTACTTGAAAAAGCAGGCCTTCACTGTGGAAAATATTTCTATTACCAGAATCACCAGAAACACTGACAGAAAGTTCTTAAAGTGGTAGTCTGAAACAAGAGAACTGACAACCAACCCAAGTATCAAAATTTCACTGTACCACTATTCTATGGCTGCAATTTTCACACAGCCCTCTTTTTAATAGGGAAGCTTTAAGACACTTAGACTTTAAGACACAGTAAGGCAAGAATGGCTTATTTCCTTCCCCCAACAGTTGGAAATGAATGAGGGAAAAGAGGTAGGAATTATAATTTCCCTTCACATTAACAGCATAATGAAATAATAAAAAACTCAGATATCTCTCACTACATTATTTTAGAAAGGTGATATTTGTACTGTTTATAAACAGGGAGAGAAAACCAAAACATGTAAGAGCGGCATGGAAGCCATGGAGAAAATAAGGGGAACATGACAGAAAGCCAAAGATAACTACAAAAGACAGAAATGATGTACAAATCAAGTTTAATCACTGCATTGCCCCTTGGGAGGAAATAGCACTTAGTATTATTTTGGTATACCGTTTACTTGGCAAAAAATGCATAATTGAGCCAGATCATTAAATTTTTAATTCTTACAAGAAAAAACAACAAACAAAACCACCGAAGAACACTGGCATGCTACCACAGAAGCAAAGCACTTGCCAAATTTTGCAGATAGCAAAGCAATTTTGTATTGGTTGCCCAACAAGTCAGAATTTGAATAGGTAAGTGAGACTCTCTCTCACTCCTAACTTTGTACATCATGTTAAAAAACACACAATTAAATGCCTCACACAATAATGCAGATAATTAAATACAGCACTACTAAAGATCAAGGGGGAAAAAAAGTTAGTGGAATGGATTGAATTGTAAGACCTAAGAGAGCATGAGTACTGCAGTACTACTTAAAGCAGCATCCGCTCCTAACAGAAATCTCACTATCAAAATCACATTCAGCTGGGTGTTTTACAAATCGAAGTTGTCTACCCAGATGGCTTAACTCGTAGTTTAGCTTCCCCCCCTGCCTTTCTCCAGCTAACTAGGACATTTTTATTTGCTTTTCATAAAGCTTTGTGACAGAAAAAAGACTGAAAAAATAATTGTGTTGCTGAAAACAGAGAAAGAACCCACAATTGTGATTACAAAGCACAAATCAGACAAAAACTTAATACAGGCAGGTGAATCAAGTGTGTTAGTAGGTTTTTAAGACTACAGGGGCTAGAATTAACTTCAAGTGACAGCCTAGTCATTTGCTATCATACATTAACCAATAGAAAGATCACTTTAAAAAGTTGAATCTGAAGACTTAATGTTTCAATCTGCAAAGTCTAACTTAGCTTTGACATCTCTAACCAACATGTAAGCTCTCTTTGCCAAGAATCTATTCACTCCTGTAACTTCTTTTAATACAGTTACTAATCCCTTATAATTATTTAGCCCTATGGGGTTGTGCTCTCACAAAATGATTGAGGTTTGAAGGGACCTCTGGAGGTCACCCAATCCCCTTGCTCAATGGTCATCTGAAGCTGGTTGCAGTGGACTGCATCTAAGCATCTTCAAGGATGGGCACTCCACAATCTCCAAGGGCAACCTGTGTCAGTGCTCAGTCACCCACCTAGTGAAAATTAATTTCCTGATGTACAGAAACACACAAACTACTTCAGTTTGTACCCATTGCCTCTAGTCCTATCACAGGGCACAAATATATATACATGGATACATTCTAATCTTATGTACAAACACAAACATGTGCACTATTATTAAAGTTACATCACCCTTCTTGATAGTAAATCTCCAGACTGGGGGGCGTTTCCCTCTTGAAATTTATGCTTACTATTTAGTTATCTTTCAGTTGCAACCCATCACTCACATTAGGACACAAGGAAAAGGAATGAAGCTGTATCAGGGGAAGTTCAGATTAGATATTAGAAAAATTCTTCACTGAGGGTGGCTGGTCACTGCCACAGGCTCCCTAGGGGAAGTGGTCACAACACCAAGCCTGTTGAAGTTCAAGGAGCACTCTGGATTATGCTCTTAAGTCACATGGTTTAGATAGTGCTACAGGGAGCTAGACTGGATGGGTCTCTTCCAACTTCAGACATTCTATGACATACTCACTGCACAGCAATCACCAACATTTACAAGTGCATTAGTATGCAGGTTACGCTTTCCCCTCAGGTTCAGACACACTTCATTTTGCTAGACTGGATCACTTCCTCACAGCATCAAGAAGGACAAAAATCTACTGGAGAGAGAAGCCTAAAACACACCAGCACTAACAAAAACAAATTAAAATTCAAAACAACAAAAAGCCCTACACACCTCCCTACTGGTCTATGTCTATACACAGAAACAGCTAGGAACATGCTACACCTATAGGAGATAACACTAAAAACTCACGTAATTAATCTTTACTCATTGTTTAAAGGACAAGACTCGCAACTGAAAAAGACAAGCTTTAAAGTAGTAATAAATAGATACAGCTGCTTGCACTGTGACTGCAAGGATACAATCAAGATATAACAATTCAGAGTTTCCAGCTATTATTTAAGATACAAGAATGGTTCATGTGCACATTATAGGTTTCTGTCACCTGATTCCCCTGAAGTTAAAAGTTAGCATAACCAGCCTAGATATTAACAAACATAGCTTCTAAATCCTGTTGACAAATGAATCCATCAGTAATCCACCTGTCCACTACTTCTTCAGCAGAAAAATGTGTATTGTCCACACCACAGCCACACTCTCAGCTCAAGAGTTTAATTAAGTCTTTGAGACAAAAGGCTCAGCTTAGCATAGAAACAGCTAAGATACAGGCACACTGAACATCTAGCACTCCACTGCAAGAACCAAGAAGATGTATAAGGCAAAAGGAAAACTTCAGGGGTTACAGGAAATGCACACAACTGAGAACCAAAGTTAGTGGGAGATGGGAAACAATGTCCCCAAAAAACACTTAGAAACAAACCAACCAACCCAGCCAGCCACACCTCCACACACTACAGTTTAGGAACCTCAAGACTGGAAATCTACAAGTGTTGAATGAGGTGAAAAAGGAAGTGAGATTTATTTGGACAATGGAGGACTGGAACCAGAAGCCTGAAAAGAAACAAGAGAAGTCACTGGAGAGAGACCAGAGCACGAAGATCAGCAGAACTCAGGCCTTTTAAGGGCCTGCAATACAACATGCTATCATCATATGCTATACTGGCATTCTACCAATAACAGGTATTTGCAAGAATTCACTGAAAAGCTCTTGTACCTCATCCCATTTAATGCTAGTTAAAAGAGAAAAACTTACTGCTACTAATAGCATTCCATTGATTTAATTAGTAGTAGCTCATGACTCTCAGGAGCCTATCCACACAGTGAATCTGTTCAGTAAGTTTCTTTAAAAGGAATTGCAAAAGTATAAAATTAGTTGCAAAATTGGTTATTAAAGAGTTGGGAAACATCAGAATTAAGATTTCCTACACAGTATTGAAGAGAATACATACAAAGGAGCTGTGCACGGTCCTGCACCTAGGTCAGTACAGTCCTCAGTATCAATACAGGCTGGAGGATGAGGAGATTGAGGGCAGCCCTGCATGAAAGGACTTGGGGGTACTGGTGGACAAGAAGCTGGACATAAGCCAACAATGTGCACTTGCAGCTGAGGCAGCCAATCACAACCTGGACTGCATCAAAAGAACAGTGGCCAGCAGTTCAAAAGAGGTGGATTCTGCCACTTTACTCTGCTTTGGTAAGAGCTTACCTGGAGTACTGTGTCAGCTCTAGCTCTGGCCCCTCCTCCCCCCAACACAAGAACACAAGCACATGGACCTGATGGAGTGAGCTCAGAGGAGGGCCACAAAGATGATGAGAAGGCTGAAGCACCTCTCCTATGAGGACAGGCTAAGAGAGTTGGGGCTGTTAAGACTGGAAAAGAGAAGGCTCCAGGAAGACCTTACAGCTGCATGTCAGTATTTGAAGGGGACCTACAGCAAGGCTGCAGAAGAACTGTTTAAAAGGGCTTGTAATGATAGAAAGATGGGCAATAGTTTTAAACGAGAGCAGGGTAGATTTAGACATGTATGAAGAGGAAGTTCTTTACAATGAGAGTGGTGAAATACTGGAACTGGCTGCCCAGAGATGTAGGTAAGGCCCCATCCCGGGGGACATTCAAGAGCAAAATTAATGGGGCTCTGAACAACCTGATCTAGTTGGAGATGACCCTGCTCACTGCAGGGAGCTGGACAAGATGACTGTCAAGGGTCCCTCCCAGCCCAATGCATTCTGTGATTTACCTGATCATTTGCTACCATTTCCACACCACAGGACTTTTTTCTCAAAGCAAAGCTTTCCTCCTTTTGTGTCCCTTACTATATCCTATTTAAACCATGCTCTGAAGAGACTTAATTTCCTAGTAGGCTTCTGTACAGAACTTACTATTGTAACATGTTAGCATGTTATATAAATTAACTTGTTTTCACAGCACTTGCACAAAATTATCCATACAAATGGATATTCTTCACATACTAGTAGATGAATAACTTGAATTACAGACTGAAATTTAAGAATGATACACCCATTTTGCCTGCAGCTATAGAAGCTTTGGAAGCACACTATGCTATCTAGCACTATGTCTGAAACTAGAGCTACTGTTGAGCCATGCAGGGAAAAAGGGGGGAAAAAAATAAAAATCAGTGTATAGAGCCTGTCTCTCAAGAAATCAAAACACTACTTATAAGCTCTTGTGGAAAGCTTGGTTTAAACAGATTTATCTGGGATCACAAGGAACTGACAGAAAGAAAGAATTCCAGTATTCCAAAGTGACACTCAATCATTCAAATCACTAGATATTCTTTCCTTTCCCACAGTTCTCTGTCAATCCATTTCATATTTCCCAGCTTTTGGGAAAATACGTGTAATTCCTAAACACAGCAAGCTGATAAAAACTATTTTTTTATATACATATATCACAAGTAGACTATCATAACATACACTTATAAGGAGAGAAATTAATTAAAACTTCCATAGTTTAGAAAACAAATTGCAATTTCAATATTCTTTTAAAGGCATTTTTGCATGTAACATGGAAAATAAAGAGGGCAGTGATCCATTATGAAATAAAAAGTTACTCTGAACGTGTTGATACATAAGACTGCATGAACGCCATGATGCAGAGCTTACTCCAGGCAACATTTGTAACTTGGTCAATATCTATAAAATTTTTCAAGTTCTGAAATTGCAGATATACCCATCAAAAGTGAGCACACAATACTTATTTCTGAAACTGTGCATGTATTAAAAACTGTTAATTCCCTCCACTGCAGAAATGCTTCTATGAACTACGGATTGCATAATCTAAACCGGGCAATCGGGAGGCACGTGCATCTCCTACTTGGTCTTTCTCTGAAAAACTCCCTCACAAATCTTCTGAAAAGTTTATCATTTGGTTTATTCATTCTTTATTTAATTTCCAAAAGCCTGGACAGCTGCCTGATTCCAACTAGTTCATACTCTCAGAGGAAAAAACACAACAATGTAAACGTCATTACACACAACAACTTTCCAGAAGTGATGTCATAAAAAGCTACAGCCTCTTCCATACACTTTGTTTCCAAATACAGGAATCAACTTCACGCAGTGCTTCATACTGAACTGCCAAACAACAAAATAATTACTAGAGATGCTGTCACACTCGACAGTAAACCACCTAGCACATCTCTACATTTTCCCCAGGTAAACTCTTACAAATTTTTGGTTAGTAGATGCAGAAATAGATAAGTAAATAGATATAAGAAGTTTCCATAAAGTATCTTCTGCTCACCTCTCATGACAACTTTTTTTGTTAACAACAGTAACCTAACAAACAGTGTACATTTCCCAGAAATCTGATTGTCTTCTTTGAAACTGTACATCCTAGTACAAAATAGCACCAAGAGAAGTTGAACAGTCAAACTCAAGGTGGCTCAAAGATTACATACAGAACATTGTGATGGAGATTTTTCTTTAAAGACTTCCTTGTGAGCAGTATGTTCTCCTTGTTAAAATAGATATATAAAAATTGAAGTAGTTGTTGGTTTGTGGTTTTTTTTCCCCCTCCTTTCTAAGACTTTCAGAATCCTGACTCTTGATATTGAACTGAGCTACAATGTGGATATGAGGACGTATCGGGGAGAACCAGGAGCTGCTTTGAAAAGTTGCGGACAACCAACTGGCAGACTTAGGCGAAAGGTGGAAAACCTCACTCAACAGTTACTTTAAGTGGTTAACAACTATATTTCAACTGAATCCAGTTCTTTAAACAAGAGCTACAAAAGGTAGTTGTAGACTATTCAGTGGAAGCAATTAAGGCAGTAACACTTTTGACTGATAACTTTTTGTCTTTTGTCCATTAAAAAAAAGTGTGCAGAGAAGCATCTCATTTTAGCAGCAGAAGCATCCACGAGGATTTCTAATTAAGTCAGAGAAAAAGTACACACACTATTGACTGGAGTCGACCTTTAAAGAACAGGGTCTAAATTGGAAAACCCCAGATGGGGTCTCGCTCCCCAGTTACGGTACCACCATACAAATGGTGACAGACACAAGATGATTAGTACAAACATGCCCATCTGTTCCCAATAAAGTATGGTGCTTTTCAGAATGATTATTTCTTGATGCACATTAATACTGAAGTTATTTTGAGCTGAAATAAGATATGACAATCTTGCACCATAACACAAGCAGAATGATACAGACTCTTTCTAATGCTTGCGATGGGATGTGGAAGAGTAAAATTCCACAGATGGGGACAAAGTAATGCAGATCTTAATGCTCAGATTCTACTTCTAGGACCTCTTCACACTCTATAAAAGGTTGAAAAGCAGTATATACAGAGACAGACAGCAATAACCTTTTAAAAGAATAGCAGAGGAGCTAACATTTCGATTCTTAAAAACTAAGTATTAAGTTGTATTTAATGGAATTGTTTCAAGTTAGATGTGTTACAGTAATTACTGAATTTAACAGTATTCTTATTGTGAAATAAACACTAACTTACTAAACTAACAAAGTTGGGGTTTTTTATTCATACACTGCACTTCTGATATATTTTACTTAAGCATCACAACTAACCAGAAAAAGAAAAAAATAAAAAAACCCACTTAAAATCAAGCTTTCTATGAGACTACATTCAACTGAGGATGTCACCAATGGAAGAGCAATAGGTATGTCATTTACATATATGCATAGTATTTGATGTTTGACCTCCAAGGACAAGGCTATGTTGTTTTAAGCATATATTTTGCAGGTCTTTAAAAGCCTGCACACTATTCCTTCCAGGATCAGTCAACACTGTTCAAAGAGGATCTAGAAATTTGGTAAATGAACACACTTCACCACCAAGGATCACACACTAACACACCCTTCAAAACTGACTGAAAGTCTGCAATATTCTCTCAAAGATCATTCCAGGTTGCAGTATTAATACTCTGTATTAAGAGTAAAAACACCATTATTTTAGAAACATGTTAAAAGGAGTACAATACACTACCTTACTACTTGTCAGTACCACACACCAGAATTACTGTTTGCTTGTAGTAGAGGAAGGGGTGCATGGGAGACTATGTCAAGAAAGGTGGTGGTACGTATTTGAGCCAAGTAATAATAGGGGAAAGGAATATGAGAATGAAACTAGTAGGGGAAAATGAGTTGTAGTACCATATTTTCCTCCATTTCAGCTTCACATTTTCTCATCCATTACTCCCATGAAAACTCTACTTGTGCAACAAGTAGCCTTCATCACCTCTGCAAGACTTTTCCAAACTCAAAGAAAAATACATTTACTCCAAAACCTTTAAATTAAAATCCCTTAAAGACTCCTATACATACATCTCCTTACTTTTCTGCAACAAAAAATCTAAACTGTGTCACTGAAGAAAGAGAGGGGTGTGGGGGGGGAGCATTAACCAGAGAGCTTGTTAGAGAGCAAGGTATCTGAAAAGATCCATCTCTTGACCTACAGAAATAACAGCCTCAAGACAAAAATGGATGATGCCCATACTTCGTTACTATGCTCTTCCAAATGCTAGCAGTGACTGTACAACTTCACTGACTTGCTCAATTGAAGCCTGTAAGTATACTTGCTAGATACAATCTAAACCCAGTATCTATCTGGTACACAAACTAAGGAAACAGAAAGCCTATTAGCTGTTCCATCAAAAACTGAACTACAGTTTATCCAGCTTATATACTGACTAGGAACAGGAATGCAAGAGACACATAAGCAAATACTATTGCATAAAAACTGCATTTAAAAATATATATATACACACACACACACACAAGCACCCCCAGCTCACAGTACTAAGGCACAGCCTTGCTTCACAGACACAAGGTGTCATGCAAGTACTAAACTACTTTCTCCAGTAGTGCACGCTTTCAAACACCAGTGATGAGCACGATATACACGCCTCCGTTATCTTACCTGCCTGTCACACTGTTTTCTTTTAGGGTGGTCTGAGCTGAGTCTCAGCTGTTTCACATGGTTTTGGGGTATTACTTCACACATCTACACATGGTATTTAGAGCAAATCTATAATACATACACCAAGTAAATTTTCCACTAACTGAAAACAAAACAATTCCACTAGTTTGGAAGGGGGAAAATCTTAAGGATTGCACGTCATCTTATCTCCTTCCCAAAATGTGATTTGACACCTATTTCCAATTACAAAGCTACTCATTTTTTCAACACTCCTCCCATTGCATCTCCGGCAAAAAGAAATCAGTTATAGCCAAAGCATCTACTCAGCAATCACAAAACAAAGACCAACACGAGAATGCTTGTGCACTTCTGTTAAATGGGAAAGCAGAACATCTAACAAAATAATCACAGCTCTCCGCAAGCAACCATGTAAGAAGCAAGCATAAAAGTCAGAATAAGGCTTGCACGACAAAATCCAGCTCTGTAGAAGCTAGTCCGCTGCAGTTTAATTTTCCAGGATTGTTCACCGGCATTAATTGTTGATTTGTTTTGAAGAACAGATAGTGATTTATTTGTAGCAAGATGAAGTTACAGACCCGGATTCCTGACCAGAACCTCTCAACGTAAACAATACATAACCTATACATTAACCATTCTCCATCTGGCGATTCAGATGTAAAATTCATAGTTTTTAACCTACCGGGCGGCGGCAACCACCACCACCCCCCTTCCTTCCCGAGCGCTTTCTAACCGAGCTTGATGCAAAGTGGGAGGGAAAATGAAAAGGGGGGGAGGGGGGGGGCGGTAAACGAAGAAGAAAAAAAAAACAAAAAACAAAAAAACACGCCAGCATGAAAGAAACGGGCTCGCACAAGTAGCGACCCACCAAACCGAGGTCCTCGGCGGTCGCCACCTCCTTCCAGCTGAGGATCGCTACTAAGCGCTGAGAAGAGAGCCCGAACCGGGCGAGGAGGGGAGGGTCCCCTAGCCAAGCCCGGGCAGGCCGGTTGCAAGGGGCAGGGAGGGGACACCCGAGGGAACCGCGATCACTCCCCACAACGGGCCGGCAGCCTCCCTCCCTCCCCCCCTCCCCGTCCTCCGCGAGGAGCCACCGGCGCGGAGCGCGCGACACCGCCCGCGGGGCCACCTGGGGGGAGGGGGTGCACCCCGGGCCCCCGCGCCCAGCGAGGGGCAGCGCGCACCCCAGCCAAGGTCACCCTCTCGCGGGGCCCCGCCGCGCCCGCGGGGGGGGGGGGAGGGGAGGGGGGGCGGCAAATTTAATTTGTGACGCCGGCCACGGGAAAGGGGGGAGGGGTGCAGCCACCGAGGGGGCGAGGGGGATGGGAAGGGGGGGCTCCGCCGGGGGGCGCGAGAGGTTCTCTTTCCCCGCTCCCCCTCCTCCTCGAGAGCTGGACGCTGGGCTGGTTCGAGCGGGCACCCCCCCGCAATAAAGAAGGGAAAATGGAGCGGGGACGGGGTGGGGGTAACCGCGACCAAGGTACCGAGCTCCTTACCCCGCTGCAGCCTCCTCTCCTCGCTGGTCCCAGGCGGGTCCGCTCCGCGCTGCCGCTGCTCCGGGCTCGGAGAGGAGCTGCCGCCGTAGCCGCAGCCAATCGCCTCTAACCCCCTCCCCTTCCGCAGCTCGCCCCGGTCCCCCTGTCGGCTTCAAAATGGCGCCAACTTGTCTCCGGCTGCTCCAATGGAACCGCCGGTGGAAGAGAGCGGGACCAGAGCGGGACAGCAGCGCCCCCTGCCGGCCCTCGCTGCCGCCACAGCGCGGGCACCGGCCGAAGCTGCTAGCCGCAGGGCTCGCCGCCAGCGCTCGCTGCAAGCGCTCGCTGCAACGGCAGGCGGCCCCCCGCGCCCCAGCCGTCCCGCGACCCCTGCCCTGTGCGCCGCCGCGGCGGGAGCCGCCGGGCACCTCTGGCAGACGATGAAGTGGGTGGGAGTTGTTCAAAGTCGCGACCCCTCCTCACGCGTGCTCGCCCCGTGGGGCCCAGCCCAGTCCTTGCTTCTCAGCCGGGAGAAACCTGCAACTGAGCCTGCCTCCGTCGAAGACCACCAGTAGCGTCACGGCACCAAACGAATCTTTGCCAAAAGTGAGGAACTGGTTGTAGGAACGCAGCCGCGCGATGTCCAGGCTGGCAAAACACCTCGCTTCAGCAGCCCTGCCTGCCCGAACGGCAGCACCTGAGAGAAATCAAGAGACCATGCGGGGCAAAGGAGCAAACGGCGTGGATCGAGAGAGGACCGCGTAGTCACTTGACAGGTGAACCACGGTGGATGTTCTGCTCATGTCTGCTATGTACGTCACTGAAATACACATTTCCCCCAAACACCACAAATTACTACAATATTGTTGTAAACCAATAAGGAATAAAGTTGCTTAACTGTGGAGAAAGAGAGGGAAAAGTAACAGAAACTGTTCATTAAACAGTTACAAGTTTCAGGGACACCTTACAGGAAAAAGCAAACAAAAAAGTGATGTAATTTGTTAATGCTGCAGATAAAATACCACATATATGAATGACACAACATGGACAACATGGAAGCATTTCAAGTAATATGACTTTTAAAAGAACATAAATTGTACTAAGCAGATCTGAAATAAACTCAGGGCTTTGTAAAAGACTTAAACAGTATGTCAGCCAAGACATTATAACTAGTACTTTAAATCTTTTAAGTTCCCTCCCACTTGCTGAACTTGCTAACACCTTGTAAACAGCCTTCTTTCAAGTTTTAAACGAAGTTAAATAGCCTTACCTTCTACAGGCTACATTAGTCCTACCAGGCTAAATTGCTAGAGCTATTACATAAAAACCGCTTTTCAAACTCCAAAACTCCTCTTGGGTGAATTAGGGTTTTCCGTTCTTCCTGAAAACAAAAGTACCTCTGCAGAGGCAGAAAAGAGAGGAATACTTTGTCTGACAAGTTTATATTGCTTATTACTGGGAAGGATACTGCACTTACAGTCAAGGATGTAATTTTTTTTTTCTTTTTTAATGCAGGCTGGACAATTTCCTCTCAATCCCCTCGCTGCCATCTATCCGAGTTTACCAATAAATAAAATCTGGGGTTAAGGAATGCATCTTTTTCCTACGGAGCACTTGGACGTGTGTGCAGGGTGGGATAATTACAAATCAGCAGAAAAGTGAGTATGTATTCACAAAACTGTTGAAATTGCAAAACCAAGTGTGTAACTGAACATAACGAGAGTGCTCGCATACTTTGCATGCAAATATTTCTCTCCGTTTTACTAATGGAGCAGATTACAGCAGCACGTACCGCCTTCAGCGCCTGTCCGGACGCCCGCTGCGGTGAACGCTTCCAGAAGCAGAACAAGGTGCTGTGTAACGGAAGCCTCCCCCAAGTTACGCTCTGCCCTTCATTTTGCGCCTGCACTGAGACTCATTAAAATTTCAGAAACCGGTATTTTTGAGGTAATTCTTAACTTCTCCCGTTCCCATCCTCTCTCAGTTTCACCACGGGGGCTACACCACGGGGACGACACGGAGACCCGCAGCCCGGTGCTCTCTACAGCCGCCGTGGTACGTGGCGGGTGCTCAGCTGCCGGAGCTCCGCCGCAGTAGCGTGCGCGGCCCTCAGGAGGGAGCCCGTCCAACACCGCTGCTCCCGCCGGCCGGGCCCGCTCGCGAACTTTCACCCCGCCGGCCCCGGCCGTTATTCCGCGGCCGGTTCACGCCGAGGGAGGCAGGTAAGAAGCGGCCCGCGGGGCCGGCTCCCGCCCAGCAGCGGCTGGTGGCGGCTGTTGGGTGGCCGCGTCGCGAGGAGGAGGCGCTGCCAGGCTGAGTGCTTCAGGCGGCAGGAGGCAGCGTGGAGCTGCCGTTCCTGAACGCCAGCGAGGTCTATAACCGGCGAGCCGCGTTAAAATTCCCTCCTTACACACTTGTTTGGTGGCCCAGATAGACGTATTGATTGGGAGTTACCTCCGAAAAATAATCTGCAAAGTGTTTACAAACGATAACTCTGCCTACAGGAGGGAGTAACAAATACCAAGTCCCCTTCGATGCAGTCCTGAGACAATCCGTGAAGCCTGAACACATGCTGGCCATGTTCCCGAGGGAAAGGCCGCGCCCTCCCCCACAAGCAATGTCTCATCTCACAGGGCACTGATGACTGCAAAGCAGACTCAGATTTAGTAGATTTGCCACCTCCAGAAAGTGCAGGTAAAAGTAAGGATAAATGTATGTTACATATGTAACATGTTTGCACAAAATAAGTATTTGGTTTATGACATACAGAGAAAGTGCCTCAAAACTTCAAAGACCAGATCTTTCACATGGAATGCATGTTCATATCGGCATTCAGGCAACAATGATTAACATCCCAGTCAAAGAACATCCTACACAGCAGTATTCTTCCCCCAGTTTTCTGTTTGTAAAAACATTGTGTGAAAATACTGGCGTACGGTGACAAGGGCAAGTTTGTACCTTACCGATACACAGAATCTTGTCAACAATGAAAATATCCTTCTGAGTCAAACTGACAGTCCATCCAGCACTGTCTGATAACCAGCAGTGGCACCACCATCAACGACATAGTCCTCACTGAGACCCATACCTTGCATTTTGATGGTCCCTTCACTTTCCCCAAATGCAGGGAACTTAAATGTGTAATTCGAGCTTTAGTTTTCCTCTGTATTAAAAAAAAAAATGAGATAATACTTTCTGTTATTTATCATACACTACCAGCACCTACAGTTGCTGTAATAAGGATACTATGTCTGGTTTGTATACATCTGTCTCTTCCTTTTAGAACCCATTTATGAATCTGGTGTCCACCAGCTTGTGTAATCCCTTTTTGAACCTGCTGACACTGCATTTTCTTGCCTACTTAGGCAACAGTTTATAGAAGCCCACCTCCCATTATGTAAAGAACCCTATTTCCAAATTCACCTTAAACAGGGCCTTCTTGATTTGCTACATTTGATCCTATGCCTCTCAGTCTTCTCACAATCAGAACCCAAACACTTTCAGTTCCTACTTTGTCAGACTGCTGATCTCTTCCCTTTGATCATTTTAGTTATCTTTCTCAATACTTTTGTTACTTCCTTGGAGACCAGAACTCCACTCTGTGCCACTAAGATTTCCCACAGAGCAGCAAACTTTTTTTGTCTCAGGCTCAGTACTCTTCCTGACAATGCCTTGTATCTCTGCTGTTTAGTGGGGGTTTTTTTTGGTTGAGGCTTCATTTTGAGCCAAAGATTTCAGAGAGCTGACAACAGTGACTTCAAGATTTCATTAATTTAAACTTCCAGGACTGACAGGTAATTCTATGCTTTACCTCATATTGATCTACTTCAAAGCCTATCTGCCATCTTTTTACATCTTTTTTTACCTACTTCATTTTGTGAGGCCTTCTGTAGTTCTTTCCACCAGTGCAGCATTTGATTACCCAGAAGAGTTTAATACCATCCAAGTATCATTCAGTATTCACCCCCTTTCCAAGTCACTGATGAAGATCAAAGATTGTTGTATGAAACAACATTAGTAAACCCAACTATTTCTGAAGGAGAGCATTGCTGGCTTTTCTCTGGAAAGTGAGCAGTGGCACCGATTTTCAAATCACCTCAGCATCCCACTGTAGGATGAAAATTTGGAATGATAATGGGTCCTAGAATCACTCCCTGATGTATACCTCAGTAAACTCTACTGATTCACTACAGCAAAATGTTAAAAGTGCTCAACAAAGTCCTAGAGAACAAGGGAAGGCATAGATTGGAGGAAGCAAAAAACTTTTTTGTTTTTTCTTTATTCACAGGAGAAGCAAGTATTTTAGCTCTAACCATATTACAAAACTCTGTCCTGGCAAGCAAGCTAAGTCAGATTGCAGGAGAGTGAACTAATGCTAGGAAGAAGGGGGAGACTACACAGCACTACACGTACATTTGAGAGCAGTAAGTTGTGAATTGTCTTCTCAACTTCTCCACCTATTGATTAGTATTAGGAGACTTAGGAGTAACTGTTGAGCAAATCCCTCCATACAGTCATCACCAGAGTCTGATGAAGGACCAGCATAAAAGAATTTGAATGGAAGTCAGTTGACTTTAGGGTGTTTGTTTATTTTGAATGCAGACTACAAGGTACATTTCTAATACAACATGAGTTACCCAAGAATAATCAAAACCACTTACCTGAATCCCAAAGTAGCTTTTGTTTCCTTTTATAAATGGTTTGGGCAAAATCAAGGCAGAACAGAAAAGTAAAAATTGAAAAAGTTTACAAAAGAGTGCCTTTTTTTTTTAACCAGAGTTATCTAAATTCTTTTTCTTACTATAGGTTTGTAAAAAGGATATTTTTTTTTCCAGAGTAGGTATGACCACTTTTCCTTTATATTTCTTTTATGACACTTGAATAATTTCTTTTGAATAGTTGACTTGGATAGTTTCTTTTATGACACTTGAATAATTGCATCTAACATACTTTACCAAAAAACCCAATTAAAATTAAATACATGTCATTTATATACTGAGCCTTTCACAATGGAAGGGTTTTTTTGCCAGGTAGGAGGGAGAGGTAGTAGCTATACATACCTTCAACTTGCAGGTGTAGTGATTTACCTCAGAGAAAGAAAAAAAAGAGTTCATTAACATTGGCTCTTCAACTAAATGGCTGACATTATCAACATGAGTTAACTTTGCAACTAATTTTAGTACCTCATACATTTGCAAGGAAGCCACATGGAAATAGTGACTTAAGATGACCAGAATTTTGAGACTCTTACTCTCTCTGTTTCCAGCACTGTCTCATTCTAAACAAAAATCAAACAGCTGAATAAGTGATTATCAGAAGCTACTGGCTTTAATACATGTGCTACATTAATTCTAAAGTTTAATAAGTACCACCTTCATCTTAGTGCCTAACAAATCTGACTCTACCAAAACCCCCTATCTGCATGTGTCTTGTGGCTGTTTTCTAATAAAAAGACAAGAATCATCACATACTATATGATATTTCACCCCCCAAAAATTACTACAGATGATATTATATTACTTTTCAGGGTGAGGACTGCAGGAAGCTTTTCACTCCACCTACTCACCTGCTCTGTTCGTTTAACAGTTAACATCTACAGTGGGACATTAGTAAGATTAAATGACATATTAAGGAGTAAACCTTTTGATTAAACAAAAACTATTACCCCCTCTCAAAACATGCAGTCTCAAGTCAGCTATAGATTATCTTTCACTCTTATCTTTCTTCTTCAGACAGGATCCTAAAGAGGACAGTGCCATTGGAGACATTTATGGAGAGAGAACATAAAATGTTTAATGGTAGTCACAGGAGTGAAAAACATCATTTAGATTGTTAATATTCTGAAACAGAATCTGTCTCTTTACTGCAGTCAGGAAATGATGGTGCTTCATTTCACTAACAGCCAGTGCTTCTTTTATACCCTAAACAAGTCTAGCCATCTTGCTGAGTGACAGGAATAAGTTAGAGTATTAATACACGAACCTTTAAGGCATCTAATAACAGTTTGCAGCTGACTTGTTTTGTTGTTGGTTGCTTTTGATTGTTGTTTTGTTTTGTTTTTCATTCTAGCATGGTTTAACAGCCATTTTGCTGCTCAGGGTCAGAGAAAATCTACTGCTGATTGCTGAGTACTCCAGCTATTTGCAATGTATGCCTACAATTTAACAGGAATATAACCTCTGTCATCCAGCATCTAAAAAGCCACAGCAGTCGGGGGTGGGGGGAAAGAGTTCTTCCCCTTCTTCCCCTATTGCCTTCCTGACAGGTACAACAGTAGAGAATTAGTATTTGGAAAGTCTGTACCAGCAGTCTTTCTTTCCCTGGTGATTAGCACAGTTTGTCAGTGAATTAAATTAGTTTCTCCTCTGAGTTGCCTTTAATTGATTCAAATGCTTTCCATCCTTAATTGAGATATAGGATACAAGGGTGGGAGAAGGCCAGTACATACTCTAAATATTCTCAACCCATGTGGTTAGTATGAGAAAATGGGGAAAATATTTAAGAAATTTTTACTATAAATTGTGTCTGAAAGATAAGCATCCCAGTTGTTCAACTATTCAAATAAAAGTAATTTCAGGTAACAATTACATAATTAAGAGGAACAAGTAATCTACAGAACAGTGACCATTGCCATAACTAAGCATGTTGCGCTAAACTTTGGTAGTATTTCATCACCGCTCTTCCTCATACTTAAACAATGATTACTGTATTAAGCATTAAATACTTAAACATATTCTGCCATGTCAAATGCTGGGTATTTTTCAGTTACTCTATCCAAAGCTGTTTTTCTTCCACCCACATTTTTTCTTTTTATCATTCCACTGTCTGCCCTCTATTTAAAGCTACTTATTTTAATGTCCCATTGAATTTGTCTAGTGAAGGCATTATACAGTCTCCTCCATTTTAATGTAAATTTGAGCTGCTATTTAAATATTCCTGGAGACTAAGCAGTGCCTAGACCTTCACCTTGAGTCTCTTCCCAGAAATTCCCCATACTCTACTTTGAAACATAAATTGTTAAGAATCATGTTTTCTTGGTCTGCTTTCCCCTAGTATTTAACAACCTATAAGCTCAGCTTTGCTGTATGCCAGCAGTTGCGATATTTTCTAAAACTTAAAGCAAAGGTTAAATTTTACAGCTCTTTTAGTTTTGTTTTGCTATAGTGCTTGAGCTCTAACTTACAGAACAGCTGCTTTATTTAAAAAAACAAACAAACAAACAAAAATGCATCATCTATATTTCAGCCGAAAAACATTAAATCAAAGATTTCTGGAATTTCCAAAACAAAAGTAATGAGGTATTCATAAAAGGCTTCATCCTATACTGGTAGGAAATAAAATTAACATTTAAATTAACAACTACTTATATCCTAATCAAAAGTAATACTAGTCTCTCCCTGGCTTAAATATCACTTACTAGAATCTATTATATGTATCAAAAAATATTCCTATGTCCTATACCCAGCAGGCCAACAGGGATATTTTTGGTAAAAAAAACCAGGACTTTATGAAAATTATATTATAGAACCCCTAACTTAATTCTCAAGTTTAAATTTGAGAAGCTGTTACTGATTTTTTCCTCATTTAAACTTTGATCTTACCTTTACATAGCAGGATATCTCTTGTCCATTTTATATTTCAGAAAATTATTTGGAAAACAATATTCCTAGTTCCTTGAGTAAACTAACTCAATGTTCACAGCATTTTACTTTAGACATAGTTTATTTAAATTCAAAGAATTATGCAAGACTATTTCCTGTATTTCCTAAATCATCTTGACACCTCGCTTTTTCTAACAAGATTTAGTGAAGTACAGAGTGGAAAGACAAACTAAGACCCAAGGTGATTATTCTTTAAAAAGAGGCATGATTAAATATAATTATATAACTAGTCCTCTTGAACTCACTTATTAAAGTGTCAGTAGAAGAACAGTGTTGTAAGAAAAAAGCGTACTCTGGCTATGTCAAGCCTGACGAGATCAAAGCACAAGATCTAAATGCTTGAGCTATCATTTTGTATTAACCCTTAATTGCAAAAGCCAATTTCAAGTGGTACTTGCTGGGTCTTTATCTTGATTTTTTTTCCTTGTTATTGCAGATTAAGTGTCATAATTCTGTCTTCCTTCATTTTTGTGTGATCTTTTCTATTAAAAGGCAGAACACAAGCATTTCTTGTTTTGCCAACATTTAATATTCTGGCCAGCTACCTTCTTCACATCGAGTTTTTGGAAAGACTTATCTAAAATGGTTGTAGAAGCAAATTTAAGGGAAATTGTTCCTTGACGGAAATAATAATGTTTTTTATTGAAAATACACAGTGCTTCCCCTTTTATGAGATAGGAAATGGCAGTTTGAGAAATCTGAAGAATGTTCTTCTTCCTGCTGCCATTATAGTATACCTAAATCCAATTTACATACATTCTCTGCATACTGCCTCTCCATCTCAGTATTTAGAAACTGAATAGATTTTTTCTGCAGCTTTCCCTCAGTAAATGGATACCACAGTGATGCCATGTTACAGACTTGCAGTGAAGGCAGCACATTACACTTTTTCAGGAAAGAGGAAAGTGGTAAGAACCAGAAGGGAGAAAACACCCTGAATCAAATGGAAAGGGAGAGAAGGAGGAAAAAACATGACATTTGCAGTAAGTGATATGGAACTATGGATTGTCAACCAATAATGGCAACCATGTAAGAAGCAAGATATTAGAAAGGAACAGCAAAGGCCAGGAAGAGACCAGCAGTCACAGTGAATAGAAAGAGTAGAGCAACATGGCAGGTAGGGTCATGTTAGTTGGTTACCATTAGGGAGTGACATAGTTAAACTGATCAAACAGCTGAATGCTACTGAAAGGGGGGATACCAGTCCCTGTCTGCTATATTTGTCTTTAGGATTACAGAATCAATACTATTACGATTAGGAAAGCTCAAAAAAGTCAAGAATCTTGGTTGCAAAGTATTTTTAATATTAAAGTATTATTATTGTAACAGGACCACCTTTATTATCTAATCTAATCTAATTTTTAAACCAATAAAAGAATAATGTAATGGTATTGTTTTGTATTTCCAGAAATACTTGTGTTAGAAATATTCCACCAACCTGAAATAATATTCTGCTTTGTGTATCTTCTGTCTCTACATTTTTCTTGGTAGCAAAGGCCAGTTACTTACGACGTTTCCTATTTTCCTTCCTGAAAGAACTCCTTATGGCAGAAATCAGCAGTTTCTTCTGAATTTTTCTTTACTTCACAAGAACTAAGTTTTCTCTTTGAGGATTCAAAATATGTCTGAAAATGCAGGCCCCAAAGATACGAGGCCGTGTCTAAACACAGAACTGCTACTGTCTTCCAGAATTCACACATTGTTTTTCCAGTGTGAGACAGAATGATAAGGTTATGCCACCCTCATTCCTCAGTAGAAGCTGCACACCAGTTCCTCAGATGTGGTTGTGATG
This sequence comes from Dryobates pubescens, assembly GCF_014839835.1. NCBI lineage: Eukaryota > Metazoa > Chordata > Aves > Piciformes > Picidae > Dryobates > Dryobates pubescens. Next base: position 21,024,136 of record NC_071621.1, read on the forward strand.
CAGGCAAATGTCCACCTAACTTCTACAGCACCATTAAGCGCAAATCAGTACAGAAGACTATTTCCTGATAAGATTTTGGCATACAACACGTATCTCAGTAGCTTTTAAACTGGAAGAGCATTAATCTTAGCAGAGCATGGCAAATGTGAAGAATCAAGAAATTTACTTCAAAAGTTCACTTCTAATCTAAATCTAAATCTAAAATGCTACCAAAGACATACCTAAGAAAACAAGACTTATTATCTGGCACATAGGAGACCATGTTGAGGTTACAAAGGTAATTGCAAGAAAATCTGACATGGTTTAATAATCACTATTTCTTTTTACCATTTACAGCAAATACACTAATTTCAGAGATTTTAATAAATTACACAAACTCTAAAATATTATGGGTTTATTTGGGTTATCTAAAAGCATCAGTGTTGCTGGTATTTAGAATGGGCACAGCACTTGGCAGGAGCTGTTGTGTGCACTGCTAGGGAAAGTGCTCCAGAAATTGGGGAATCGATATTATAAGACTGTTTCTTAGGAAAAATGTGGTTTGCTTTGCAGAATACAAGTGGTTTTTTTTAAATCACATCATGGAAAAAATATACTCTAGTTATGCTGCAGTTCCAAGTTCGTGATACGTATCTAGGAAGTTGGGGCAGCTTTTACAATGGGGACAATCTTTATCACTTCATAATCTTACTAAAATCTTTGTTGTTCTTCCACAAAAATCAGAATACCACTTAACACAGTGCTCACAGTGCATTAATCTAGTACATGGGTATATGTGATCTCTTATAACTGAAGTTCTCCCTTAAGGTTGCAGTCCAAAACATATTGCTTCATTCAAATTAATGTGGACAGGTCTCATGCCTGGGTAGTATACACCTTCAAAATTTATTTAATTATTTAAAAGAAAACAACCACAAGGTGGTTTTGGGAAGGCAGACCTAATGGGCTGCAGGTCCACCAACGGGCCTGAGCAAGGGAGTGGAAGGCCAGAGGAAATGCAAATCGGGCTGCTTGCAGCTGGCTAGTAAGGCTTCCGTTCTGTGTTTTCAGTAGCTTTTTTTTTTTCTTTCAAAGAATAAAGCACCAGATATTTTCATATTGATATACAAAAAGAAGCATGCCGATTTTGCCGTGTTATAGACCCCAAAGCTGGGAAACCACGGGGCAGCTCTGCCTTCACAAACACAGGCCGAGAAAAACCTTCGTAAGAGTTTAAAACTGTGGAAAAGCCCCTCCCCGTGCTTAGATTATTTACACCGTGGAAGGGGATACGAAGTGCGCGAAGAGAAGCCGGTCCCGCCAGGCAAGGGCCCACCACCTTTCATAGCCCGACTCCCCCACGCCCAGACCGCTACTGCCGGCCTACGCATGGCATTTTATTCCCGCGCGCTAACCGCACGGCACGGCACCGCGAAGGATGCTGGGAGTTGTAGTCTAACGCTGGGCAAGACGGAACTACACGTCCCATAACGGCCGGGGATTGCGGAGTGAAAGGGCAAAGTGCGGTGGTGCCATTTTGAGAGCGAGGTTACCAGCGCTCCCCTCCCCCTAAACCCGCCTGTCAGAAGTCCGCTTCTCCCCGCGGCGGCGGCGGAGGAGGACGGGTGGGCGCCTCTGTTTTGAGGTTGGTCTTCTCACCGCAGGTAGCTGCAAATTATGTAAGGCGGTGCCGGGCAGGCAAGGTGTTTCCTCCGTCGCTGCCGCCGACGTGTGGCAAAAGGGATCGTGTCCAAGTCCTTAGGCCGCCGCGGGCGGGCGGGGAACGGGGCAGTGTGGGGCTGGTGGTGTTGCCGCACAGCAGCGTGGGACATCGGCGCCGGGCTGAGGGAAGCGTGTGTGAGGCGGGGAACCGGGGGGTGCCTTACAGTGGGGCATGAGGAGGGAGGGAGGGAGGGAGCAGCTGACGCACGGAGAGTTGGGGCGGGCGACTTTCAGCAGCCGCCCGGTCGCCTCAGTCACTCCGCTCTCAGAGGCGGCTCCACTGCCAGCCAGGTACGGGGGTAGCGCCTGCTTCCCCTGTCCCTGAGAAGGAGGCTGTCCTACGCGCTTTGTCACCTCCGTACCCAGAAAGACATGGTCAAGCAAGCAAAGCTTATCAATTCTCCCCATCAGTAACTTCTGCCACATAAGTGTTCTTTTTTCCATTTTGAAACTTACTGTACAGATTAAGCTTAAGGCCTTGTGTTACTTGATAGAGTCTTCTGTATGTTGGGAAGGTTAGTTAAAGTGATAATTTAGTGTTGCAAGTGCCAGGCTGATGAATCACATATGCCAGCTGAGGTTCAATGCTGACAGCCAGTTCTTTCCAGAAATACGATAGACCTATGCCATTAGAGAGCCAAGGTTACATAGGTTGCACTTTCTCGGTACATACTTTCCTCCCTAGGAATGCAGGTGGAGATGGTTTCACGTGCATCTTCACTGTCTCAAGAGTGTAGTCAGAGAAAGTCTGTTGAGCAGCATCCTCTGTCATTAGAGATACTGTACAGCAAGTGTTTGCATGCTTGCTGTTTTCATTTCACATCAGAGCATGGGCTCTGCTTAAATAGCATCTTGAAACACACCTGAGGACATAAAAGCTAATAAAGCAACTGTTTGTTTTTTTCCAATCCTGTTTTTAAGTGAAGGTAGAGTAAGGCTTTTCGATAGATCAGTGATAAAGCCAACAGTTCATATCAAGTTGTAGTCATGTTCTAATTTACATAAAAGAAAATGGAAAGATGGAGGTATATATAAAACATGTATATCTTTAAAGACTGTAGTACTGCAATGTCGTTTCACTAGCTGTGAGGAAGAGGGATAGTTGCATGTCTGTGTTTCTTCCCCCACTGACGTTGGTACTGCCTTTAGTGGTAAACTCCAATGCAAACGGTAGAATCACCTTGATTTAGATATTTTGAGTCTATCCTTTGGATAGTCAGTTAGAAAGTACTCAGAGTAACACTTTTTCTTGTACTTTTGCAAGTGAATGCTGGATGATAAATGTTACTTAACAAATCTTCCTGTAATACTTCCTACAGAACCCTTTTCAGATAAGAACTTAATTTCTCATCACAAATGAAGTGACATTTTATAAATACTTACTCCTGGAAAGTTGAAATAGTCACAGAAAGCAGTAGATTAAACCTTCTAGTAGGGAAAATATTTTCTTTCATGTTTGGTACAGCATTTGTTTAGGAGGGAGGGGATTTGCTGAACAAACTACTTGACAATTGCTTTATAATTACTGGGTTTTACTGCTTTCTATCTAGACCTCTGGAATACAATGAGAAATCCAAGTAATTCTAACTAGTGGTTAGATAGATAATGACATGACAGCATGTTGCAATGGCCACTGCTGTTTTGCTTTGTTTTAAATTGCTCTTGCCTCTCTGATTTTTTCTGGAACTTATTGGCTCATTCTTACAATGCAGTCTGTTTAGGGCAGGAATTTTTTGTGTGTTTATTTTTAGAAAGCGTGCAACCAAGTCATCTTGGTCCCTAACAAAGGTCTTTGGTTGTTACGAAACCAGAAATGTAATAACAGATTGCAAGTTTAATTTTCAGTCTTGTTCAGCTAGTACCAAATTGTAAATGCCATCTAGCATCTGTTTCATTGGTGTTAAAGAAATTGGTTGAGTTCATTTCGTGTCACAGAAAATCACCCTCATTGTTGAAATATTTGCATTTTTGTTGGTACTACTGCAAGTGATACAACGCATTGGTTTGTGCATTGGAAATTGGCACGTTTATTTAAAGAGATCTATAACACTTGGCAGATTAATACAGCCCAGTAGAGAACAGAGGCTGTTGATGTAATTAATTTTTTTAGTATTCACATTTTAAAAGCATGATTTGTAAATTATTTATGGCATATCATAAAATGTGACAGACAGGCTGGTAGAGCACTAAAGTAGTTCTTTGCTAAAGATGTGCATTAATGTGGCACTTTCATTTAAACAATACTTCTGGTAGTTGATGTCTGCTTTTCTGGTTGTGGGTGTATTTTTATTGTGACTGCAGAGGGTCTGAGAATGCATATCACAGGCCTGCAAAATTTCTGCTTTTTTATTCTTTACTTTTAAAATGTGCATGCTGATAATATATTAATTTTTTTCCGAAGATGCTTCATGCTGAAAGCAGCATAAGATTCTTGGAGTGTCAAAATGAAATCACAGTTGAACCATGTTCTAAAAAAATGAAGTCAATGGAAGGAGCTTATGAGAAACACTCTGATGATGATAACCAAGGTATTGAGGAGGAAGTGGATGCTGAGAGAACATCAAATAATTTGATACCAACATATGCATCAGATAACCAAGGGCAACATGCAATGCAGAAACAGGAGAAAATACTTGCTGGTGTCTCGGGAACACTGAATGAAGTGCTTCCTGAAAATAATCTAGTGCTTACTCAGCCAGTTGATTCAGAAACTGTGCAGAATGTAAATCCACCATTTGCATCAATAAATGACACTAAATTTGAAGAAACAAAAGACTCTTTTATTACAGATCCTGTTGATGGAGATAATATTAAAAACTACAGTGCATTATTCTCAGTAAATGCAAATGCATCAGCTGAATTTTTTACAAGCAAGGACTTTATTGGACCAATTTACAAGCCTGCTGAAAGTAACAAACAGAACACATCTGGCTCTTCCAATGAATGTAGAAGCAGTGAGGGGGACCAGAATGCATCACATGAAAACAGTGCTAAAAGAAAGGAGGCAAAGAAGATGCAGACTATTTCTTCTGCTGTACCAAAAATCGATGATGAGCTGGACCAGTTCTATAAAGAAATTCACCAGCTGGAAAATGAAAATTTAGCTTCTAATTTTCAGGAGAAAGAAACTGAAACTTCTCAGGAACTATATTCACCATCTAACTATAGTCAAACCTCGCAAGAGGGTTATCAATGTGCATTGTTGGGCAGCTCACAACCACTGTACGAGAATGGACAGTATTTTGGGGGGGAAGAGAACAGTCAGAAAACAAGCAGTGAGCAGCAGTTTGTTATGGAAACAAGTGACTGGAAAACTGAAAATACTTTTAATGGACAAGAAGACTCTAAATATTGGAATTACTCAGTGCCTGAATTCAGACCTGCTTGGCAGTCAATGCAGTCTTTCATAGTGCCTCAGGGCCCTCTTCCTCCTGGATTCAACCATCAATCAAATCTTCAGATACTTAATTCCCCACTACAAAAAGCAAATGCTCTTCCTTCACAGAATGGTGAACTTTCATACAAAAATTATCACGGTTACCATGGAAATACTGATACCAACAGTCACAGTCCATTGCTCGAACAAAGTACCAACTGTGCTGGTCATGTTGATACCCATACTTCTCAGGTCTTCAGAAATGGAAATAATGACCAGAAGAGACTTCAGAGTAGTGGTTTCTGTGAAACCAAAGAGTATTGGAAGGATCCTAAAGCTTGCCATACAGTAGGAATGCACAGCTCTTCCTTGCAGTTACCTGAAGAAACATTCAGTTGTTCAAAGAAATTGCTTCTAATCTTGAGAGGCCTACCTGGTTCAGGGAAGTCAACGCTTTCTCGGTAAGTAAAGACTTAAAGCTTGACAAGCCTTCCCCCCCGCCTTTTTAGAGTTGTGATGAACAGGACCTGTTCTGTATTAATTTTTAAAAGTCCTGCATCCATTAAATTGCATAATCTTTTATTCAGAAACTTTCAGCTGTTCTAGTATGTGTTATTCTACCTTTTCTTTTACTCTTAAATTTCTTCATGTGAAAAAAAATAAATCTGATGACATTAATTTGAACCAGAAGTACTTTTTTATTCCCATGCAGAAATCTTCAAAGAGCATTAGAAGAATTTTAACACTTTGAAAATACTGAACATAATCTCATTCTCTGTTCTTCATACTATGGTCTGTGCTCTTCTCTGTTTATTTGGGTACAACACATAAAAGTTACTTGCCCTTAAAAGTATAATTGAAGTCTGACAAGGTTAAAAGCAGGTGCCATCTTCAACTCAGATTTTCACTTTTGTTGATGTAGTTTATAAAGCACATAAGTTGTTATAGAGCATAGACATTACCCATATTAAGGGAAAATAGGTTTCTCTGGTATGCAAACCCCAAACAACCCAGAAGTTACTGTATCAGTATTGTTTGAGCTTCATCCAGAAACTGTACATCAGAAATGGAATGTGTTTATCTTCTGTTGTATGCTAAGTGCTGTGAAATAGATAGTGATATGTTCTTCCTTGCTTTTCATATAAGAGGTGACCTTGCTGGCTTGGTTGGCTGTTTGTTTTTTTCTTTCCTGATATTTAGGAGACTGAACTCCATATCATAGAAAAATCCCTATTAGAAATTTCTACCTTAGGCATTAGTATAATTTAGCTATAATGTTTGCTAGTTACTGATGACTCTGTTTTGCAGACCTGCATTTTTAAAACTACATGTGCCTGCATAAGTGTTACTGCAAAAATTCCTTTAATATATGTAAGCCACATAGATTTGTTTGTTTGTTTAAATAACCTTGTGGAAAAGATGCTGCCTCAGTGCAAGAGCTGGATAATATATAATATGAATATATTGAATGTTTTGGTTCCCATATTGATGGTTCCATGGTTTTCTGAAGTGTCTCTGATCTTTCTGTAAATATATTATTTGAAACATTCTAAATATCTTCATTTTTTATGAGCACATAGTCTTACTTTTCTCATCTCTTGCTGGTAAGATCAGTTGTTAATTTTATGTAACAGATGGGAGTGTGGGTACTGTGATATCGAGGTCAAGAATAATCACGAAATTTGGGTGCAGAATTTGAACTGTGTGGGACTTGTTTTTCAATGTATTCAATTACATGAAGTTTCATACATTCAGTGCTTGGCTGCAATTGTTAATTCCTTATGAAATTGTGTCTGAGGGTGTTAGGTACCTGGGAGGGAGGAAATCCCAATATTTGGCTACCTGTGGAGAAAATATGTGTTATTTGACTTTATTATGAATAAGACTTAATAAATG